>NC_135427.1:24422685-24722685 GCF_051991245.1 Festucalex cinctus
CGGGTTACCAGGAGTGCTGTCCGGGTTACCAGGAGGGCTGTCCGGGTTACCAGGAGTGCCCTCCGGGTTACCAGGAGTGCTGTCCGGGTTACCAGGAGTGCTGTCCGGGTTACCAGGAGGGCTGTCCGGGTTACCAGGAGTGCGAATTCCCCATTGAGTTGTATGGCTGGGTTACCAGGAGGGCTGTCCGGGTTACCAGGAGTGCTCTCCGGGTTACCAGGAGTGCTGTCCGGGTTACCAGGAGGGCCGTACAGGTTGCCAGGAGTGCTGTCCGGGTTACCAGGAGGGCTGTCCGGGTTACCAGGAGTGCGAATTCCCCATTGAGTTGAATGGCCGGGTTACCAGGACTGCTGTCCGGGTTACCAGGAGGGCTGTCCGGGTTACCAGGAGTGCTCTCCGGGTTACCAGGAGGGCTGTCCGGGTTACCAGGAGTGCTGTCCGGGTTACCAGGAGGGCTGTCCGGGTTACCAGGAGTGCGAATTCCCCATTGAGTTGTATGGCCGGGTTACCAGGAGTGCTGTCCGGGTTACCAGGAGTGCTGTCCGGGTTACCAGGAGGGCTGTCCGGGTTACCAGGAGTGAGAATTCCCCATTGAGTTGTATGGCCGGGTTACCAGGAGTGCTGTCCGGGTTACCAGGAGGGCTGTCCGGGTTACCAGGAGTGCTGTCCGGGTTACCAGGAGTGCTGTCCGGGTTACCAGGAGTGCTGTCCGGGTTACCAGGAGGGCTGTCCGCGTTACCAGGAGGGCCGTCCGGGTTACCAGGAGGGCTGTCCGGGTTACCAGGAGTGCGAATTCCCCATTGAGTTGAATGGCCGGGTTACCAGGAGGGCTGTCCGGGTTACCAGGAGTGCCCTCCGGGTTACCAGGAGTGCTCTCCGGGTTACCAGGAGTGCTGTCCGGGTTACCAGGAGGGCCGTACAGGTTGCCAGGAGTGCTGTCCGGGTTACCAGGAGGGCTGTCCGGGTTACCAGGAGTGCGAATTCCCCATTGAGTTGAATGGCCGGGTTACCAGGACTGCTGTCCGGGTTACCAGGAGGGCTGTCCGGGTTACCAGGAGTGCTCTCCGGGTTACCAGGAGGGCTGTCCGGGTTACCAGGAGTGCTGTCCGGGTTACCAGGAGGGCTGTCCGGGTTACCAGGAGTGCGAATTCCCCATTGAGTTGTATGGCCGGGTTACCAGGAGTGCTGTCCGGGTTACCAGGAGTGCTGTCCGGGTTACCAGGAGTGCTGTCCGGGTTACCAGGAGGGCTGTCCGGGTTACCAGGAGTGCTGTCCAGGTTACCAGGAGTGCGAATTCCCCATTGAGTTGAATGGCCGGGTTACCAGGACTGCTGTCCGGGTTGCCAGGAGTGCCCTCCGGGTTACCAGGAGGGCTGTCCGGGTTACCAGGAGTGCTGTCCGGGTTACCAGGAGGGCTGTCCGGGTTACCAGGAGTGCGAATTCCCCATTGAGTTGAATGGCCGGGTTACCAGGAGGGCTGTCCGGGTTACCAGGAGTGCCCTCCGGGTTACCAGGAGTGCTCTCCGGGTTACCAGGAGTGCCCTCCGGGTTACCAGGAGGGCTGTCCGGGTTACCAGGAGTGCTGTCCGGGTTACCAGGAGGGCTGTCCGGGTTACCAGGAGGGCTGTCCGGGTTACCAGGAGTGCCCTCCGGGTTACCAGGAGTGCCCTCCGGGTTACCAGGAGGGCTGTCCGGGTTACCAGGAGTGCTGTCCGGGTTACCAGGAGTGCCCTCCGGGTTACCAGGTGTGCTGTCCGGGTTACCAGGAGGGCTGTCCGGGTTACCAGGGGTGCGAATTCCCCATTGAGTTGAATGGCCGGGTTACCAGGAGTGCTGTCCGGGTTACCAGGAGGGCCGTCCGGGTTACCAGGAGTGCCCTCCGGGTTACCAGGAGTGCTGTCCGGGTTACCAGGAGTGCTGTCCGGGTTACCAGGAGTGCTGTCCGGGTTACCAGGAGGGCTGTCCGGGTTACCAGGAGTGCTGTCCGGGTTACCAGGAGTGCTGTCCGGGTTACCAGGAGGGCTGTCCGGGTTACCAGGAGTGCCCTCCGGGTTACCAGGAGTGCTGTCCGGGTTACCAGGAGTGCTGTCCGGGTTACCAGGAGGGCTGTCCGGGTTACCAGGAGTGCGAATTCCCCATTGAGTTGTATGGCTGGGTTACCAGGAGGGCTGTCCGGGTTACCAGGAGTGCCCTCCGGGTTACCAGGAGTGCTGTCCGGGTTACCAGGAGTGCCCTCCGGGTTACCAGGAGGGCTGTCCGGGTTACCAGGAGGGCTGTCCGGGTTACTAGGAGTGCCCTCCGGGTTACCAGGAGTGCTGTTCGGGTTACCAGGAGTGCTGTCCGGGTTACCAGGAGTGCGAATTCCCCATTGAGTTGAATGGCCGGGTTACCAGGACTGCTGTCCGGGTTACCAGGAGGGCTGTCCGGGTTACCAGGAGTGCGAATTCCCCATTGAGTTGTATGGCCGGGTTACCAGGAGTGCTGTCCGGGTTACCAGGAGGGCTGTCCGGGTTACCAGGAGTGCCCTCCGGGTTACCAGGAGTGCTGTCCGGGTTACCAGGAGTGCTGTCCGGGTTACCAGGAGGGCTGTCCGGGTTACCAGGAGTGCTGTCCGGGTTACCAGGAGTGCCCTCCGGGTTACCAGGAGGGCCGTCCAGGTTACCAGGAGTGCCGTCCGGGTTACCAGGACTGCCCTCCGGGTTACCAGGAGGGCTGTCCGGGTTACCAGGAGTGCGAATTCCCCATTGAGTTGAATGGCCGGGTTACCAGGACTGCTGTCCGGGTTACCAGGAGGGCTGTCCGGGTTACCAGGAGGGATGTCCGGGTGACCAGGAGTGCTGTCCCGGTTACCAGGATTGCCCTCCGGGTTACCAGGAGTGCTGTCCGGGTTACCAGGAGTGCCCTCCGGGTTACCAGGTGTGCTGTCCGGGTTACCAGGAGGGCTGTCCGGGTTACCAGGGGTGCGAATTCCCCATTGAGTTGAATGGCCGGGTTACCAGGAGTGCTGTCCGGGTTACCAGGAGTGCCGTCCGGGTTACCAGGAGTGCTGTCCGGGTTACCAGGAGTGCTGTCCGGGTTACCAGGAGGGCTGTCCGGGTTACCAGGAGGGCTGTCCGGGTTACCAGGAGTGCTGTCCGGGTTACCAGGAGTGCTGTCCGGGTTACCAGGAGGGCTGTCCGGGTTACCAGGAGTGCCCTCCGGGTTACCAGGAGTGCTGTCCGGGTTACCAGGAGTGCTGTCCGGGTTACCAGGAGGGCTGTCCGGGTTACCAGGAGTGCGAATTCCCCATTGAGTTGTATGGCTGGGTTACCAGGAGGGCTGTCCGGGTTACCAGGAGTGCCCTCCGGGTTACCAGGAGTGCTGTCCGGGTTACCAGGAGTGCCCTCCGGGTTACCAGGAGGGCTGTCCGGGTTACCAGGAGGGCTGTCCGGGTTACTAGGAGTGCCCTCCGGGTTACCAGGAGTGCTGTTCGGGTTACCAGGAGTGCTGTCCGGGTTACCAGGAGTGCGAATTCCCCATTGAGTTGAATGGCCGGGTTACCAGGACTGCTGTCCGGGTTACCAGGAGGGCTGTCCGGGTTACCAGGAGTGCGAATTCCCCATTGAGTTGTATGGCCGGGTTACCAGGAGTGCTGTCCGGGTTACCAGGAGGGCTGTCCGGGTTACCAGGAGTGCCCTCCGGGTTACCAGGAGTGCTGTCCGGGTTACCAGGAGTGCTGTCCGGGTTACCAGGAGGGCTGTCCGGGTTACCAGGAGTGCTGTCCGGGTTACCAGGAGTGCCCTCCGGGTTACCAGGAGGGCCGTCCAGGTTACCAGGAGTGCCGTCCGGGTTACCAGGACTGCCCTCCGGGTTACCAGGAGGGCTGTCCGGGTTACCAGGAGTGCGAATTCCCCATTGAGTTGAATGGCCGGGTTACCAGGACTGCTGTCCGGGTTACCAGGAGGGCTGTCCGGGTTACCAGGAGGGATGTCCGGGTGACCAGGAGTGCTGTCCGGGTTACCAGGAGGGCTGTCCGCGTTACCAGGAGGGCCGTCCGGGTTACCAGGAGGGCTGTCCGGGTTACCAGGAGTGCGAATTCCCCATTGAGTTGAATGGCCGGGTTACCAGGAGGGCTGTCCGGGTTACCAGGAGTGCCCTCCGGGTTACCAGGAGTGCTCTCCGGGTTACCAGGAGTGCTGTCCGGGTTACCAGGAGGGCCGTACAGGTTGCCAGGAGTGCTGTCCGGGTTACCAGGAGGGCTGTCCGGGTTACCAGGAGTGCGAATTCCCCATTGAGTTGAATGGCCGGGTTACCAGGACTGCTGTCCGGGTTACCAGGAGGGCTGTCCGGGTGACCAGGAGTGCTTGCCCGGTTACCAGGATTGCCCTCCGGGTTACCAGGAGGGCTGTCCGGGTTACCAGGAGTACGAATTCCCCATTGAGTTGAATGGCCGGGTTACCAGGACTGCTGTCCGGGTTACCAGGAGCGCTGTCCGGGCTACCAGGAGTGCCCTCCGCTTTACCAGGAGGGCCGTCCGGGTTACCAGGAGGGCTGTCCGGGTTACCAGGAGTGCCCTCCGGGTTACCAGGAGTGCTGTCCGGGTTACAAGGAGTGCCCTCCGTGTTACCAGGAGTGCCTTCCGGGTTACCAGGAGTGCGAATTCACCATTGAGTTGAATGGCCGGGTTACCAGGAGGGCTGTCCGGGTTACCAGGAGTGCTGTCCGGGTTTCCAGGAGTGCGAATTCCCCATTGAGTTGAATGGCCGGGTTACCAGGAGGGCTGTCCGTGTTACCAGGAGTGCCCTCCGGGTTACCAGGAGTGATCTCCGGGTTACCAGGAGTGCTGTCCGGGTTACCAGGAGGGCCGTACAGGTTGCCAGGAGTGCTGTCCGGGTTACCAGGAGGGCTGTCCGGGTTACCAGGAAGGCTGTCCGGGTTACCAGGAGTGCTGTCCGGGTTACCAGGAGGGCTGTCCGGGTTACCAGTAGTGCGAATTCCCCATTGAGTTGTATGGCCGGGTTACCAGGAGTGCTGTCCGGGTTACCAGGAGGGCCGTCCGGGTTACCAGGAGTGCCCTCCGGGTTACCAGGAGTGCTGTCCGGGTTACCAGGAGTGCTGTCCGGGTTACCAGGAGTGCTGTCCGGGTTACCAGGAGGGCTGTCCGGGTTACCAGGAGGGCTGTCCGGGTTACCAGGAGTGCTGTCCGGGTTACCAGGAGTGCTGTCCGGGTTACCAGGAGGGCTGTCCGGGTTACCAGGAGTGCCCTCCGGGTTACCAGGAGTGCTGTCCGGGTTACCAGGAGTGCTGTCCGGGTTACCAGGAGGGCTGTCCGGGTTACCAGGAGTGCGAATTCCCCATTGAGTTGTATGGCTGGGTTACCAGGAGGGCTGTCCGGGTTACCAGGAGTGCCCTCCGGGTTACCAGGAGTGCTGTCCGGGTTACCAGGAGTGCCCTCCGGGTTACCAGGAGGGCTGTCCGGGTTACCAGGAGGGCTGTCCGGGTTACTAGGAGTGCCCTCCGGGTTACCAGGAGTGCTGTTCGGGTTACCAGGAGTGCTGTCCGGGTTACCAGGAGTGCGAATTCCCCATTGAGTTGAATGGCCGGGTTACCAGGACTGCTGTCCGGGTTACCAGGAGGGCTGTCCGGGTTACCAGGAGTGCGAATTCCCCATTGAGTTGTATGGCCGGGTTACCAGGAGTGCTGTCCGGGTTACCAGGAGGGCTGTCCGGGTTACCAGGAGTGCCCTCCGGGTTACCAGGAGTGCTGTCCGGGTTACCAGGAGTGCTGTCCGGGTTACCAGGAGGGCTGTCCGGGTTACCAGGAGTGCTGTCCGGGTTACCAGGAGTGCCCTCCGGGTTACCAGGAGGGCCGTCCAGGTTACCAGGAGTGCCGTCCGGGTTACCAGGACTGCCCTCCGGGTTACCAGGAGGGCTGTCCGGGTTACCAGGAGTGCGAATTCCCCATTGAGTTGAATGGCCGGGTTACCAGGACTGCTGTCCGGGTTACCAGGAGGGCTGTCCGGGTTACCAGGAGGGATGTCCGGGTGACCAGGAGTGCTGTCCCGGTTACCAGGATTGCCCTCCGGGTTACCAGGAGGGCTGTCCGGGTTACCAGGAGTACGAATTCCCTATTGAGTTGAATGGCCGGGTTTCCAGGACTGCTGTCCGGGTTACCAGGAGCGCTGTCCGGGTTACCAGGAGGGCTGTCCGGGTTACCAGGAGTGCTGTCCGGGTGACAAGGAGTGCCCTCCGTGTTACCAGGAGTGCCTTCCGGGTTACCAGGAGTGCGAATTCCCCATTGAGTTGAATGGCCGGGTTACCAGGAGGGCTGTCCGGGTTACCAGGAGTGCTGTCCGGGTTTCCAGGAGTGCGAATTCCCCATTGAGTTGAATGGCCGGGTTACCAGGAGGGCTGTCCGGGTTACCAGGAGTGCCCTCCGGGTTACCAGGAGTGCTCTCCGGGTTACCAGGAGTGCTGTCCGGGTTACCAGGAGGGCCGTACAGGTTGCCAGGAGTGCTGTCCGGGTTACCAGGAGGGCTGTCCGGGTTACCAGGAGTGCGAATTCCCCATTGAGTTGAATGGCCGGGTTACCAGGACTGCTGTCCGGGTTACCAGGAGGGCTGTCCGGGTTACCAGGAGTGCCCTCCGGGTTACCAGGAGGGCTGTCCGGGTTACCAGGAGTGCTGTCCGGGTTACCAGGAGGGCTGTCCGGGTTACCAGGAGTGCGAATTCCCCATTGAGTTGTATGGCCGGGTTACCAGGAGTGCTGTCCGTGTTACCAGGAGGGCTGTCCGGGTTACCAGGAGTGCCCTCCGGGTTACCAGGAGTGCTGTCCGGGTTACCAGGAGGGCCGTACAGGTTGCCAGGAGTGCTGTCCGGGTTACCAGGAGTGCGAATTCCCCATTGAGTTGAATGGCCGGGTTACCAGGACTGCTGTCCGGGTTACCAGGAGGGCTGTCCGGGTTACCAGGAGGGATGTCCGGGTGACCAGGAGTGCTGTCCCGGTTACCAGGATTGCCCTCCGGGTTACCAGGAGGGCTGTCCGGGTTACCAGGAGTACGAATTCCCTATTGAGTTGAATGGCCGGGTTTCCAGGACTGCTGTCCGGGTTACCAGGAGCGCTGTCCGGGTTACCAGGAGGGCTGTCCGGGTTACCAGGAGTGCTGTCCGGGTGACAAGGAGTGCCCTCCGTGTTACCAGGAGTGCCTTCCGGGTTACCAGGAGTGCGAATTCCCCATTGAGTTGAATGGCCGGGTTACCAGGAGGGCTGTCCGGGTTACCAGGAGTGCTGTCCGGGTTTCCAGGAGTGCGAATTCCCCATTGAGTTGAATGGCCGGGTTACCAGGAGGGCTGTCCGGGTTACCAGGAGTGCCCTCCGGGTTACCAGGAGTGCTCTCCGGGTTACCAGGAGTGCTGTCCGGGTTACCAGGAGGGCCGTACAGGTTGCCAGGAGTGCTGTCCGGGTTTCCAGGAGTGCGAATTCCCCATTGAGTTGAATGGCCGGGTTACCAGGAGGGCTGTCCGGGTTACCAGGAGTGCCCTCCGGGTTACCAGGAGTGCTCTCCGGGTTACCAGGAGTGCTGTCCGGGTTACCAGGAGGGCCGTACAGGTTGCCAGGAGTGCTGTCCGGGTTACCAGGAGGGCTGTCCGGGTTACCAGGAGTGCGAATTCCCCATTGAGTTGAATGGCCGGGTTACCAGGACTGCTGTCCGGGTTACCAGGAGGGCTGTCCGGGTTACCAGGAGTGCCCTCCGGGTTACCAGGAGGGCTGTCCGGGTTACCAGGAGTGCTGTCCGGGTTACCAGGAGGGCTGTCCGGGTTACCAGGAGTGCGAATTCCCCATTGAGTTGTATGGCCGGGTTACCAGGAGTGCTGTCCGTGTTACCAGGAGGGCTGTCCGGGTTACCAGGAGTGCCCTCCGGGTTACCAGGAGTGCTGTCCGGGTTACCAGGAGGGCCGTACAGGTTGCCAGGAGTGCTGTCCGGGTTACCAGGAGTGCGAATTCCCCATTGAGTTGAATGGCCGGGTTACCAGGACTGCTGTCCGGGTTACCAGGAGGGCTGTCCGGGTTACCAGGAGGGATGTCCGGGTGACCAGGAGTGCTGTCCCGGTTACCAGGATTGCCCTCCGGGTTACCAGGAGGGCTGTCCGGGTTACCAGGAGTACGAATTCCCTATTGAGTTGAATGGCCGGGTTTCCAGGACTGCTGTCCGGGTTACCAGGAGCGCTGTCCGGGTTACCAGGAGGGCTGTCCGGGTTACCAGGAGTGCTGTCCGGGTGACAAGGAGTGCCCTCCGTGTTACCAGGAGTGCCTTCCGGGTTACCAGGAGTGCGAATTCCCCATTGAGTTGAATGGCCGGGTTACCAGGAGGGCTGTCCGGGTTACCAGGAGTGCTGTCCGGGTTTCCAGGAGTGCGAATTCCCCATTGAGTTGAATGGCCGGGTTACCAGGAGGGCTGTCCGGGTTACCAGGAGTGCCCTCCGGGTTACCAGGAGTGCTCTCCGGGTTACCAGGAGTGCTGTCCGGGTTACCAGGAGGGCCGTACAGGTTGCCAGGAGTGCTGTCCGGGTTACCAGGAGGGCTGTCCGGGTTACCAGGAGTGCGAATTCCCCATTGAGTTGAATGGCCGGGTTACCAGGACTGCTGTCCGGGTTACCAGGAGGGCTGTCCGGGTTACCAGGAGTGCCCTCCGGGTTACCAGGAGGGCTGTCCGGGTTACCAGGAGTGCTGTCCGGGTTACCAGGAGGGCTGTCCGGGTTACCAGGAGTGCGAATTCCCCATTGAGTTGTATGGCCGGGTTACCAGGAGTGCTGTCCGTGTTACCAGGAGGGCTGTCCGGGTTACCAGGAGTGCCCTCCGGGTTACCAGGAGTGCTGTCCGGGTTACCAGGAGGGCCGTACAGGTTGCCAGGAGTGCTGTCCGGGTTACCAGGAGGGCTGTCCGGGTTACCAGGAGTGCGAATTCCCCATTGAGTTGAATGGCCGGGTTACCAGGACTGCTGTCCGGGTTACCAGGAGGGCTGTCCGGGTTACCAGGAGTGCCCTCCGGGTTACCAGGAGGGCTGTCCGGGTTACCAGGAGTGCTGTCCGGGTTACCAGGAGGGCTGTCCGGGTTACCAGGAGTGCGAATTCCCCATTGAGTTGTATGGCCGGGTTACCAGGAGTGCTGTCCGTGTTACCAGGAGGGCTGTCCGGGTTACCAGGAGTGCTGTCCGGGTTACCAGGAGTGCTGTCCGGGTTACCAGGAGGGCTGTCCGGGTTACCAGGAGGGCTGTCCGGGTTACCAGGAGTGCTGTCCAGGTTACCAGGAGTGCAAATTCCCCATTGAGTTGAATGGCCGGGTTACCAGGACTGCTGTCCGGGTTACCAGGAGGGCTGTCCGGGTTACCAGGAGTGCCCTCCGGGTTACCAGGAGGGCTGTCCGGGTTACCAGGAGTGCTGTCCGGGTTACCAGGAGGGCTGTCCGGGTTACCAGGAGTGCGAATTCCCCATTGAGTTGTATGGCCGGGTTACCAGGAGTGCTGTCCGGGTTACCAGGAGGGCTGTCCGGGTTACCAGGAGTGCTGTCCGGGTTACCAGGAGTGCTGTCCGGGTTACCAGGAGTGCTGTCCGGGTTACCAGGAGGGCTGTCCGCGTTACCAGGAGGGCCGTCCGGGTTACCAGGAGGGCTGTCCGGGTTACCAGGAGTGCGAATTCCCCATTGAGTTGAATGGCCGGGTTACCAGGAGGGCTGTCCGGGTTACCAGGAGTGCCCTCCGGGTTACCAGGAGTGCTCTCCGGGTTACCAGGAGTGCTGTCCGGGTTACCAGGAGGGCCGTACAGGTTGCCAGGAGTGCTGTCCGGGTTACCAGGAGGGCTGTCCGGGTTACCAGGAGTGCGAATTCCCCATTGAGTTGAATGGCCGGGTTACCAGGACTGCTGTCCGGGTTACCAGGAGGGCTGTCCGGGTTACCAGGAGTGCTCTCCGGGTTACCAGGAGGGCTGTCCGGGTTACCAGGAGTGCTGTCCGGGTTACCAGGAGGGCTGTCCGGGTTACCAGGAGTGCGAATTCCCCATTGAGTTGTATGGCCGGGTTACCAGGAGTGCTGTCCGGGTTACCAGGAGTGCTGTCCGGGTTACCAGGAGTGCTGTCCGGGTTACCAGGAGGGCTGTCCGGGTTACCAGGAGTGCTGTCCAGGTTACCAGGAGTGCGAATTCCCCTTTGAGTTGAATGGCCGGGTTACCAGGACTGCTGTCCGGGTTACCAGGAGGGCTGTCCGGGTTACCAGGAGTGCCCTCCAGGTTACCAGGAGGGCTGTCCGGGTTACCAGGAGTGCTGTCCGGGTTACCAGGAGTGCTGTCCGGGTTACCAGGAGGGCTGTCCGGGTTACCAGGAGGGCTGTCCGGGTTACCAGGAGTGCTGTCCAGGTTACCAGGAGTGCGAATTCCCCATTGAGTTGAATGGCCGGGTTACCAGGACTGCTGTCCGGGTTACCAGGAGGGCTGTCCGGGTTACCAGGAGTGCCCTCCGGGTTACTAGGAGGGATGTCCGGGTGACCAGGAGTGCTGTCCGGGTTACCAGGAGGGCTGTCCGGGTTACCAGGAGGGCTGTCCGGGTTACCAGGAGTGCTGTCCAGGTTACCAGGAGTGCGAATTCCCCATTCAGTTGAATGGCCGGGTTACCAGGACTGCTGTCCGGGTTACCAGGAGGGCTGTCCGGGTTACCAGGAGTGCCCTCCAGGTTACCAGGAGGGCTGTCCGGGTTACCAGGAGTGCCGTCCGGGTTACCAGGAGTGCCCTCCGGGTTACCAGGAGGGCTGTCCGGGTTACCAGGAGTGCGAATTCCCTATTGAGTTGAATGGCCGGGTTACCAGGACTGCTGTCCGGGTTACCAGGAGGGCTGTCCGGGTTACCAGGAGTGCGAATTCCCCATTGAGTTGTATGGCCGGGTTACCAGGAGTGCTGTCCGGGTTACCAGGAGTGCTGTCCGGGTTACCAGGAGTGCTGTCCGGGTTACCAGGACTGCTGTCCGGGTTACCAGGAGCGCTGTCCGGGCTACCAGGAGTGCCCTCCGCGTTACCAGGAGGGCCGTCCGGGTTACCAGGAGGGCTGTCCGGGTTACCAGGAGTGCGAATTCCCCATTGAGTTGAATGGCCGGGTTACCAGGAGGGCTGTCCGGGTTACCAGGAGTGCCCTCCGGGTTACCAGGAGTGCTCTCCGGGTTACCAGGAGTGCTGTCCGGGTTACCAGGAGGGCCGTACAGGTTGCCAGGAGTGCTGTCCGGGTTACCAGGAGGGCTGTCCGGGTTACCAGGAGTGCGAATTCCCCATTGAGTTGAATGGCCGGGTTACCAGGACTGCTGTCCGGGTTACCAGGAGGGCTGTCCGGGTTACCAGGAGTGCCCTCCGGGTTACCAGGAGTGCTGTCCGGGTTACCAGGAGTGCGAATTCCCCATTGAGTTGTATGGCCGGGTTACCAGGAGTGCTGTCCGGGTTACCAGGAGGGCTGTCCGGGTTACCAGGAATGCTGTCCGGGTTACCAGGAGTGCTGTCCGGGTTACCAGGAGTGCCCTCCGGGTTACCAGGAGGGCTGTCCGGGTTACCAGGAGTGCTGTCCAGGTTACCAGGAGGGCTGTCCGGGTTACCAGGAGTGCGAATTCCCCATTGAGTTGAATGGCCGGGTTACCAGGAGGGCTGTCCGGGTTACCAGGAGTGCCCTCCGGGTTACCAGGAGTGCTCTCCGGGTTACCAGGAGTGCTGTCCGGGTTACCAGGAGGGCCGTACAGGTTGCCAGGAGTGCTGTCCGGGTTACCAGGAGGGCTGTCCGGGTTACCAGGAGTGCGAATTCCCCATTGAGTTGAATGGCCGGGGTTACCAGGACTGCTGTCCGGGTTACCAGGAGGGCTGTCCGGGTTACCAGGAGTGCCCTCCGGGTTACCAGGAGGGCTGTCCGGGTTACCAGGAGTGCTGTCCAGGTTACCAGGAGGGCTGTCCGGGTTACCAGGAGTGCGAATTCCCCATTGAGTTGTATGGCCGGGTTACCAGGAGTGCTGTCCGGGTTACCAGGAGTGCTGTCCGGGTTACCAGGAGTGCTGTCTGGGTTACCAGGAGTGCTGTCCGGGTTACCAGGAGGGCTGTCCGGGTTACCAGGAGTGCTGTCCAGGTTACCAGGAGTGCGAATTCCCCATTGAGTTGAATGGCCGGGTTACCAGGACTGCTGTCCGGGTTACCAGGAGGGCTGTCCGGGTTACCAGGAGTGCCCTCCAGGTTACCAGGAGGGCTGTCCGGGTTACCAGGAGTGCCGTCCGGGTTACCAGGAGTGCCCTCCGGGTTACCAGGAGGGCTGTCCGGGTTACCAGGAGTGCGAATTCCCCATTGAGTTGAATGGCCGGGTTACCAGGACTGCTGTCCGGGTTACCAGGAGGGCTGTCCGGGTTACCAGGAGTGCGAATTCCCCATTGAGTTGTATGGCCGGGTTACGAGGAGTGCTGTCCGGGTTACGAGGAGTGCTGTCCGGGTTACCAGGAGTGCTGTCCGGGTTACCAGGAGGGCTGTCCGGGTTACCAGGAGGGCTGTCCGGGTTACCAGGAGTGCTGTCCGGGTTACCAGGAGTGCTGTCCGGGTTACCAGGAGGGCTGTCCGGGTTACCAGGAGTGCTGTCCAGGTTACCAGGAGTGCGAATTCCCCATTGAGTTGAATGGCCGGGTTACCAGGACTGCTGTCCGGGTTACCAGGAGGGCTGTCCGGGTTACCAGGAGTGCCCTCCAGGTTACCAGGAGGGCTGTCCGGGTTACCAGGAGTGCTGTCCGGGTTACCAGGAGTGCTGTCCGGGTTACCAGGAGGGCTGTCCGGGTTACCAGGAGGGCTGTCCGGGTTACCAGGAGTGCTGTCCAGGTTACCAGGAGTGCGAATTCCCCATTGAGTTGAATGGCCGGGTTACCAGGACTGCTGTCCGGGTTACCAGGAGGGCTGTCCGGGTTACCAGGAGTGCCCTCCGGGTTACTAGGAGGGATGTCCGGGTGACCAGGAGGGCTGTCCGGGTTACCAGGAGGGCTGTCCGGGTTACCAGGAGTGCTGTCCAGGTTACCAGGAGTGCGAATTCCCCATTCAGTTGAATGGCCGGGTTACCAGGACTGCTGTCCGGGTTACCAGGAGGGCTGTCCGGGTTACCAGGAGTGCCCTCCAGGTTACCAGGAGGGCTGTCCGGGTTACCAGGAGTGCCGTCCGGGTTACCAGGAGTGCCCTCCGGGTTACCAGGAGGGCTGTCCGGGTTACCAGGAGTGCGAATTCCCCATTGAGTTGAATGGCCGGGTTACCAGGACTGCTGTCCGGGTTACCAGGAGGGCTGTCCGGGTTACCAGGAGTGCGAATTCCCCATTGAGTTGTATGGCCGGGTTACCAGGAGTGCTGTCCGGGTTACCAGGAGTGCTGTCCGGGTTACCAGGAGTGCTGTCCGGGTTACCATGACTGCTGTCCGGGTTACCAGGAGGGCCGTACAGGTTGCCAGGAGTGCTGTCCGGGTTACCAGGAGGGCTGTCCGGGTTACCAGGAGTGCGAATTCCCCATTGAGTTGAATGGCCGGGTTACCAGGACTGCTGTCCGGGTTACCAGGAGGGCTGTCCGGGTTACCAGGAGTGCCCTCCGGGTTACCAGGAGTGCTGTCCGGGTTACCAGGAGTGCGAATTCCCCATTGAGTTGTATGGCCGGGTTACCAGGAGTGCTGTCCGGGTTACCAGGAGGGCTGTCCGGGTTACCAGGAATGCTGTCCGGGTTACCAGGAGTGCTGTCCGGGTTACCAGGAGTGCTGTCCGGGTTACCAGGAGGGCTGTCCGCGTTACCAGGAGGGCCGTCCGGGTTACCAGGAGGGCTGTCCGGGTTACCAGGAGTGCGAATTCCCCATTGAGTTGAATGGCCGGGTTACCAGGAGGGCTGTCCGGGTTACCAGGAGTGCCCTCCGGGTTACCAGGAGTGCTCTCCGGGTTACCAGGAGTGATGTCCGGGTTACCAGGAGGGCCGTACAGGTTGCCAGGAGTGCTGTCCGGGTTACCAGGAGGGCTGTCCGGGTTACCAGGAGTGCGAATTCCCCATTGAGTTGAATGGCCGGGGTTACCAGGACTGCTGTCCGGGTTACCAGGAGGGCTGTCCGGGTTACCAGGAGTGCCCTCCGGGTTACCAGGAGGGCTGTCCGGGTTACCAGGAGTGCTGTCCAGGTTACCAGGAGGGCTGTCCGGGTTACCAGGAGTGCGAATTCCCCATTGAGTTGTATGGCCGGGTTACCAGGAGTGCTGTCCGGGTTACCAGGAGTGCTGTCCGGGTTACCAGGAGGGCTGTCCGGGTTACCAGGAGTGCTGTCCAGGTTACCAGGAGTGCGAATTCCCCATTGAGTTGAATGGCCGGGTTACCAGGACTGCTGTCCGGGTTACCAGGAGGGCTGTCCGGGTTACCAGGAGTGCCCTCCAGGTTACCAGGAGGGCTGTCCGGGTTACCAGGAGTGCCGTCCGGGTTACCAGGAGTGCCCTCCGGGTTACCAGGAGGGCTGTCCGGGTTACCAGGAGTGCGAATTCCCCATTGAGTTGAATGGCCGGGTTACCAGGACTGCTGTCCGGGTTACCAGGAGGGCTGTCCGGGTTACCAGGAGTGCGAATTCCCCATTGAGTTGTATGGCCGGGTTACGAGGAGTGCTGTCCGGGTTACGAGGAGTGCTGTCCGGGTTACCAGGAGTGCTGTCCGGGTTACCAGGAGGGCTGTCCGGGTTACCAGGAGGGCTGTCCGGGTTACCAGGAGTGCTGTCCGGGTTACCAGGAGTGCTGTCCGGGTTACCAGGAGGGCTGTCCGGGTTACCAGGAGTGCTGTCCAGGTTACCAGGAGTGCGAATTCCCCATTGAGTTGAATGGCCGGGTTACCAGGACTGCTGTCCGGGTTACCAGGAGGGCTGTCCGGGTTACCAGGAGTGCTGTCCGGGTTACCAGGAGGGCTGTCCGGGTTACCAGGAGGGCTGTCCGGGTTACCAGGAGTGCTGTCCAGGTTACCAGGAGTGCGAATTCCCCATTGAGTTGAATGGCCGGGTTACCAGGACTGCTGTCCGGGTTACCAGGAGGGCTGTCCGGGTTACCAGGAGTGCCCTCCGGGTTACTAGGAGGGATGTCCGGGTGACCAGGAGTGCTGTCCGGGTTACCAGGAGGGCTGTCCGGGTTACCAGGAGGGCTGTCCGGGTTACCAGGAGTGCTGTCCAGGTTACCAGGAGTGCGAATTCCCCATTCAGTTGAATGGCCGGGTTACCAGGACTGCTGTCCGGGTTACCAGGAGGGCTGTCCGGGTTACCAGGAGTGCCCTCCAGGTTACCAGGAGGGCTGTCCGGGTTACCAGGAGTGCCGTCCGGGTTACCAGGAGTGCCCTCCGGGTTACCAGGAGGGCTGTCCGGGTTACCAGGAGTGCGAATTCCCCATTGAGTTGAATGGCCGGGTTACCAGGACTGCTGTCCGGGTTACCAGGAGGGCTGTCCGGGTTACCAGGAGTGCGAATTCCCCATTGAGTTGTATGGCCGGGTTACCAGGAGTGCTGTCCGGGTTACCAGGAGTGCTGTCCGGGTTACCAGGACTGCTGTCCGGGTTACCAGGAGCGCTGTCCGGGTTACCAGGAGTGCCCTCCGGGTTACTAGGAGGGATGTCCGGGTGACCAGGAGTGCTGTCCGGGTTACCAGGAGGGCTGTCCGGGTTACCAGGAGGGCTGTCCGGGTTACCAGGAGTGCTGTCCAGGTTACCAGGAGTGCGAATTCCCCATTCAGTTGAATGGCCGGGTTACCAGGACTGCTGTCCGGGTTACCAGGAGGGCTGTCCGGGTTACCAGGAGTGCCCTCCGGGTTACCAGGAGGGCTGTCCGGGTTACCAGGAGTGCTGTCCGGGTTACCAGGAGGGCTGTCCGGGTTACCAGGAGTGCGAATTCCCCATTGAGTTGTATGGCCGGGTTACCAGGAGTGCTGTCCGTGTTACCAGGAGGGCTGTCCGGGTTACCAGGAGTGCTGTCCGGGTTACCAGGAGTGCTGTCCGGGTTACCAGGAGGGCTGTCCGGGTTACCAGGAGGGCTGTCCGGGTTACCAGGAGTGCTGTCCAGGTTACCAGGAGTGCAAATTCCCCATTGAGTTGAATGGCCGGGTTACCAGGACTGCTGTCCGGGTTACCAGGAGGGCTGTCCGGGTTACCAGGAGTGCGAATTCCCCATTGAGTTGAATGGCCGGGTTAACAGGACTGCTGTCCGGGTTACCAGGAGGGCTGTCCGGGTTACCAGGAGTGCCCTCCGGGTTACCAGGAGGGCTGTCCGGGTTACCAGGAGTGCTGTCCGGGTTACCAGGAGTGCGAATTCCCCATTGAGTTGTATGGCCGGGTTACCAGGAGTGCTGTCCGGGTTACCAGGAGGGCTGTCCGGGTTACCAGGAGTGCTGTCCGGGTTACCAGGAGTGCTGTCCGGGTTACCAGGAGGGCTGTCCGCGTTACCAGGAGGGCCGTCCGGGTTACCAGGAGGGCTGTCCGGGTTACCAGGAGTGCGAATTCCCCATTGAGTTGAATGGCCGGGTTACTAGGAGGGCTGTCCGGGTTACCAGGAGTGCCCTCCGGGTTACCAGGAGTGCTCTCCGGGTTACCAGGAGTGCTGTCCGGGTTACCAGGAGGGCCGTACAGGTTGCCAGGAGTGCTGTCCGGGTTACCAGGAGGGCTGTCCGGGTTACCAGGAGTGCGAATTCCCCATTGAGTTGAATGGCCGGGTTACCAGGACTGCTGTCCGGGTTACCAGGAGGGCTGTCCGGGTTACCAGGAGTGCCCTCCGGGTTACCAGGAGGGCTGTCCGGGTTACCAGGAGTGCTGTCCAGGTTACCAGGAGGGCTGTCCGGGTTACCAGGAGTGCGAATTCCCCATTGAGTTGTATGGCCGGGTTACCAGGAGTGCTGTCCGGGTTACCAGGAGTGCTGTCCGGGTTACCAGGAGTGCTGTCCGGGTTACCAGGAGTGCTGTCCGGGTTACCAGGAGGGCTGTCCGGGTTACCAGGAGTGCTGTCCAGGTTACCAGGAGTGCGAATTCCCCATTGAGTTGAATGGCCGGGTTACCAGGACTGCTGTCCGGGTTACCAGGAGGGCCGTCCGGGTTACCAGGAGTGCCCTCCGGGTTACCAGGAGGGCTGTCCGGGTTACCAGGAGTGCGAATTCCCCATTGAGTTGAATGGCCGGGTTACCAGGACTGCTGTCCGGGTTACCAGGAGGGCTGTCCGGGTTACCAGGAGTGCGAATTCCCCATTGAGTTGTATGGCCGGGTTACCAGGAGTGCTGTCCGGGTTACCAGGAGTGCTGTCCGGGTTACCAGGAGTGCTGTCCGGGTTACCAGGAGGGCTGTCCGGGTTACCAGGAGGGCTGTCCGGGTTACCAGGAGTGCTGTCCAGGTTACCAGGAGTGCGAATTCCGCATTGAGTTGAATGGCCGGGTTACCAGGAGTGCTGTCCGGGTTACCAGGAGTGCTGTCCGGGTTACCAGGAGTGCTGTCCGGGTTACCAGGAGGGCTGTCCGGGTTACCAGGAGGGCTGTCCGGGTTACCAGGAGTGCTGTCCAGGTTACCAGGAGTGCGAATTCCGCATTGAGTTGAATGGCCGGGTTACCAGGACTGCTGTCCGGGTTACCAGGAGGGCTGTCCGGGTTACCAGGAGTGCCCTCCGGGTTACTAGGAGGGATGTCCGGGTGACCAGGAGTGCTGTCCGGGTTACCAGGAGGGCTGTCCGGGTTACCAGGAGGGCTGTCCGGGTTACCAGGAGTGCTGTCCAGGTTACCAGGAGTGCGAATTCCCCATTGAGTTGAATGGCCGGGTTACCAGGACTGCTGTCCGGGTTACCAGGAGTGCTGTCCGGGTTACCAGGAGTGCCCTCCGGGTTACCAGGTGTGCTGTCCGGGTTACCAGGAGGGCTGTCCGGGTTACCAGGAGTGCCGTCCGGGTTACCAGGAGTGCCCTCCGGGTTACCAGGAGGGCTGTCCGGGTTACCAGGAGTGCGAATTCCCCATTGAGTTGAATGGCCGGGTTACCAGGACTGCTGTCCGGGTTACCAGGAGGGCTGTCCGGGTTACCAGGAGTGCGAATTCCCCATTGAGTTGTATGGCCGGGTTACCAGGAGTGCTGTCCGGGTTACCAGGAGTGCTGTCCGGGTTACCAGGAGTGCTGTCCGGGTTACCAGGACTGCTGTCCGGGTTACCAGGAGCGCTGTCCGGGCTACCAGGAGTGCCCTCCGCGTTACCAGGAGGGCCGTCCGGGTTACCAGGAGGGCTGTCCGGGTTACCAGGAGTGCGAATTCCCCATTGAGTTGAATGGCCGGGTTACCAGGAGGGCTGTCCGGGTTACCAGGAGTGCCCTCCGGGTTACCAGGAGTGCTCTCCGGGTTACCAGGAGTGCTGTCCGGGTTACCAGGAGGGCCGTACAGGTTGCCAGGATTGCTGTCCGGGTTACCAGGAGGGCTGTCCGGGTTACCAGGAGTGCGAATTCCCCATTGAGTTGAATGGCCGGGTTAACAGGACTGCTGTCCGGGTTACCAGGAGGGCTGTCCGGGTTACCAGGAGTGCCCTCCGGGTTACCAGGAGGGCTGTCCGGGTTACCAGGAGTGCTGTCCGGGTTACCAGGAGTGCGAATTCCCCATTGAGTTGTATGGCCGGGTTACCAGGAGTGCTGTCCGGGTTACCAGGAGGGCTGTCCGGGTTACCAGGAGTGCTGTCCGGGTTACCAGGAGTGCTGTCCGGGTTACCAGGAGTGCTGTCCGGGTTACCAGGAGGGCTGTCCGCGTTACCAGGAGGGCCGTCCGGGTTACCAGGAGGGCTGTCCGGGTTACCAGGAGTGCGAATTCCCCATTGAGTTGAATGGCCGGGTTACTAGGAGGGCTGTCCGGGTTACCAGGAGTGCCCTCCGGGTTACCAGGAGTGCTCTCCGGGTTACCAGGAGTGCTGTCCGGGTTACCAGGAGGGCCGTACAGGTTGCCAGGAGTGCTGTCCGGGTTACCAGGAGGGCTGTCCGGGTTACCAGGAGTGCGAATTCCCCATTGAGTTGAATGGCCGGGTTACCAGGACTGCTGTCCGGGTTACCAGGAGGGCTGTCCGGGTTACCAGGAGTGCCCTCCGGGTTACCAGGAGGGCTGTCCGGGTTACCAGGAGTGCTGTCCAGGTTACCAGGAGGGCTGTCCGGGTTACCAGGAGTGCGAATTCCCCATTGAGTTGTATGGCCGGGTTACCAGGAGTGCTGTCCGGGTTACCAGGAGTGCTGTCCGGGTTACCAGGAGTGCTGTCCGGGTTACCAGGAGTGCTGTCCGGGTTACCAGGAGGGCTGTCCGGGTTACCAGGAGTGCTGTCCAGGTTACCAGGAGTGCGAATTCCCCATTGAGTTGAATGGCCGGGTTACCAGGACTGCTGTCCGGGTTACCAGGAGGGCCGTCCGGGTTACCAGGAGTGCCCTCCGGGTTACCAGGAGGGCTGTCCGGGTTACCAGGAGTGCGAATTCCCCATTGAGTTGAATGGCCGGGTTACCAGGACTGCTGTCCGGGTTACCAGGAGGGCTGTCCGGGTTACCAGGAGTGCGAATTCCCCATTGAGTTGAATGGCCGGGTTACCAGGACTGCTGTCCGGGTTACCAGGAGTGCCGTCCGGGTTACCAGGAGTGCCCTCCGGGTTACCAGGAGTGCGAATTCCCCATTGAGTTGAATGGCCGGGTTACCAGGACTGCTGTCCGGGTTACCAGGAGTGCCCTCCAGGTTACCAGGAGGGCTGTCCGGGTTACCAGGAGTGCCGTCCGGGTTACCAGGAGTGCCCTCCGGGTTACCAGGAGGGCTGTCCGGGTTACCAGGAGTGCGAATTCCCCATTGAGTTGAATGGCCGGGTTACCAGGACTGCTGTCCGGGTTACCAGGAGGGCTGTCCGGGTTACCAGGAGTGCGAATTCCCCATTGAGTTGTATGGCCGGGTTACCAGGAGTGCTGTCCGGGTTACCAGGAGTGCTGTCCGGGTTACCAGGAGTGCTGTCCGGGTTACCAGGAGGGCTGTCCGGGTTACCAGGAGGGCTGTCCGGGTTACCAGGAGTGCTGTCCAGGTTACCAGGAGTGCGAATTCCGCATTGAGTTGAATGGCCGGGTTACCAGGACTGCTGTCCGGGTTACCAGGAGGGCTGTCCGGGTTACCAGGAGTGCCCTCCGGGTTACTAGGAGGGATGTCCGGGTGACCAGGAGTGCTGTCCGGGTTACCAGGAGGGCTGTCCGGGTTACCAGGAGGGCTGTCCGGGTTACCAGGAGTGCTGTCCAGGTTACCAGGAGTGCGAATTCCCCATTGAGTTGAATGGCCGGGTTACCAGGACTGCTGTCCGGGTTACCAGGAGTGCTGTCCGGGTTACCAGGAGTGCCCTCCGGGTTACCAGGTGTGCTGTCCGGGTTACCAGGAGGGCTGTCCGGGTTACCAGGAGTGCGAATTCCCCATTGAGTTGAATGGCCGGGTTACCAGGACTGCTGTCCGGGTTACCAGGAGGGCTGTCCGGGTTACCAGGAGTGCCCTCCGGGTTACCAGGAGGGCTGTCCGGGTTACCAGGAGTGCTGTCCGGGTTACCAGGAGGGCTGTCCGGGTTACCAGGAGTGCGAATTCCCCATTGAGTTGTAGTGCCGGGTTACCAGGAGTGCTGTCCGGGTTACCAGGAGGGCTGTCCGGGTTACCAGGAGTGCCCTCCGGGTTACCAGGAGTGCTGTCCGGGTTACCAGGAGTGCTGTCCGGGTTACCAGGAGTGCTGTCCGGGTTACCAGGAGGGCTGTCCGGGTTACCAGGAGTGCGAATTCCCCATTGAGTTGTATGGCCGGGTTACCAGGAGTGCTGTCCGGGTTACCAGGAGGGCTGTCCGGGTTACCAGGAGTGCTGTCCGGGTTACCAGGAGGGCTGTCCGGGTTACCAGGAGTGCTGTCCGGGTTACCATGACTGCTGTCCGGGTTACCAGGAGGGCCGTACAGGTTGCCAGGAGTGCTGTCCGGGTTACCAGGAGGGCTGTCCGGGTTACCAGGAGTGCGAATTCCCCATTGAGTTGAATGGCCGGGTTACCAGGACTGCTGTCCGGGTTACCAGGAGGGCTGTCCGGGTTACCAGGAGTGCCCTCCGGGTTACCAGGAGTGCTGTCCGGGTTACCAGGAGTGCGAATTCCCCATTGAGTTGTATGGCCGGGTTACCAGGAGTGCTGTCCGGGTTACCAGGAGGGCTGTCCGGGTTACCAGGAATGCTGTCCGGGTTACCAGGAGTGCTGTCCGGGTTACCAGGAGTGCTGTCCGGGTTACCAGGAGGGCTGTCCGCGTTACCAGGAGGGCCGTCCGGGTTACCAGGAGGGCTGTCCGGGTTACCAGGAGTGCGAATTCCCCATTGAGTTGAATGGCCGGGTTACCAGGAGGGCTGTCCGGGTTACCAGGAGTGCCCTCCGGGTTACCAGGAGTGCTCTCCGGGTTACCAGGAGTGCTGTCCGGGTTACCAGGAGGGCCGTACAGGTTGCCAGGAGTGCTGTCCGGGTTACCAGGAGGGCTGTCCGGGTTACCAGGAGTGCGAATTCCCCATTGAGTTGAATGGCCGGGGTTACCAGGACTGCTGTCCGGGTTACCAGGAGGGCTGTCCGGGTTACCAGGAGTGCCCTCCGGGTTACCAGGAGGGCTGTCCGGGTTACCAGGAGTGCTGTCCAGGTTACCAGGAGGGCTGTCCGGGTTACCAGGAGTGCGAATTCCCCATTGAGTTGTATGGCCGGGTTACCAGGAGTGCTGTCCGGGTTACCAGGAGTGCTGTCCGGGTTACCAGGAGGGCTGTCCGGGTTACCAGGAGTGCTGTCCAGGTTACCAGGAGTGCGAATTCCCCATTGAGTTGAATGGCCGGGTTACCAGGACTGCTGTCCGGGTTACCAGGAGGGCTGTCCGGGTTACCAGGAGTGCCCTCCAGGTTACCAGGAGGGCTGTCCGGGTTACCAGGAGTGCCGTCCGGGTTACCAGGAGTGCCCTCCGGGTTACCAGGAGGGCTGTCCGGGTTACCAGGAGTGCGAATTCCCCATTGAGTTGAATGGCCGGGTTACCAGGACTGCTGTCCGGGTTACCAGGAGGGCTGTCCGGGTTACCAGGAGTGCGAATTCCCCATTGAGTTGTATGGCCGGGTTACGAGGAGTGCTGTCCGGGTTACGAGGAGTGCTGTCCGGGTTACCAGGAGTGCTGTCCGGGTTACCAGGAGGGCTGTCCGGGTTACCAGGAGGGCTGTCCGGGTTACCAGGAGTGCTGTCCGGGTTACCAGGAGTGCTGTCCGGGTTACCAGGAGGGCTGTCCGGGTTACCAGGAGTGCTGTCCAGGTTACCAGGAGTGCGAATTCCCCATTGAGTTGAATGGCCGGGTTACCAGGACTGCTGTCCGGGTTACCAGGAGGGCTGTCCGGGTTACCAGGAGTGCTGTCCGGGTTACCAGGAGGGCTGTCCGGGTTACCAGGAGGGCTGTCCGGGTTACCAGGAGTGCTGTCCAGGTTACCAGGAGTGCGAATTCCCCATTGAGTTGAATGGCCGGGTTACCAGGACTGCTGTCCGGGTTACCAGGAGGGCTGTCCGGGTTACCAGGAGTGCCCTCCGGGTTACTAGGAGGGATGTCCGGGTGACCAGGAGTGCTGTCCGGGTTACCAGGAGGGCTGTCCGGGTTACCAGGAGGGCTGTCCGGGTTACCAGGAGTGCTGTCCAGGTTACCAGGAGTGCGAATTCCCCATTCAGTTGAATGGCCGGGTTACCAGGACTGCTGTCCGGGTTACCAGGAGGGCTGTCCGGGTTACCAGGAGTGCCCTCCAGGTTACCAGGAGGGCTGTCCGGGTTACCAGGAGTGCCGTCCGGGTTACCAGGAGTGCCCTCCGGGTTACCAGGAGGGCTGTCCGGGTTACCAGGAGTGCGAATTCCCCATTGAGTTGAATGGCCGGGTTACCAGGACTGCTGTCCGGGTTACCAGGAGGGCTGTCCGGGTTACCAGGAGTGCGAATTCCCCATTGAGTTGTATGGCCGGGTTACCAGGAGTGCTGTCCGGGTTACCAGGAGTGCTGTCCGGGTTACCAGGACTGCTGTCCGGGTTACCAGGAGCGCTGTCCGGGTTACCAGGAGTGCCCTCCGGGTTACTAGGAGGGATGTCCGGGTGACCAGGAGTGCTGTCCGGGTTACCAGGAGGGCTGTCCGGGTTACCAGGAGGGCTGTCCGGGTTACCAGGAGTGCTGTCCAGGTTACCAGGAGTGCGAATTCCCCATTCAGTTGAATGGCCGGGTTACCAGGACTGCTGTCCGGGTTACCAGGAGGGCTGTCCGGGTTACCAGGAGTGCCCTCCAGGTTACCAGGAGGGCTGTCCGGGTTACCAGGAGTGCCGTCCGGGTTACCAGGAGTGCCCTCCGGGTTACCAGGAGGGCTGTCCGGGTTACCAGGAGTGCGAATTCCCCATTGAGTTGAATGGCCGGGTTACCAGGACTGCTGTCCGGGTTACCAGGAGGGCTGTCCGGGTTACCAGGAGTGCGAATTCCCCATTGAGTTGTATGGCCGGGTTACCAGGAGTGCTGTCCGGGTTACCAGGAGTGCTGTCCGGGTTACCAGGAGTGCTGTCCGGGTTACCAGGACTGCTGTCCGGGTTACCAGGAGCGCTGTCCGGGCTACCAGGAGTGCCCTCCGCGTTACCAGGAGGGCCGTCCGGGTTACCAGGAGGGCTGTCCGGGTTACCAGGAGTGCGAATTCCCCATTGAGTTGAATGGCCGGGTTACCAGGAGGGCCGTCCGGGTTACCAGGAGTGCCCTCCGGGTTACCAGGAGTGCTCTCCGGGTTACCAGGAGTGCTGTCCGGGTTACCAGGAGGGCCGTACAGGTTGCCAGGAGTGCTGTCCGGGTTACCAGGAGGGCTGTCCGGGTTACCAGGAGTGCGAATTCCCCATTGAGTTGAATGGCCGGGTTACCAGGACTGCTGTCCGGGTTACCAGGAGGGCTGTCCGGGTTACCAGGAGTGCCCTCCGGGTTACCAGGAGGGCTGTCCGGGTTACCAGGAGTGCTGTCCGGGTTACCAGGAGTGCGAATTCCCCATTGAGTTGTATGGCCGGGTTACCAGGAGTGCTGTCCGGGTTACCAGGAGGGCTGTCCGGGTTACCAGGAGTGCTGTCCGGGTTACCAGGAGTGCTGTCCGGGTTACCAGGAGTGCTGTCCGGGTTACCAGGAGGGCTGTCCGCGTTACCAGGAGGGCCGTCCGGGTTACCAGGAGGGCTGTCCGGGTTACCAGGAGTGCGAATTCCCCATTGAGTTGAATGGCCGGGTTACCAGGAGGGCTGTCCGGGTTACCAGGAGTGCCCTCCGGGTTACCAGGAGTGCTCTCCGGGTTACCAGGAGTGCTGTCCGGGTTACCAGGAGGGCCGTACAGGTTGCCAGGAGTGCTGTCCGGGTTACCAGGAGGGCTGTCCGGGTTACCAGGAGTGCGAATTCCCCATTGAGTTGAATGGCCGGGTTACCAGGACTGCTGTCCGGGTTACCAGGAGGGCTGTCCGGGTTACCAGGAGTGCCCTCCGGGTTACCAGGAGGGCTGTCCGGGTTACCAGGAGTGCTGTCCAGGTTACCAGGAGGGCTGTCCGGGTTACCAGGAGTGCGAATTCCCCATTGAGTTGTATGGCCGGGTTACCAGGAGTGCTGTCCGGGTTACCAGGAGTGCTGTCCGGGTTACCAGGAGTGCTGTCCGGGTTACCAGGAGTGCTGTCCGGGTTACCAGGAGGGCTGTCCGGGTTACCAGGAGTGCTGTCCAGGTTACCAGGAGTGCGAATTCCCCATTGAGTTGAATGGCCGGGTTACCAGGACTGCTGTCCGGGTTACCAGGAGGGCTGTCCGGGTTACCAGGAGTGCCCTCCAGGTTACCAGGAGGGCTGTCCGGGTTACCAGGAGTGCCGTCCGGGTTACCAGGAGTGCCCTCCGGGTTACCAGGAGGGCTGTCCGGGTTACCAGGAGTGCGAATTCCCCATTGAGTTGAATGGCCGGGTTACCAGGACTGCTGTCCGGGTTACCAGGAGGGCTGTCCGGGTTACCAGGAGTGCCCTCCGGGTTACCAGGAGGGCTGTCCGGGTTACCAGGAGTGCTGTCCGGGTTACCAGGAGGGCTGTCCGGGTTACCAGGAGTGCGAATTCCCCATTGAGTTGTATGGCCGGGTTACCAGGAGTGCTGTCCGGGTTACCAGGAGGGCTGTCCGGGTTACCAGGAGGGCTGTCCGGGTTACCAGGAGTGCGAATTCCCCATTGAGTTGTATGGCCGGGTTACCAGGAGTGCTGTCCGGGTTACCAGGAGGGCTGTCCGGGTTACCAGGAGTGCCCTCCGGGTTACCAGGAGTGCTGTCCGGGTTACCAGGAGTGCTGTCCGGGTTACCAGGAGGGCTGTCCGGGTTACCAGGAGTGCTGTCCGGGTTACCAGGAGTGCCCTCCGGGTTACCAGGAGGGCCGTCCAGGTTACCAGGAGCGCCGTCCGGGTTACCAGGACTGCCCTCCGGGTTACCAGGAGGGCTGTCCGGGTTACCAGGAGTGCGAATTCCCCATTGAGTTGAATGGCCGGGTTACCAGGACTGCTGTCCGGGTTACCAGGAGGGCTGTCCGGGTTACCAGGAGTGCCCTCCGGGTTACCAGGAGGGATGTCCGGGTGACCAGGAGTGCTGTCCGGGTTACCAGGAGGGCTGTCCGGGTTACCAGGAGTGCCCTCCGGGTTACCTGGAGTGCTGTCCGGGTTACCAGGAGTGCGAATTCCCCATTGAGTTGTATGGCCGGGTTACCAGGAGTGCTGTCCGGGTTACCAGGAGGGCTGTCCGGGTTACCAGGAGTGCCCTCCGGGTTACCAGGAGTGCTGTCCGGGTTACCAGGAGTGCTGTCCGGGTTACCAGGAGGGCTGTCCGGGTTACCAGGAGTGCTGTCCGGGTTTCCAGGAGTGCTGTCCGGGTTACCAGGAGTGCCGTCCGGGTTACCAGGAGTGCCCTCCGGGTTACCAGGAGGGCTGTCCGGGTTACCAGGAGTGCGAATTCCCCATTGAGTTGAATGGCCGGGTTACCAGGACTGCTGTCCGGGTTACCAGGAGGGCTGTCCGGGTTACCAGGAGTGCCCTCCGGGTTACCAGGAGGGATGTCCGGGTGACCAGGAGTGCTGTCCCGGTTACCAGGATTGCCCTCCGGGTTACCAGGAGGGCTGTCCGGGTTACCAGGAGTACGAATTCCCCATTGAGTTGAATGGCCGGGTTTCCAGGACTGCTGTCCGGGTTACCAGGAGCGCTGTCCGGGTTACCAGGAGTGCTGTCCGGGTTACAAGGAGTGCCCTCCGTGTTACCAGGAGTGCCTTCCGGGTTACCAGGAGTGCGAATTCCCCATTGAGTTGAATGGCCGGGTTACCAGGAGTGCTGTCCGGGTTACCAGGAGTGCTGTCCGGGTTTCCAGGAGTGCTGTCCGGGTTACCAGGAGTGCCGTCCGGGTTACCAGGAGTGCCCTCCGGGTTACCAGGAGTGCTGTCCGGGTTACCAGGAGTGCCCTCCGGGTTACCAGGAGGGCTGTCCGGGTTACCAGGAGGGCTGCCCGGGTTACTAGGAGTGCCCTCCGGGTTACCAGGAGTGCTGTCCGGGTTACCAGGAGTGCCCTCCGGGTTACCAGGAGGGCTGTCCGGGTTACCAGGAGTGCTGTCCGGGTTACCAGGAGGGCTGTCCGGGTTACCAGGAGTGCCCTCCGGGTTACCAGGAGGGCTGTCCGGGTTACCAGGAGTGCTGTCCGGGTTACCAGGAGGGCTGTCCGGGTTACCAGGAGTGCTGTCCGGGTTACCAGGAGTGCTGTCCGGGTTACCAGGAGTGCTGTCCGGGTTACCAGGAGTGCTGTCCGCGTTACCAGGAGGGCCGTCCGGGTTACCAGGAGGGCTGTCCGCGTTACCAGGAGTGCGAATTCCCCATTGAGTTGAATGGCCGGGTTACCAGGAGGGCTGTCCGCGTTACCAGGAGTGCCCTCCGGGTTACCAGGAGTGCTCTCCGGGTTACCAGGAGTGCTGTCCGGGTTACCAGGAGGGCCGTACAGGTTGCCAGGAGTGCTGTCCGGGTTACCAGGAGGGCTGTCCGGGTTACCAGGAGTGCGAATTCCCCATTGAGTTGAATGGCCGGGTTACCAGGACTGCTGTCCGGGTTACCAGGAGGGCTGTCCGGGTTACCAGGAGTGCCCTCCGGGTTACCAGGAGGGCTGTCCGGGTTACCAGGAGTGCTGTCCGGGTTACCAGGAGGGCTGTCCGGGTTACCAGGAGTGCGAATTCCCCATTGAGTTGTATGGCCGGGTTACCAGGAGTGCTGTCCGGGTTACCAGGAGGGCTGTCCGGGTTACCAGGAGGGCTGTCCGGGTTACCAGGAGTGCCCTCCAGGTTACCAGGAGGGCTGTCCGGGTTACCAGGAGTGCTGTCCGGGTTACCAGGAGTGCTGTCCAGGTTACCAGGAGTGCGAATTCCCCATTGAGTTGAATGGCCGGGTTACCAGGAGTGCTGTCCGGGTTACCAGGAGGGCTGTCCGGGTTACCAGGAGTGCTGTCCGGGTTACCAGGAGTGCTGTCCAGGTTACCAGGAGTGCGAATTCCCCATTGAGTTGTATGGCCGGGTTACCAGGAGTGCTGTCCGGGTTACCAGGAGGGCTGTCCGGGTTACCAGGAGTGCCCTCCGGGTTACCAGGAGTGCTCTCCGGGTTACCAGGAGTGCGAATTCCCCATTGAGTTGAATGGCCGGGTTACCAGGACTGCTGTCCGGGTTACCAGGAGGGCTGTCCGGGTTACCAGGAGTGCCCTCCGGGTTACCAGGAGGGATGTCCGGGTGACCAGGAGTGCTGTCCCGGTTACCAGGATTGCCCTCCGGGTTACCAGGAGTGCGAATTCCCCATTGAGTTGAATGGCCGGGTTACCAGGAGGGCTGTCCGGGTTACCAGGAGTGCGAATTCCCCATTGAGTTGAATGGCCTGGTTACCAGGACTGCTGTCCGGGTTACCAGGAGGGCTGTCCGGGTTACCAGGAGTGCCCTCCGGGTTACCAGGAGGGATGTCCGGGTGACCAGGAGTGCTGTCCCGGTTACCAGGATTGCCCTCCGGGTTACCAGGAGGGCTGTCCGGGTTACCAGGAGTACGAATTCCCCATTGAGTTGAATGGCCGGGTTTCCAGGACTGCTGTCCGGGTTACCAGGAGCGCTGTCCGGGTTACCAGGAGTGCTGTCCGGGTTACAAGGAGTGCCCTCCGTGTTACCAGGAGTGCCTTCCGGGTTACCAGGAGTGCGAATTCCCCATTGAGTTGAATGGCCGGGTTACCAGGAGTGCTGTCCGGGTTACCAGGAGTGCTGTCCGGGTTTCCAGGAGTGCTGTCCGGGTTACCAGGAGTGCCGTCCGGGTTACCAGGAGTGCCCTCCGGGTTACCAGGAGTGCTGTCCGGGTTACCAGGAGTGCCCTCCGGGTTACCAGGAGGGCTGTCCGGGTTACCAGGAGGGCTGCCCGGGTTACTAGGAGTGCCCTCCGGGTTACCAGGAGTGCTGTCCGGGTTACCAGGAGTGCCCTCCGGGTTACCAGGAGGGCTGTCCGGGTTACCAGGAGTGCTGTCCGGGTTACCAGGAGGGCTGTCCGGGTTACCAGGAGTGCCCTCCGGGTTACCAGGAGGGCTGTCCGGGTTACCAGGAGTGCTGTCCGGGTTACCAGGAGGGCTGTCCGGGTTACCAGGAGTGCTGTCCGGGTTACCAGGAGTGCTGTCCGGGTTACCAGGAGTGCTGTCCGGGTTACCAGGAGGGCTGTCCGCGTTACCAGGAGGGCCGTCCGGGTTACCAGGAGGGCTGTCCGCGTTACCAGGAGTGCGAATTCCCCATTGAGTTGAATGGCCGGGTTACCAGGAGGGCTGTCCGCGTTACCAGGAGTGCCCTCCGGGTTACCAGGAGTGCTCTCCGGGTTACCAGGAGTGCTGTCCGGGTTACCAGGAGGGCCGTACAGGTTGCCAGGAGTGCTGTCCGGGTTACCAGGAGGGCTGTCCGGGTTACCAGGAGTGCGAATTCCCCATTGAGTTGAATGGCCGGGTTACCAGGACTGCTGTCCGGGTTACCAGGAGGGCTGTCCGGGTTACCAGGAGTGCCCTCCGGGTTACCAGGAGGGCTGTCCGGGTTACCAGGAGTGCTGTCCGGGTTACCAGGAGGGCTGTCCGGGTTACCAGGAGTGCGAATTCCCCATTGAGTTGTATGGCCGGGTTACCAGGAGTGCTGTCCGGGTTACCAGGAGGGCTGTCCGGGTTACCAGGAGGGCTGTCCGGGTTACCAGGAGTGCCCTCCAGGTTACCAGGAGGGCTGTCCGGGTTACCAGGAGTGCTGTCCGGGTTACCAGGAGTGCTGTCCAGGTTACCAGGAGTGCGAATTCCCCATTGAGTTGAATGGCCGGGTTACCAGGAGTGCTGTCCGGGTTACCAGGAGGGCTGTCCGGGTTACCAGGAGTGCTGTCCGGGTTACCAGGAGTGCTGTCCAGGTTACCAGGAGTGCGAATTCCCCATTGAGTTGTATGGCCGGGTTACCAGGAGTGCTGTCCGGGTTACCAGGAGGGCTGTCCGGGTTACCAGGAGTGCCCTCCGGGTTACCAGGAGTGCTCTCCGGGTTACCAGGAGTGCGAATTCCCCATTGAGTTGAATGGCCGGGTTACCAGGACTGCTGTCCGGGTTACCAGGAGGGCTGTCCGGGTTACCAGGAGTGCCCTCCGGGTTACCAGGAGGGATGTCCGGGTGACCAGGAGTGCTGTCCCGGTTACCAGGATTGCCCTCCGGGTTACCAGGAGTGCGAATTCCCCATTGAGTTGAATGGCCGGGTTACCAGGAGGGCTGTCCGGGTTACCAGGAGCGCTGTCCGGGTTACCAGGAGGGCTGTCCGGGTTACCAGGAGTGCTGTCCGGGTTACAAGGAGTGCCCTCCGTGTTACCAGGAGTGCCTTCCGGGTTACCAGGAGTGCGAATTCCCCATTGAGTTGAATGGCCGGGTTACCAGGAGGGCTGTCCGGGTTACCAGGAGTGCTGTCCGGGTTTCCAGGAGTGCTGTCCGGGTTACCAGGAGTGCCGTCCGGGTTACCAGGAGTGCCCTCCGGGTTACCAGGAGTGCTGTCCGGGTTACCAGGAGTGCGAATTCCCCATTGAGTTGAATGGCCGGGTTACCAGGACTGCTGTCCGGGTTACCAGGAGGGCTGTCCGGGTTACCAGGAGTGCGAATTCCCCATTGAGTTGTATGGCCGGGTTACCAGGAGTGCTGTCCGGGTTACCAGGAGGGCTGTCCGGGTTACCAGGAGTGCCCTCCGGGTTACCAGGAGTGCTGTCCGGGTTACCAGGAGTGCTGTCCGGGTTACCAGGAGGGCTGTCCGGGTTACCAGGAGTGCTGTCCGGGTTACCAGGAGTGCCCTCCGGGTTACCAGGAGGGCCGTCCAGGTTACCAGGAGCGCCGTCCGGGTTACCAGGACTGCCCTCCGGGTTACCAGGAGGGCTGTCCGGGTTACCAGGAGTGCGAATTCCCCATTGAGTTGAATGGCCGGGTTACCAGGAGTGCTGTCCGGGTTACCAGGAGTGCTGTCCGGGTTTCCAGGAGTGCTGTCCGGGTTACCAGGAGTGCCGTCCGGGTTACCAGGAGTGCCCTCCGGGTTACCAGGAGTGCTGTCCGGGTTACCAGGAGTGCCCTCCGGGTTACCAGGAGGGCTGTCCGGGTTACCAGGAGGGCTGTCCGGGTTACTAGGAGTGCCCTCCGGGTTACCAGGAGTGCTGTCCGGGTTACCAGGAGTGCCCTCCGGGTTACCAGGAGGGCTGTCCGGGTTACCAGGAGTGCTGTCCGGGTTTCCAGGAGTGCTGTCCGGGTTACCAGGAGTGCCGTCCGGGTTACCAGGAGTGCCCTCCGGGTTACCAGGAGTGCTGTCCGGGTTACCAGGAGTGCGAATTCCCCATTGAGTTGAATGGCCGGGTTACCAGGACTGCTGTCCGGGTTACCAGGAGGGCTGTCCGGGTTACCAGGAGTGCGAATTCCCCATTGAGTTGTATGGCCGGGTTACCAGGAGGGCTGACCGGGTTACCAGGAGGGCTGTCCGGGTTACCAGGAGTGCCCTCCGGGTTACCAGGAGGGCTGTCCGGGTTACCAGGAGTGCTGTCCGGGTTACCAGGAGTGCTGTCCAGGTTACCAGGAGTGCGAATTCCCCATTGAGTTGAATGGCCGGGTTACCAGGAGTGCTGTCCGGGTTACCAGGAGGGCTGTCCGGGTTACCAGGAGTGCTGTCCGGGTTACCAGGAGTGCTGTCCAGGTTACCAGGAGTGCGAATTCCCCATTGAGTTGTATGGCCGGGTTACCAGGAGTGCTGTCCGGGTTACCAGGAGGGCTGTCCGGGTTACCAGGAGTGCCCTCCGGGTTACCAGGAGTGCTCTCCGGGTTACCAGGAGTGCGAATTCCCCATTGAGTTGAATGGCCGGGTTACCAGGACTGCTGTCCGGGTTACCAGGAGGGCTGTCCGGGTTACCAGGAGTGCCCTCCGGGTTACCAGGAGGGATGTCCGGGTGACCAGGAGTGCTGTCCGGGTTACCAGGAGTACGAATTCCCCATTGAGTTGAATGGCCGGGTTTCCAGGACTGCTGTCCGGGTTACCAGGAGCGCTGTCCGGGTTACCAGGAGGGCTGTCCGGGTTACCAGGAGTGCTGTCCGGGTTACAAGGAGTGCCCTCCGTGTTACCAGGAGTGCCTTCCGGGTTACCAGGAGTGCGAATTCCCCATTGAGTTGAATGGCCGGGTTACCAGGAGGGCTGTCCGGGTTACCAGGAGTGCTGTCCTGGTTTCCAGGAGTGCTGTCCGGGTTACCAGGAGTGCCGTCCGTGTTACCAGGAGTGCCCTCCGGGTTACCAGGAGTGCTGTCCGGGTTACCAGGAGTGCGAATTCCCCATTGAGTTGAATGGCCGGGTTACCAGGACTGCTGTCCGGGTTACCAGGAGGGCTGTCCGGGTTACCAGGAGTGCGAATTCCCCATTGAGTTGTATGGCCGGGTTACCAGGAGTGCTGTCCGGGTTACCAGGAGGGCTGTCCGGGTTACCAGGAGTGCCCTCCGGGTTACCAGGAGTGCTGTCCGGGTTACCAGGAGTGCTGTCCGGGTTACCAGGAGGGCTGTCCGGGTTACCAGGAGTGCTGTCCGGGTTACCAGGAGTGCCCTCCGGGTTACCAGGAGGGCCGTCCAGGTTACCAGGAGCGCCGTCCGGGTTACCAGGACTGCCCTCCGGGTTACCAGGAGGGCTGTCCGGGTTACCAGGAGTGCGAATTCCCCATTGAGTTGAATGGCCGGGTTACCAGGAGTGCTGTCCGGGTTACCAGGAGTGCTGTCCGGGTTACCAGGAGTGCTGTCCTGGTTTCCAGGAGTGCTGTCCGGGTTACCAGGAGTGCCGTCCGGGTTACCAGGAGTGCCCTCCGGGTTACCAGGAGTGCTGTCCGGGTTACCAGGAGTGCGAATTCCCCATTGAGTTGAATGGCCGGGTTACCAGGACTGCTGTCCGGGTTACCAGGAGGGCTGTCCGGGTTACCAGGAGTGCGAATTCCCCATTGAGTTGTATGGCCGGGTTACCAGGAGTGCTGTCCGGGTTACCAGGAGGGCTGTCCGGGTTACCAGGAGTGCCCTCCGGGTTACCAGGAGTGCTGTCCGGGTTACCAGGAGTGCTGTCCGGGTTACCAGGAGCGCTGTCCGGGTTACCAGGAGGGCTGTCCGGGTTACCAGGAGTGCTGTCCGGGTTACAAGGAGTGCCCTCCGGGTTACCAGGAGTGCTGTCCGGGTTACCAGGAGTGCGAATTCCCCATTGAGTTGAATGGCCGGGTTACCAGGACTGCTGTCCGGGTTACCAGGAGGGCTGTCCGGGTTACCAGGAGTGCGAATTCCCCATTGAGTTGTATGGCCGGGTTACCAGGAGGGCTGTCCGGGTTACCAGGAGTGCCCTCCGGGTTACCAGGAGTGCTCTCCGGGTTACCAGGAGTGCTGTCCGGGTTACCAGGAGGGCCGTACAGGTTGCCAGGAGTGCTGTCCGGGTTACCAGGAGGGCTGTCCGGGTTACCAGGAGTGCGAATTCCCCATTGAGTTGAATGGCCGGGTTACCAGGACTGCTGTCCGGGTTACCAGGAGTGCTGTCCGGGTTACCAGGAGTGCTGTCCGGGTTACCAGGAGGGCTGTCCGGGTTACCAGGAGGGCTGTCCGGGTTACCAGGAGTGCTGTCCAGGTTACCAGGAGTGCGAATTCCCCATTGAGTTGAATGGCCGGGTTACCAGGACTGCTGTCCGGGTTACCAGGAGTGCTGTCCGGGTTTCCAGGAGTGCTGTCCGGGTTACCAGGAGTGCCGTCCGGGTTACCAGGAGTGCCCTCCGGGTTACCAGGAGTGCTGTCCGGGTTACCAGGAGTGCCCTCCGGGTTACCAGGAGGGCTGTCCGGGTTACCAGGAGGGCTGTCCGGGTTACTAGGAGTGCCCTCCGGGTTACCAGGAGTGCTGTCCGGGTTACCAGGAGTGCCCTCCGGGTTACCAGGAGGGCTGTCCGGGTTACCAGGAGTGCTGTCCGGGTTTCCAGGAGTGCTGTCCGGGTTACCAGGAGTGCCGTCCGGGTTACCAGGAGTGCCCTCCGGGTTACCAGGAGTGCTGTCCGGGTTACCAGGAGTGCGAATTCCCCATTGAGTTGAATGGCCGGGTTACCAGGACTGCTGTCCGGGTTACCAGGAGGGCTGTCCGGGTTACCAGGAGTGCGAATTCCCCATTGAGTTGTATGGCCGGGTTACCAGGAGGGCTGTCCGGGTTACCAGGAGTGCCCTCCGGGTTACCAGGAGTGCTCTCCGGGTTACCAGGAGTGCTGTCCGGGTTACCAGGAGGGCCGTACAGGTTGCCAGGAGTGCTGTCCGGGTTACCAGGAGGGCTGTCCGGGTTACCAGGAGTGCGAATTCCCCATTGAGTTGAATGGCCGGGTTACCAGGACTGCTGTCCGGGTTACCAGGAGTGCTGTCCGGGTTACCAGGAGTGCTGTCCGGGTTACCAGGAGGGCTGTCCGGGTTACCAGGAGGGCTGTCCGGGTTACCAGGAGTGCTGTCCAGGTTACCAGGAGTGCGAATTCCCCATTGAGTTGAATGGCCGGGTTACCAGGACTGCTGTCCGGGTTACCAGGAGGGCTGTCCGGGTTACCAGGAGTGCCCTCCGGGTTACTAGGAGGGATGTCCGGGTGACCAGGAGTGCTGTCCGGGTTACCAGGAGGGCTGTCCGGGTTACCAGGAGGGCTGTCCGGGTTACCAGGAGTGCTGTCCAGGTTACCAGGAGTGCGAATTCCCCATTGAGTTGAATGGCCGGGTTACCAGGACTGCTGTCCGGGTTACCAGGAGGGCTGTCCGGGTGACCAGGAGTGCTGGCCCGGTTACCAGGATTGCCCTCCGGGTTACCAGGAGGGCTGTCCGGGTTACCAGGAGTACGAATTCCCCATTGAGTTGAATGGCCGGGTTACCAGGACTGCTGTCCGGGTTACCAGGAGCGCTGTCCGGGTTACCAGGAGTGCTGTCCGGGTTACCAGGAGGGCTGTCCGGGTTACCAGGAGTGCCCTCCGGGTTACCAGGAGTGCTGTCCGGGTTACCAGGAGTGCTGTCCGGGTTACCAGGAGTGCCCTCCGGGTTACCAGGAGGGCCGTCCAGGTTACCAGGAGCGCCGTCCGGGTTACCAGGACTGCCCTCCGGGTTACCAGGAGTGCTGTCCGGGTTACCAGGAGTGCCCTCCGGGTTACCAGTAGTGCTCTCCGGGTTACCAGGAGTGCGAATTCCCCATTGAGTTGAATGGCCGGGTTACCAGGACTGCTGTCCGGGTTACCAGGAGGGCTGTCCGGGTTACCAGGAGTGCCCTCCGGGTTACCAGGAGGGATGTCCGGGTGACCAGGAGTGCTGTCCCGGTTACCAGGATTGCCCTCCGGGTTACCAGGAGGGCTGTCCGGGTTACCAGGAGTACGAATTCCCCATTGAGTTGAATGGCCGGGTTTCCAGGACTGCTGTCCGGGTTACCAGGAGCGCTGTCCGGGTTACCAGGAGGGCCCTCCGGGTTACTAGGAGGGATGTCCGGGTGACCAGGAGTGCTGTCCGGGTTACCAGGAGGGCTGTCCGGGTTACCAGGAGGGCTGTCCGGGTTACCAGGAGTGCTGTCCAGGTTACCAGGAGTGCGAATTCCCCATTGAGTTGAATGGCCGGGTTACCAGGACTGCTGTCCGGGTTACCAGGAGGGCTGTCCGGGTGACCAGGAGTGCTGGCCCGGTTACCAGGATTGCCCTCCGGGTTACCAGGAGGGCTGTCCGGGTTACCAGGAGTACGAATTCCCCATTGAGTTGAATGGCCGGGCACTCCTGGTAACCCGGACAGCCCTCCTGGTAACCCGGACAGCAGTCCTGGTAACCCGGCCATTCAACTCAATGGGGAATTCGCACTCCTGGTAACCCGGACAGCCCTCCTGGTAACCCGGACAGCACTCCTGGCAACCTGTACGGCCCTCCTGGTAACCCGGACAGCACTCCTGGTAACCCGGGAGAGCACTCCTGGTAACCCGGAGGGCACTCCTGGTAACCCGGACAGCCCTCCTGGTAACCCGGCCATTCAACTCAATGGGGAATTCGCACTCCTGGTAACCCGGACAGCCCTCCTGGTAACCCGGACGGCCCTCCTGGTAACGTGGACAGCACTCCTGGTAACCCGGACAGCCCTCCTGGTAACCCGGACAGCACTCCTGGTAACCCGGACAGCACTCCTGGTAACCCGGACAGCCCTCCTGGTAACCCGGACAGCACTCCTGGTAACCCGGCCATACAACTCAATGGGGAATTCGCACTCCTGGTAACCCGCACAGCCCTCCTGGTAACCCGGACAGCACTCCTGGTAACCCGGACAGCCCTCCTGGTAACCCGGAGGGCACTCCTGGTAACCCGGACAGCCCTCCTGGTAACCCGGACAGCAGTCCTGGTAACCCGGCCATTCAACTCAATGGGGAATTCGCACTCCTGGTAACCCGGACAGCCCTCCTGGTAACCCGGACAGCACTCCTGGCAACCTGTACGGCCCTCCTGGTAACCCGGACAGCACTCCTGGTAACCCGGAGAGCACTCCTGGTAACCCGGAGGGCACTCCTGGTAACCCGGACAGCCCTCCTGGTAACCCGGCCATTCAACTCAATGGGGAATTCGCACTCCTGGTAACCCGGACAGCCCTCCTGGTAACCCGGACGGCCCTCCTGGTAACGCGGACAGCACTCCTGGTAACCCGGACAGCCCTCCTGGTAACCCGGACAGCACTCCTGGTAACCCGGACAGCACTCCTGGTAACCCGGACAGGAGTGCTGTCCGGGTTACCAGGAGGGCTGTCCGGGTTACCAGGAGTGCGAATTCCCCATTGAGTTGAATGGCCGGGTTACCAGGAGGGCTGTCCGGGTTACCAGGAGTGCCCTCCGGGTTACCAGGAGTGCTGTCCAGGTTACCAGGAGTGCGAATTCCCCATTGAGTTGAATGGCCGGGTTACCAGGACTGCTGTCCGGGTTACCAGGAGGGCTGTCCGGGTTACCAGGAGTGCTGTCCGGGTTACCAGGAGGGCTGTCCGGGTTACCAGGAGTGCTGTCCGGGTTACCAGGAGTGCTGTCCGGGTTACCAGGAGGGCTGTCCGGGTTACCAGGAGGGCTGTCCGGGTTACCAGGAGTGCTGTCCAGGTTACCAGGAGTGCGAATTCCCCATTGAGTTGAATGGCCGGGTTACCAGGACTGCTCTCCGGGTTACCAGGAGGGCTGTCCGGGTTACCAGGAGTGCCCTCCGGGTTACTAGGAGGGATGTCCGGGTGACCAGGAGTGCTGTCCGGGTTACCAGGAGGGCTGTCCGGGTTACCAGGAGGGCTGTCCGGGTTACCAGGAGTGCTGTCCAGGTTACCAGGAGTGCGAATTCCCCATTCAGTTGAATGGCCGGGTTACCAGGACTGCTGTCCGGGTTACCAGGAGGGCTGTCCGGGTTACCAGGAGTGCCCTCCAGGTTACCAGGAGGGCTGTCCGGGTTACCAGGAGTGCCGTCCGGGTTACCAGGAGTGCCCTCCGGGTTACCAGGAGGGCTGTCCGGGTTACCAGGAGTGCGAATTCCCCATTGAGTTGAATGGCCGGGTTACCAGGACTGCTGTCCGGGTTACCAGGAGGGCTGTCCGGGTTACCAGGAGTGCGAATTCCCCATTGAGTTGTATGGCCGGGTTACCAGGAGTGCTGTCCGGGTTACCAGGAGTGCTGTCCGGGTTACCAGGAGTGCTGTCCGGGTTACCAGGACTGCTGTCCGGGTTACCAGGAGCGCTGTCCAGGTTACCAGGAGTGCGAATTCCCCATTGAGTTGAATGTCCGGGTGACCAGGAGTGCTGTCCGGGTTACCAGGAGGGCTGTCCGGGTTACCAGGAGGGCTGTCCGGGTTACCAGGAGTGCTGTCCAGGTTACCAGGAGTGCGAATTCCCCATTGAGTTGAATGGCCGGGTTACCAGGACTGCTGTCCGGGTTACCAGGAGGGCTGTCCGGGTGACCAGGAGTGCTGGCCCGGTTACCAGGATTGCCCTCCGGGTTACCAGGAGGGCTGTCCGGGTTACCAGGAGTACGAATTCCCCATTGAGTTGAATGGCCGGGTTACCAGGACTGCTGTCCGGGTTACCAGGAGCGCTGTCCGGGTTACCAGGAGTGCTGTCCGGGTTACCAGGAGGGCTGTCCGGGTTACCAGGAGTGCCCTCCGGGTTACCAGGAGTGCTGTCCGGGTTACCAGGAGTGCTGTCCGGGTTACCAGGAGTGCCCTCCGGGTTACCAGGAGGGCCGTCCAGGTTACCAGGAGCGCCGTCCGGGTTACCAGGACTGCCCTCCGGGTTACCAGGAGTGCTGTCCGGGTTACCAGGAGTGCCCTCCGGGTTACCAGTAGTGCTCTCCGGGTTACCAGGAGTGCGAATTCCCCATTGAGTTGAATGGCCGGGTTACCAGGACTGCTGTCCGGGTTACCAGGAGGGCTGTCCGGGTTACCAGGAGTGCCCTCCGGGTTACCAGGAGGGATGTCCGGGTGACCAGGAGTGCTGTCCCGGTTACCAGGATTGCCCTCCGGGTTACCAGGAGGGCTGTCCGGGTTACCAGGAGTACGAATTCCCCATTGAGTTGAATGGCCGGGTTTCCAGGACTGCTGTCCGGGTTACCAGGAGCGCTGTCCGGGTTACCAGGAGGGCCCTCCGGGTTACTAGGAGGGATGTCCGGGTGACCAGGAGTGCTGTCCGGGTTACCAGGAGGGCTGTCCGGGTTACCAGGAGGGCTGTCCGGGTTACCAGGAGTGCTGTCCAGGTTACCAGGAGTGCGAATTCCCCATTGAGTTGAATGGCCGGGTTACCAGGACTGCTGTCCGGGTTACCAGGAGGGCTGTCCGGGTGACCAGGAGTGCTGGCCCGGTTACCAGGATTGCCCTCCGGGTTACCAGGAGGGCTGTCCGGGTTACCAGGAGTACGAATTCCCCATTGAGTTGAATGGCCGGGCACTCCTGGTAACCCGGACAGCCCTCCTGGTAACCCGGACAGCAGTCCTGGTAACCCGGCCATTCAACTCAATGGGGAATTCGCACTCCTGGTAACCCGGACAGCCCTCCTGGTAACCCGGACAGCACTCCTGGCAACCTGTACGGCCCTCCTGGTAACCCGGACAGCACTCCTGGTAACCCGGGAGAGCACTCCTGGTAACCCGGAGGGCACTCCTGGTAACCCGGACAGCCCTCCTGGTAACCCGGCCATTCAACTCAATGGGGAATTCGCACTCCTGGTAACCCGGACAGCCCTCCTGGTAACCCGGACGGCCCTCCTGGTAACGTGGACAGCACTCCTGGTAACCCGGACAGCCCTCCTGGTAACCCGGACAGCACTCCTGGTAACCCGGACAGCACTCCTGGTAACCCGGACAGCCCTCCTGGTAACCCGGACAGCACTCCTGGTAACCCGGCCATACAACTCAATGGGGAATTCGCACTCCTGGTAACCCGCACAGCCCTCCTGGTAACCCGGACAGCACTCCTGGTAACCCGGACAGCCCTCCTGGTAACCCGGAGGGCACTCCTGGTAACCCGGACAGCCCTCCTGGTAACCCGGACAGCAGTCCTGGTAACCCGGCCATTCAACTCAATGGGGAATTCGCACTCCTGGTAACCCGGACAGCCCTCCTGGTAACCCGGACAGCACTCCTGGCAACCTGTACGGCCCTCCTGGTAACCCGGACAGCACTCCTGGTAACCCGGAGAGCACTCCTGGTAACCCGGAGGGCACTCCTGGTAACCCGGACAGCCCTCCTGGTAACCCGGCCATTCAACTCAATGGGGAATTCGCACTCCTGGTAACCCGGACAGCCCTCCTGGTAACCCGGACGGCCCTCCTGGTAACGCGGACAGCACTCCTGGTAACCCGGACAGCCCTCCTGGTAACCCGGACAGCACTCCTGGTAACCCGGACAGCACTCCTGGTAACCCGGACAGGAGTGCTGTCCGGGTTACCAGGAGGGCTGTCCGGGTTACCAGGAGTGCGAATTCCCCATTGAGTTGAATGGCCGGGTTACCAGGAGGGCTGTCCGGGTTACCAGGAGTGCCCTCCGGGTTACCAGGAGTGCTGTCCAGGTTACCAGGAGTGCGAATTCCCCATTGAGTTGAATGGCCGGGTTACCAGGACTGCTGTCCGGGTTACCAGGAGGGCTGTCCGGGTTACCAGGAGTGCTGTCCGGGTTACCAGGAGGGCTGTCCGGGTTACCAGGAGTGCTGTCCGGGTTACCAGGAGTGCTGTCCGGGTTACCAGGAGGGCTGTCCGGGTTACCAGGAGGGCTGTCCGGGTTACCAGGAGTGCTGTCCAGGTTACCAGGAGTGCGAATTCCCCATTGAGTTGAATGGCCGGGTTACCAGGACTGCTCTCCGGGTTACCAGGAGGGCTGTCCGGGTTACCAGGAGTGCCCTCCGGGTTACTAGGAGGGATGTCCGGGTGACCAGGAGTGCTGTCCGGGTTACCAGGAGGGCTGTCCGGGTTACCAGGAGGGCTGTCCGGGTTACCAGGAGTGCTGTCCAGGTTACCAGGAGTGCGAATTCCCCATTCAGTTGAATGGCCGGGTTACCAGGACTGCTGTCCGGGTTACCAGGAGGGCTGTCCGGGTTACCAGGAGTGCCCTCCAGGTTACCAGGAGGGCTGTCCGGGTTACCAGGAGTGCCGTCCGGGTTACCAGGAGTGCCCTCCGGGTTACCAGGAGGGCTGTCCGGGTTACCAGGAGTGCGAATTCCCCATTGAGTTGAATGGCCGGGTTACCAGGACTGCTGTCCGGGTTACCAGGAGGGCTGTCCGGGTTACCAGGAGTGCGAATTCCCCATTGAGTTGTATGGCCGGGTTACCAGGAGTGCTGTCCGGGTTACCAGGAGTGCTGTCCGGGTTACCAGGAGTGCTGTCCGGGTTACCAGGACTGCTGTCCGGGTTACCAGGAGCGCTGTCCAGGTTACCAGGAGTGCGAATTCCCCATTGAGTTGAATGGCCGGGTTACCAGGACTGCTGTCCGGGTTACCAGGAGGGCTGTCCGGGTTACCAGGAGTGCTGTCCGGGTTACCAGGAGGGCTGTCCGGGTTACCAGGAGTGCTGTCCGGGTTACCAGGAGTGCTGTCCGGGTTACCAGGAGGGCTGTCCGGGTTACCAGGAGGGCTGTCCGGGTTACCAGGAGTGCTGTCCAGGTTACCAGGAGTGCGAATTCCCCATTGAGTTGAATGGCCGGGTTACCAGGACTGCTGTCCGGGTTACCAGGAGGGCTGTCCGGGTTACCAGGAGTGCCCTCCGGGTTACAAGGAGGGATGTCCGGGTGACCAGGAGTGCTGTCCGGGTTACCAGGAGGGCTGTCCGGGTTACCAGGAGGGCTGTCCGGGTTACCAGGAGTGCTGTCCAGGTTACCAGGAGTGCGAATTCCCCATTCAGTTGAATGGCCGGGTTACCAGGACTGCTGTCCGGGTTACCAGGAGGGCTGTCCGGGTTACCAGGAGTGCCCTCCAGGTTACCAGGAGGGCTGTCCGGGTTACCAGGAGTGCCGTCCGGGTTACCAGGAGTGCCCTCCGGGTTACCAGGAGGGCTGTCCGGGTTACCAGGAGTGCGAATTCCCCATTGAGTTGAATGGCCGGGTTACCAGGACTGCTGTCCGGGTTACCAGGAGGGCTGTCCGGGTTACCAGGAGTGCGAATTCCCCATTGAGTTGAATGGCCGGGTTACCAGGACTGCTCTCCGGGTTACCAGGAGGGCTGTCCGGGTTACCAGGAGTGCCCTCCGGGTTACTAGGAGGGATGTCCGGGTGACCAGGAGTGCTGTCCGGGTTACCAGGAGGGCTGTCCGGGTTACCAGGAGGGCTGTCCGGGTTACCAGGAGTGCTGTCCAGGTTACCAGGAGTGCGAATTCCCCATTCAGTTGAATGGCCGGGTTACCAGGACTGCTGTCCGGGTTACCAGGAGGGCTGTCCGGGTTACCAGGAGTGCCCTCCAGGTTACCAGGAGGGCTGTCCGGGTTACCAGGAGTGCCGTCCGGGTTACCAGGAGTGCCCTCCGGGTTACCAGGAGGGCTGTCCGGGTTACCAGGAGTGCGAATTCCCCATTGAGTTGAATGGCCGGGTTACCAGGACTGCTGTCCGGGTTACCAGGAGGGCTGTCCGGGTTACCAGGAGTGCGAATTCCCCATTGAGTTGTATGGCCGGGTTACCAGGAGTGCTGTCCGGGTTACCAGGAGTGCTGTCCGGGTTACCAGGAGTGCTGTCCGGGTTACCAGGACTGCTGTCCGGGTTACCAGGAGCGCTGTCCGGGCTACCAGGAGTGCCCTCCGCGTTACCAGGAGGGCCGTCCGGGTTACCAGGAGGGCTGTCCGGGTTACCAGGAGTGCGAATTCCCCATTGAGTTGAATGGCCGGGTTACCAGGAGGGCCGTCCGGGTTACCAGGAGTGCCCTCCGGGTTACCAGGAGTGCTCTCCGGGTTACCAGGAGTGCTGTCCGGGTTACCAGGAGGGCCGTACAGGTTGCCAGGAGTGCTGTCCGGGTTACCAGGAGGGCTGTCCGGGTTACCAGGAGTGCGAATTCCCCATTGAGTTGAATGGCCGGGTTACCAGGACTGCTGTCCGGGTTACCAGGAGGGCTGTCCGGGTTACCAGGAGTGCCCTCCGGGTTACCAGGAGGGCTGTCCGGGTTACCAGGAGTGCTGTCCGGGTTACCAGGAGTGCGAATTCCCCATTGAGTTGTATGGCCGGGTTACCAGGAGTGCTGTCCGGGTTACCAGGAGGGCTGTCCGGGTTACCAGGAGTGCTGTCCGGGTTACCAGGAGTGCTGTCCGGGTTACCAGGAGTGCTGTCCGGGTTACCAGGAGGGCTGTCCGCGTTACCAGGAGGGCCGTCCGGGTTACCAGGAGGGCTGTCCGGGTTACCAGGAGTGCGAATTCCCCATTGAGTTGAATGGCCGGGTTACCAGGAGGGCTGTCCGGGTTACCAGGAGTGCCCTCCGGGTTACCAGGAGTGCTCTCCGGGTTACCAGGAGTGCTGTCCGGGTTACCAGGAGGGCCGTACAGGTTGCCAGGAGTGCTGTCCGGGTTACCAGGAGGGCTGTCCGGGTTACCAGGAGTGCGAATTCCCCATTGAGTTGAATGGCCGGGTTACCAGGACTGCTGTCCGGGTTACCAGGAGGGCTGTCCGGGTTACCAGGAGTGCCCTCCGGGTTACCAGGAGGGCTGTCCGGGTTACCAGGAGTGCTGTCCAGGTTACCAGGAGGGCTGTCCGGGTTACCAGGAGTGCGAATTCCCCATTGAGTTGTATGGCCGGGTTACCAGGAGTGCTGTCCGGGTTACCAGGAGTGCTGTCCGGGTTACCAGGAGTGCTGTCCGGGTTACCAGGAGTGCTGTCCGGGTTACCAGGAGGGCTGTCCGGGTTACCAGGAGTGCTGTCCAGGTTACCAGGAGTGCGAATTCCCCATTGAGTTGAATGGCCGGGTTACCAGGACTGCTGTCCGGGTTACCAGGAGGGCTGTCCGGGTTACCAGGAGTGCCCTCCAGGTTACCAGGAGGGCTGTCCGGGTTACCAGGAGTGCCGTCCGGGTTACCAGGAGTGCCCTCCGGGTTACCAGGAGGGCTGTCCGGGTTACCAGGAGTGCGAATTCCCCATTGAGTTGAATGGCCGGGTTACCAGGACTGCTGTCCGGGTTACCAGGAGGGCTGTCCGGGTTACCAGGAGTGCCCTCCGGGTTACCAGGAGGGCTGTCCGGGTTACCAGGAGTGCTGTCCGGGTTACCAGGAGGGCTGTCCGGGTTACCAGGAGTGCGAATTCCCCATTGAGTTGTATGGCCGGGTTACCAGGAGTGCTGTCCGGGTTACCAGGAGGGCTGTCCGGGTTACCAGGAGGGCTGTCCGGGTTACCAGGAGTGCGAATTCCCCATTGAGTTGTATGGCCGGGTTACCAGGAGTGCTGTCCGGGTTACCAGGAGGGCTGTCCGGGTTACCAGGAGTGCTGTCCGGGTTACCAGGAGTGCTGTCCGGGTTACCAGGAGGGCTGTCCGGGTTACCAGGAGGGCTGTCCGGGTTACCAGGAGTGCTGTCCAGGTTACCAGGAGTGCGAATTCCCCATTGAGTTGAATGGCCGGGTTACCAGGACTGCTGTCCGGGTTACCAGGAGGGCTGTCCGGGTTACCAGGAGTGCTGTCCGGGTTACCAGGAGGGCTGTCCGGGTTACCAGGAGTGCTGTCCGGGTTACCAGGAGTGCTGTCCGGGTTACCAGGAGGGCTGTCCGGGTTACCAGGAGGGCTGTCCGGGTTACCAGGAGTGCTGTCCAGGTTACCAGGAGTGCGAATTCCCCATTGAGTTGAATGGCCGGGTTACCAGGACTGCTGTCCGGGTTACCAGGAGGGCTGTCCGGGTTACCAGGAGTGCCCTCCGGGTTACAAGGAGGGATGTCCGGGTGACCAGGAGTGCTGTCCGGGTTACCAGGAGGGCTGTCCGGGTTACCAGGAGGGCTGTCCGGGTTACCAGGAGTGCTGTCCAGGTTACCAGGAGTGCGAATTCCCCATTCAGTTGAATGGCCGGGTTACCAGGACTGCTGTCCGGGTTACCAGGAGGGCTGTCCGGGTTACCAGGAGTGCCCTCCAGGTTACCAGGAGGGCTGTCCGGGTTACCAGGAGTGCCGTCCGGGTTACCAGGAGTGCCCTCCGGGTTACCAGGAGGGCTGTCCGGGTTACCAGGAGTGCGAATTCCCCATTGAGTTGAATGGCCGGGTTACCAGGACTGCTGTCCGGGTTACCAGGAGGGCTGTCCGGGTTACCAGGAGTGCGAATTCCCCATTGAGTTGTATGGCCGGGTTACCAGGAGTGCTGTCCGGGTTACCAGGAGTGCTGTCCGGGTTACCAGGAGTGCTGTCCGGGTTACCAGGACTGCTGTCCGGGTTACCAGGAGCGCTGTCCGGGCTACCAGGAGTGCCCTCCGCGTTACCAGGAGGGCCGTCCGGGTTACCAGGAGGGCTGTCCGGGTTACCAGGAGTGCGAATTCCCCATTGAGTTGAATGGCCGGGTTACCAGGAGGGCCGTCCGGGTTACCAGGAGTGCCCTCCGGGTTACCAGGAGTGCTCTCCGGGTTACCAGGAGTGCTGTCCGGGTTACCAGGAGGGCCGTACAGGTTGCCAGGAGTGCTGTCCGGGTTACCAGGAGGGCTGTCCGGGTTACCAGGAGTGCGAATTCCCCATTGAGTTGAATGGCCGGGTTACCAGGACTGCTGTCCGGGTTACCAGGAGGGCTGTCCGGGTTACCAGGAGTGCCCTCCGGGTTACCAGGAGGGCTGTCCGGGTTACCAGGAGTGCTGTCCGGGTTACCAGGAGTGCGAATTCCCCATTGAGTTGTATGGCCGGGTTACCAGGAGTGCTGTCCGGGTTACCAGGAGGGCTGTCCGGGTTACCAGGAGTGCTGTCCGGGTTACCAGGAGTGCTGTCCGGGTTACCAGGAGTGCTGTCCGGGTTACCAGGAGGGCTGTCCGCGTTACCAGGAGGGCCGTCCGGGTTACCAGGAGGGCTGTCCGGGTTACCAGGAGTGCGAATTCCCCATTGAGTTGAATGGCCGGGTTACCAGGAGGGCTGTCCGGGTTACCAGGAGTGCCCTCCGGGTTACCAGGAGTGCTCTCCGGGTTACCAGGAGTGCTGTCCGGGTTACCAGGAGGGCCGTACAGGTTGCCAGGAGTGCTGTCCGGGTTACCAGGAGGGCTGTCCGGGTTACCAGGAGTGCGAATTCCCCATTGAGTTGAATGGCCGGGTTACCAGGACTGCTGTCCGGGTTACCAGGAGGGCTGTCCGGGTTACCAGGAGTGCCCTCCGGGTTACCAGGAGGGCTGTCCGGGTTACCAGGAGTGCTGTCCAGGTTACCAGGAGGGCTGTCCGGGTTACCAGGAGTGCGAATTCCCCATTGAGTTGTATGGCCGGGTTACCAGGAGTGCTGTCCGGGTTACCAGGAGTGCTGTCCGGGTTACCAGGAGTGCTGTCCGGGTTACCAGGAGTGCTGTCCGGGTTACCAGGAGGGCTGTCCGGGTTACCAGGAGTGCTGTCCAGGTTACCAGGAGTGCGAATTCCCCATTGAGTTGAATGGCCGGGTTACCAGGACTGCTGTCCGGGTTACCAGGAGGGCTGTCCGGGTTACCAGGAGTGCCCTCCAGGTTACCAGGAGGGCTGTCCGGGTTACCAGGAGTGCCGTCCGGGTTACCAGGAGTGCCCTCCGGGTTACCAGGAGGGCTGTCCGGGTTACCAGGAGTGCGAATTCCCCATTGAGTTGAATGGCCGGGTTACCAGGACTGCTGTCCGGGTTACCAGGAGGGCTGTCCGGGTTACCAGGAGTGCCCTCCGGGTTACCAGGAGGGCTGTCCGGGTTACCAGGAGTGCTGTCCGGGTTACCAGGAGGGCTGTCCGGGTTACCAGGAGTGCGAATTCCCCATTGAGTTGTATGGCCGGGTTACCAGGAGTGCTGTCCGGGTTACCAGGAGGGCTGTCCGGGTTACCAGGAGGGCTGTCCGGGTTACCAGGAGTGCGAATTCCCCATTGAGTTGTATGGCCGGGTTACCAGGAGTGCTGTCCGGGTTACCAGGAGGGCTGTCCGGGTTACCAGGAGTGCTGTCCGGGTTACCAGGAGTGCTGTCCGGGTTACCAGGAGGGCTGTCCGGGTTACCAGGAGGGCTGTCCGGGTTACCAGGAGTGCTGTCCAGGTTACCAGGAGTGCGAATTCCCCATTGAGTTGAATGGCCGGGTTACCAGGACTGCTGTCCGGGTTACCAGGAGGGCTGTCCGGGTTACCAGGAGTGCCCTACGGGTTACCAGGAGGGCTGTCCGGGTTACCAGGAGTGCTGTCCAGGTTACCAGGAGGGCTGTCCGGGTTACCAGGAGTGCGAATTCCCCATTGAGTTGTATGGCCGGGTTACCAGGAGTGCTGTCCGGGTTACCAGGAGTGCTGTCCGGGTTACCAGGAGTGCTGTCCGGGTTACCAGGACTGCTGTCCGGGTTACCAGGAGCGCTGTCCGGGCTACCAGGAGTGCCCTCCGCGTTACCAGGAGGGCCGTCCGGGTTACCAGGAGGGCTGTCCGGGTTACCAGGAGTGCGAATTCCCCATTGAGTTGAATGGCCGGGTTACCAGGAGGGCCGTCCGGGTTACCAGGAGTGCCCTCCGGGTTACCAGGAGTGCTCTCCGGGTTACCAGGAGTGCTGTCCGGGTTACCAGGAGTGCCCTCCGGGTTACCAGGAGGGCTGTCCGGGTTACCAGGAGTGCTGTCCGGGTTACCAGGAGTGCGAATTCCCCATTGAGTTGTATGGCCGGGTTACCAGGAGGGCTGTCCGGGTTACCAGGAGTGCTGTCCGGGTTACCAGGAGTGCTGTCCGGGTTACCAGGAGTGCTGTCCGGGTTACCAGGAGGGCTGTCCGCGTTACCAGGAGGGCCGTCCGGGTTACCAGGAGGGCTGTCCGGGTTACCAGGAGTGCGAATTCCCCATTGAGTTGAATGGCCGGGTTACCAGGAGGGCTGTCCGGGTTACCAGGAGTGCCCTCCGGGTTACCAGGAGTGCTCTCCGGGTTACCAGGAGTGCTGTCCGGGTTACCAGGAGGGCCGTACAGGTTGCCAGGAGTGCTGTCCGGGTTACCAGGAGGGCTGTCCGGGTTACCAGGAGTGCGAATTCCCCATTGAGTTGAATGGCCGGGTTACCAGGACTGCTGTCCGGGTTACCAGGAGGGCTGTCCGGGTTACCAGGAGTGCGAATTCCCCATTGAGTTGTATGGCCGGGTTACCAGGAGTGCTGTCCGGGTTACCAGGAGGGCTGTCCGGGTTACCAGGAGTGCCCTCCGGGTTACCAGGAGTGCTGTCCGGGTTACCAGGAGTGCTGTCCGGGTTACCAGGAGGGCTGTCCGGGTTACCAGGAGTGCTGTCCGGGTTACCAGGAGTGCCCTCCGGGTTACCAGGAGGGCCGTCCAGGTTACCAGGAGTGCCGTCCGGGTTACCAGGACTGCCCTCCGGGTTACCAGGAGGGCTGTCCGGGTTACCAGGAGTGCGAATTCCCCATTGAGTTGAATGGCCGGGTTACCAGGACTGCTGTCCGGGTTACCAGGAGGGCTGTCCGGGTTACCAGGAGTGCTGTCCGGGTTACCAGGAGGGCTGTCCGGGTTACCAGGAGGGCTGTCCGGGTTACCAGGAGTGCCCTCCGGGTTACCAGGAGGGCTGTCCGGGTTACCAGGAGTGCCCTCCGGGTTACCAGGTGTGCTGTCCGGGTTACCAGGAGGGCTGTCCGGGTTACCAGGAGTGCGAATTCCCCATTGAGTTGAATGGCCGGGTTACCAGGACTGCTCTCCGGGTTACCAGGAGGGCTGTCCGGGTTACCAGGAGTGCCCTCCGGGTTACCAGGAAGGCTGTCCGGGTTACCAGGAGTGCTGTCCGGGTTACCAGGAGGGCTGTCCGGGTTACCAGGAGTGCTGTCCGGGTTACCAGGAGTGCCCTCCGGGTTACCAGGAGGGCCGTCCAGGTTACCAGGAGTGCCGTCCGGGTTACCAGGACTGCCCTCCGGGTTACCAGGAGGGCTGTCCGGGTTACCAGGAGTACGAATTCCCTATTGAGTTGAATGGCCGGGTTTCCAGGACTGCTGTCCGGGTTACCAGGAGCGCTGTCCGGGTTACCAGGAGGGCTGTCCGGGTTACCAGGAGTGCTGTCCGGGTGACAAGGAGTGCCCTCCGTGTTACCAGGAGTGCCTTCCGGGTTACCAGGAGTGCGAATTCCCCATTGAGTTGAATGGCCGGGTTACCAGGAGGGCTGTCCGGGTTACCAGGAGTGCTGTCCGGGTTTCCAGGAGTGCGAATTCCCCATTGAGTTGAATGGCCGGGTTACCAGGAGGGCTGTCCGGGTTACCAGGAGTGCCCTCCGGGTTACCAGGAGTGCTCTCCGGGTTACCAGGAGTGCTGTCCGGGTTACCAGGAGGGCCGTACAGGTTGCCAGGAGTGCTGTCCGGGTTACCAGGAGGGCTGTCCGGGTTACCAGGAGTGCGAATTCCCCATTGAGTTGAATGGCCGGGTTACCAGGACTGCTGTCCGGGTTACCAGGAGGGCTGTCCGGGTTACCAGGAGTGCCCTCCGGGTTACCAGGAGGGCTGTCCGGGTTACCAGGAGTGCTGTCCGGGTTACCAGGAGGGCTGTCCGGGTTACCAGGAGTGCGAATTCCCCATTGAGTTGTATGGCCGGGTTACCAGGAGTGCTGTCCGGGTTACCAGGAGGGCTGTCCGGGTTACCAGGAGTGCTGTCCGGGTTACCAGGAGTGCTGTCCGGGTTACCAGGAGGGCTGTCCGGGTTACCAGGAGGGCTGTCCGGGTTACCAGGAGTGCTGTCCAGGTTACCAGGAGTGCAAATTCCCCATTGAGTTGAATGGCCGGGTTACCAGGACTGCTGTCCGGGTTACCAGGAGGGCTGTCCGGGTTACCAGGAGTGCCCTCCGGGTTACCAGGAGGGCTGTCCGGGTTACCAGGAGTGCTGTCCGGGTTACCAGGAGGGCTGTCCGGGTTACCAGGAGTGCGAATTCCCCATTGAGTTGTATGGCCGGGTTACCAGGAGTGCTGTCCGGGTTACCAGGAGTGCGAATTCCCCATTGAGTTGAATGGCCGGGTTACCAGGACTGCTCTCCGGGTTACCAGGAGGGCTGTCCGGGTTACCAGGAGTGCCCTCCGGGTTACCAGGAAGGCTGTCCGGGTTACCAGGAGTGCTGTCCGGGTTACCAGGAGGGCTGTCCGGGTTACCAGGAGTGCTGTCCGGGTTACCAGGAGTGCCCTCCGGGTTACCAGGAGGGCCGTCCAGGTTACCAGGAGTGCCGTCCGGGTTACCAGGACTGCCCTCCGGGTTACCAGGAGGGCTGTCCGGGTTACCAGGAGTACGAATTCCCTATTGAGTTGAATGGCCGGGTTTCCAGGACTGCTGTCCGGGTTACCAGGAGCGCTGTCCGGGTTACCAGGAGGGCTGTCCGGGTTACCAGGAGTGCTGTCCGGGTGACAAGGAGTGCCCTCCGTGTTACCAGGAGTGCCTTCCGGGTTACCAGGAGTGCGAATTCCCCATTGAGTTGAATGGCCGGGTTACCAGGAGGGCTGTCCGGGTTACCAGGAGTGCTGTCCGGGTTTCCAGGAGTGCGAATTCCCCATTGAGTTGAATGGCCGGGTTACCAGGAGGGCTGTCCGGGTTACCAGGAGTGCCCTCCGGGTTACCAGGAGTGCTCTCCGGGTTACCAGGAGTGCTGTCCGGGTTACCAGGAGGGCCGTACAGGTTGCCAGGAGTGCTGTCCGGGTTACCAGGAGGGCTGTCCGGGTTACCAGGAGTGCGAATTCCCCATTGAGTTGAATGGCCGGGTTACCAGGACTGCTGTCCGGGTTACCAGGAGGGCTGTCCGGGTTACCAGGAGTGCCCTCCGGGTTACCAGGAGGGCTGTCCGGGTTACCAGGAGTGCTGTCCGGGTTACCAGGAGGGCTGTCCGGGTTACCAGGAGTGCGAATTCCCCATTGAGTTGTATGGCCGGGTTACCAGGAGTGCTGTCCGGGTTACCAGGAGGGCTGTCCGGGTTACCAGGAGTGCTGTCCGGGTTACCAGGAGTGCTGTCCGGGTTACCAGGAGGGCTGTCCGGGTTACCAGGAGGGCTGTCCGGGTTACCAGGAGTGCTGTCCAGGTTACCAGGAGTGCAAATTCCCCATTGAGTTGAATGGCCGGGTTACCAGGACTGCTGTCCGGGTTACCAGGAGGGCTGTCCGGGTTACCAGGAGTGCCCTCCGGGTTACCAGGAGGGCTGTCCGGGTTACCAGGAGTGCTGTCCGGGTTACCAGGAGGGCTGTCCGGGTTACCAGGAGTGCGAATTCCCCATTGAGTTGTATGGCCGGGTTACCAGGAGTGCTGTCCGGGTTACCAGGAGGGCTGTCCGGGTTACCAGGAGTGCTGTCCGGGTTACCAGGAGTGCTGTCCGGGTTACCAGGAGTGCTGTCCGGGTTACCAGGAGGGCTGTCCGCGTTACCAGGAGGGCCGTCCGGGTTACCAGGAGGGCTTTCCGGGTTACCAGGAGTGCGAATTCCCCATTGAGTTGAATGGCCGGGTTACCAGGAGGGCTGTCCGGGTTACCAGGAGTGCCCTCCGGGTTACCAGGAGTGCTCTCCGGGTTACCAGGAGTGCTGTCCGGGTTACCAGGAGGGCCGTACAGGTTGCCAGGAGTGCTGTCCGGGTTACCAGGAGGGCTGTCCGGGTTACCAGGAGTGCGAATTCCCCATTGAGTTGAATGGCCGGGTTACCAGGACTGCTGTCCGGGTTACCAGGAGGGCTGTCCGGGTTACCAGGAGTGCTCTCCGGGTTACCAGGAGGGCTGTCCGGGTTACCAGGAGTGCTGTCCGGGTTACCAGGAGGGCTGTCCGGGTTACCAGGAGTGCGAATTCCCCATTGAGTTGTATGGCCGGGTTACCAGGAGTGCTGTCCGGGTTACCAGGAGTGCTGTCCGGGTTACCAGGAGGGCTGTCCGGGTTACCAGGGGTGCGAATTCCCCATTGAGTTGTATGGCCGGGTTACCAGGAGTGCTGTCCGGGTTACCAGGAGGGCTGTCCGGGTTACCAGGAGTGCTGTCCGGGTTACCAGGAGTGCTGTCCGGGTTACCAGGAGGGCTGTCCGCGTTACCAGGAGGGCCGTCCGGGTTACCAGGAGGGCTGTCCGGGTTACCAGGAGTGCGAATTCCCCATTGAGTTGAATGGCCGGGTTACCAGGAGGGCTGTCCGGGTTACCAGGAGTGCCCTCCGGGTTACCAGGAGTGCTCTCCGGGTTACCAGGAGTGCTGTCCGGGTTACCAGGAGGGCCGTACAGGTTGCCAGGAGTGCTGTCCGGGTTACCAGGAGGGCTGTCCGGGTTACCAGGAGTGCGAATTCCCCATTGAGTTGAATGGCCGGGTTACCAGGACTGCTGTCCGGGTTACCAGGAGGGCTGTCCGGGTTACCAGGAGTGCTCTCCGGGTTACCAGGAGGGCTGTCCGGGTTACCAGGAGTGCTGTCCGGGTTACCAGGAGGGCTGTCCGGGTTACCAGGAGTGCGAATTCCCCATTGAGTTGTATGGCCGGGTTACCAGGAGTGCTGTCCGGGTTACCAGGAGTGCTGTCCGGGTTACCAGGAGTGCTGTCCGGGTTACCAGGAGGGCTGTCCGGGTTACCAGGAGTGCTGTCCAGGTTACCAGGAGTGCGAATTCCCCATTGAGTTGAATGGCCGGGTTACCAGGACTGCTGTCCGGGTTACCAGGAGTGCCCTCCGGGTTACCAGGAGGGCTGTCCGGGTTACCAGGAGTGCTGTCCGGGTTACCAGGAGGGCTGTCCGGGTTACCAGGAGTGCGAATTCCCCATTGAGTTGAATGGCCGGGTTACCAGGAGGGCTGTCCGGGTTACCAGGAGTGCCCTCCGGGTTACCAGGAGTGCTCTCCGGGTTACCAGGAGTGCCCTCCGGGTTACCAGGAGGGCTGTCCGGGTTACCAGGAGTGCTGTCCGGGTTACCAGGAGGGCTGTCCGGGTTACCAGGAGGGCTGTCCGGGTTACCAGGAGTGCCCTCCGGGTTACCAGGAGTGCCCTCCGGGTTACCAGGAGGGCTGTCCGGGTTACCAGGAGTGCTGTCCGGGTTACCAGGAGTGCCCTCCGGGTTACCAGGTGTGCTGTCCGGGTTACCAGGAGGGCTGTCCGGGTTACCAGGGGTGCGAATTCCCCATTGAGTTGAATGGCCGGGTTACCAGGAGTGCTGTCCGGGTTACCAGGAGGGCCGTCCGGGTTACCAGGAGTGCCCTCCGGGTTACCAGGAGTGCTGTCCGGGTTACCAGGAGTGCTGTCCGGGTTACCAGGAGTGCTGTCCGGGTTACCAGGAGGGCTGTCCGGGTTACCAGGAGGGCTGTCCGGGTTACCAGGAGTGCTGTCCGGGTTACCAGGAGTGCTGTCCGGGTTACCAGGAGGGCTGTCCGGGTTACCAGGAGTGCCCTCCGGGTTACCAGGAGTGCTGTCCGGGTTACCAGGAGTGCTGTCCGGGTTACCAGGAGGGCTGTCCGGGTTACCAGGAGTGCGAATTCCCCATTGAGTTGAATGGCTGGGTTACCAGGAGGGCTGTCCGGGTTACCAGGAGTGCCCTCCGGGTTACCAGGAGTGCTGTCCGGGTTACCAGGAGTGCCCTCCGGGTTACCAGGAGGGCTGTCCGGGTTACCAGGAGGGCTGTCCGGGTTACTAGGAGTGCCCTCCGGGTTACCAGGAGTGCTGTTCGGGTTACCAGGAGTGCTGTCCGGGTTACCAGGAGTGCGAATTCCCCATTGAGTTGAATGGCCGGGTTACCAGGACTGCTGTCCGGGTTACCAGGAGGGCTGTCCGGGTTACCAGGAGTGCGAATTCCCCATTGAGTTGTATGGCCGGGTTACCAGGAGTGCTGTCCGGGTTACCAGGAGGGCTGTCCGGGTTACCAGGAGTGCCCTCCGGGTTACCAGGAGTGCTGTCCGGGTTACCAGGAGTGCTGTCCGGGTTACCAGGAGGGCTGTCCGGGTTACCAGGAGTGCTGTCCGGGTTACCAGGAGTGCCCTCCGGGTTACCAGGAGGGCCGTCCAGGTTACCAGGAGTGCCGTCCGGGTTACCAGGACTGCCCTCCGGGTTACCAGGAGGGCTGTCCGGGTTACCAGGAGTGCGAATTCCCCATTGAGTTGAATGGCCGGGTTACCAGGACTGCTGTCCGGGTTACCAGGAGGGCTGTCCGGGTTACCAGGAGGGATGTCCGGGTGACCAGGAGTGCTGTCCCGGTTACCAGGATTGCCCTCCGGGTTACCAGGAGGGCTGTCCGGGTTACCAGGAGTACGAATTCCCCATTGAGTTGAATGGCCGGGTTTCCAGGACTGCTGTCCGGGTTACCAGGAGCGCTGTCCGGGTTACCAGGAGGGCTGTCCGGGTTACCAGGAGTGCTGTCCGGGTGACAAGGAGTGCCCTCCGTGTTACCAGGAGTGCCTTCCGGGTTACCAGGAGTGCGAATTCCCCATTGAGTTGAATGGCCGGGTTACCAGGAGGGCTGTCCGGGTTACCAGGAGTGCTGTCCGGGTTTCCAGGAGTGCGAATTCCCCATTGAGTTGAATGGCCGGGTTACCAGGAGGGCTGTCCGGGTTACCAGGAGTGCCCTCCGGGTTACCAGGAGTGCTCTCCGGGTTACCAGGAGTGCTGTCCGGGTTACCAGGAGGGCCGTACAGGTTGCCAGGAGTGCTGTCCGGGTTACCAGGAGGGCTGTTCGGGTTACCAGGAGTGCGAATTCCCCATTGAGTTGAATGGCCGGGTTACCAGGACTGCTGTCCGGGTTACCAGGAGGGCTGTCCGGGTTACCAGGAGTGCCCTCCGGGTTACCAGGAGGGCTGTCCGGGTTACCAGGAGTGCTGTCCGGGTTACCAGGAGGGCTGTCCGGGTTACCAGGAGGGCTGTCCGGGTTACCAGGAGTGCTGTCCGGGTTACCAGGAGGGCTGTCCGGGTTACCAGGAGTGCTGTCCGGGTTACCAGGAGGCCTGTCCGGGTTACAAGGAGGGCTGTCCGGATTACCAGGAGTGCGAATTCCCCATTGAGTTGTATGGCCGGGTTACCAGGAGTGCTGTCCAGGTTACCAGGAGGGCTGTCCGGGTTACCAGGAGTGCCCTCCGGGTTACCAGGAGGGCTGTCCGGGTTACCAGGAGTGCTGTCCGGGTTACCAGGAGTGCCCTCCGGGTTACCAGGTGTGCTGTCCGGGTTACCAGGAGGGCTGTCCGGGTTACCAGGAGTGCGAATTCCCCATTGAGTTGAATGGCCGGGTTACCAGGACTGCTGTCCGGGTTACCAGGAGGGCTGTCCGGGTTACCAGGAGTGCTGTCCGGGTTACCAGGAGTGCCCTCCGGGTTACCAGGAGGGCTGTCCGGGTTACCAGGAGTGCGAATTCCCCATTGAGTTGAATGGCCGGGTTACCAGGACTGCTGTCCGGGTTACCAGGAGGGCTGTCCGGGTTACCAGGAGTGCGAATTCCCCATTGAGTTGTATGGCCGGGTTACCAGGAGTGCTGTCCGGGTTACCAGGACTGCTGTCCGGGTTACCAGGAGGGCTGTCCGGGTTACCAGGAGTGCTGTCCGGGTTACCAGGAGGGCTGTCCGGATTACCAGGAGTGCGAATTCCCCATTGAGTTGTATGGCCGGGTTACCAGGAGTGCTGTCCGGGTTACCAGGAGGGCCGTCCGGGTTACCAGGAGTGCCCTCCGGGTTACCAGGAGTGCTGTCTGGGTTACCAGGAGTGCTGTCCGGGTTACCAGGAGTACTGTCCGGGTTACCAGGAGGGCTGTCCGGGTTACCAGGAGGGCTGTCCGGGTTACCAGGAGTGCCCTCCGGGTTACCAGGAGGGCTGTCCGGGTTACCAGGAGTGCCCTCCGGGTTACCAGGTGTGCTGTCCGGGTTACCAGGAGGGCTGTCCGGGTTACCAGGAGTGCGAATTCCCCATTGAGTTGAATGGCCGGGTTACCAGGACTGCTGTCCGGGTTACCAGGAGGGCTGTCCGGGTTACCAGGAGTGCCCTCCGGGTTACCAGGAAGGCTGTCCGGGTTACCAGGAGTGCTGTCCGGGTTACCAGGAGGGCTGTCCGGGTTACCAGTAGTGCGAATTCCCCATTGAGTTGTATGGCCGGGTTACCAGGAGTGCTGTCCGGGTTACCAGGAGGGCCGTCCGGGTTACCAGGAGTGCCCTCCGGGTTACCAGGAGTGCTGTCCGGGTTACCAGGAGTGCTGTCCGGGTTACCAGGAGTGCTGTCCGGGTTACCAGGAGGGCTGTCCGGGTTACCAGGAGGGCTGTCCGGGTTACCAGGAGTGCTGTCCGGGTTACCAGGAGTGCTGTCCGGGTTACCAGGAAGGCTGTCCGGGTTACCAGGAGTGCCCTCCGGGTTACCAGGAGTGCTGTCCGGGTTACCAGGAGTGCTGTCCGGGTTACCAGGAGGGCTGTCCGGGTTACCAGGAGTGCGAATTCCCCATTGAGTTGTATGGCTGGGTTACCAGGAGGGCTGTCCGGGTTACCAGGAGTGCCCTCCGGGTTACCAGGAGTGCTGTCCGGGTTACCAGGAGTGCCCTCCGGGTTACCAGGAGGGCTGTCCGGGTTACCAGGAGGGCTGTCCGGGTTACTAGGAGTGCCCTCCGGGTTACCAGGAGTGCTGTTCGGGTTACCAGGAGTGCTGTCCGGGTTACCAGGAGTGCGAATTCCCCATTGAGTTGAATGGCCGGGTTACCAGGACTGCTGTCCGGGTTACCAGGAGGGCTGTCCGGGTTACCAGGAGTGCGAATTCCCCATTGAGTTGTATGGCCGGGTTACCAGGAGTGCTGTCCGGGTTACCAGGAGGGCTGTCCGGGTTACCAGGAGTGCCCTCCGGGTTACCAGGAGTGCTGTCCGGGTTACCAGGAGTGCTGTCCGGGTTACCAGGAGGGCTGTCCGGGTTACCAGGAGTGCTGTCCGGGTTACCAGGAGTGCCCTCCGGGTTACCAGGAGGGCCGTCCAGGTTACCAGGAGTGCCGTCCGGGTTACCAGGACTGCCCTCCGGGTTACCAGGAGGGCTGTCCGGGTTACCAGGAGTGCGAATTCCCCATTGAGTTGAATGGCCGGGTTACCAGGACTGCTGTCCGGGTTACCAGGAGTGCGAATTCCCCATTGAGTTGAATGGCCGGGTTACCAGGACTGCTGTCCGGGTTACCAGGAGGGCTGTCCGGGTTACCAGGAGTGCCCTCCGGGTTACCAGGAGGGCTGTCCGGGTTACCAGGAGTGCTGTCCGGGTTACCAGGAGGGCTGTCCGGGTTACCAGGAGGGCTGTCCGGGTTACCAGGAGTGCTGTCCGGGTTACCAGGAGGGCTGTCCGGGTTACCAGGAGTGCTGTCCGGGTTACCAGGAGGCCTGTCCGGGTTACAAGGAGGGCTGTCCGGATTACCAGGAGTGCGAATTCCCCATTGAGTTGTATGGCCGGGTTACCAGGAGTGCTGTCCAGGTTACCAGGAGGGCTGTCCGGGTTACCAGGAGTGCCCTCCGGGTTACCAGGAGGGCTGTCCGGGTTACCAGGAGTGCTGTCCGGGTTACCAGGAGTGCTGTCCGGGTTACCAGGAGTGCTGTCCGGGTTACCAGGAGGGCTGTCCGGGTTACCAGGAGTGCGAATTCCCCATTGAGTTGTATGGCTGGGTTACCAGGAGGGCTGTCCGGGTTACCAGGAGTGCCCTCCGGGTTACCAGGAGTGCTGTCCGGGTTACCAGGAGTGCCCTCCGGGTTACCAGGAGGGCTGTCCGGGTTACCAGGAGGGCTGTCCGGGTTACTAGGAGTGCCCTCCGGGTTACCAGGAGTGCTGTTCGGGTTACCAGGAGTGCTGTCCGGGTTACCAGGAGTGCGAATTCCCCATTGAGTTGAATGGCCGGGTTACCAGGACTGCTGTCCGGGTTACCAGGAGGGCTGTCCGGGTTACCAGGAGTGCGAATTCCCCATTGAGTTGTATGGCCGGGTTACCAGGAGTGCTGTCCGGGTTACCAGGAGGGCTGTCCGGGTTACCAGGAGTGCCCTCCGGGTTACCAGGAGTGCTGTCCGGGTTACCAGGAGTGCTGTCCGGGTTACCAGGAGGGCTGTCCGGGTTACCAGGAGTGCTGTCCGGGTTACCAGGAGTGCCCTCCGGGTTACCAGGAGGGCCGTCCAGGTTACCAGGAGTGCCGTCCGGGTTACCAGGACTGCCCTCCGGGTTACCAGGAGGGCTGTCCGGGTTACCAGGAGTGCGAATTCCCCATTGAGTTGAATGGCCGGGTTACCAGGACTGCTGTCCGGGTTACCAGGAGGGCTGTCCGGGTTACCAGGAGGGATGTCCGGGTGACCAGGAGTGCTGTCCCGGTTACCAGGATTGCCCTCCGGGTTACCAGGAGGGCTGTCCGGGTTACCAGGAGTGCGAATTCCCCATTGAGTTGAATGGCCGGGTTACCAGGACTGCTGTCCGGGTTACCAGGAGGGCTGTCCGGGTTACCAGGAGTGCCCTCCGGGTTACCAGGAGGGCTGTCCGGGTTACCAGGAGTGCTGTCCGGGTTACCAGGAGGGCTGTCCGGGTTACCAGGAGTGCGAATTCCCCATTGAGTTGTATGGCCGGGTTACCAGGAGTGCTGTCCGTGTTACCAGGAGGGCTGTCCGGGTTACCAGGAGTGCTGTCCGGGTTACCAGGAGTGCTGTCCGGGTTACCAGGAGGGCTGTCCGGGTTACCAGGAGGGCTGTCCGGGTTACCAGGAGTGCTGTCCAGGTTACCAGGAGTGCAAATTCCCCATTGAGTTGAATGGCCGGGTTACCAGGACTGCTGTCCGGGTTACCAGGAGGGCTGTCCGGGTTACCAGGAGTGCCCTCCGGGTTACCAGGAAGGCTGTCCGGGTTACCAGTAGTGCGAATTCCCCATTGAGTTGTATGGCCGGGTTACCAGGAGTGCTGTCCGGGTTACCAGGAGGGCCGTCCGGGTTACCAGGAGTGCCCTCCGGGTTACCAGGAGTGCTGTCCGGGTTACCAGGAGTGCTGTCCGGGTTACCAGGAGTGCTGTCCGGGTTACCAGGAGGGCTGTCCGGGTTACCAGGAGGGCTGTCCGGGTTACCAGGAGTGCTGTCCGGGTTACCAGGAGTGCTGTCCGGGTTACCAGGAGGGCTGTCCGGGTTACCAGGAGTGCCCTCCGGGTTACCAGGAGTGCTGTCCGGGTTACCAGGAGGGCTGTCCGGGTTACCAGGAGTGCGAATTCCCCATTGAGTTGTATGGCTGGGTTACCAGGAGGGCTGTCCGGGTTACCAGGAGTGCCCTCCGGGTTACCAGGAGTGCTGTCCGGGTTACCAGGAGTGCCCTCCGGGTTACCAGGAGGGCTGTCCGGGTTACCAGGAGGGCTGGCCGGGTTACTAGGAGTGCCCTCCGGGTTACCAGGAGTGCTGTTCGGGTTACCAGGAGTGCTGTCCGGGTTACCAGGAGTGCGAATTCCCCATTGAGTTGAATGGCCGGGTTACCAGGAGGGCTGTCCGGGTTACTAGGAGTGCCCTCCGGGTTACCAGGAGTGCTGTTCGGGTTACCAGGAGTGCGAATTCCCCATTGAGTTGTATGGCCGGGTTACCAGGAGTGCTGTCCGGGTTACCAGGAGGGCTGTCCGGGTTACCAGGAGTGCCCTCCGGGTTACCAGGAGTGCTGTCCGGGTTACCAGGAGTGCTGTCCGGGTTACCAGGAGGGCTGTCCGGGTTACCAGGAGTGCTGTCCGGGTTACCAGGAGTGCCCTCCGGGTTACCAGGAGGGCCGTCCAGGTTACCAGGAGTGCCGTCCGGGTTACCAGGACTGCCCTCCGGGTTACCAGGAGGGCTGTCCGGGTTACCAGGAGTGCGAATTCCCCATTGAGTTGAATGGCCGGGTTACCAGGACTGCTGTCCGGGTTACCAGGAGGGCTGTCCGGGTTACCAGGAGGGATGTCCGGGTGACCAGGAGTGCTGTCCCGGTTACCAGGATTGCCCTCCGGGTTACCAGGAGGGCTGTCCGGGTTACCAGGAGTACGAATTCCCTATTGAGTTGAATGGCCGGGTTTCCAGGACTGCTGTCCGGGTTACCAGGAGCGCTGTCCGGGTTACCAGGAGGGCTGTCCGGGTTACCAGGAGTGCTGTCCGGGTGACAAGGAGTGCCCTCCGTGTTACCAGGAGTGCCTTCCGGGTTACCAGGAGTGCGAATTCCCCATTGAGTTGAATGGCCGGGTTACCAGGAGGGCTGTCCGGGTTACCAGGAGTGCTGTCCGGGTTTCCAGGAGTGCGAATTCCCCATTGAGTTGAATGGCCGGGTTACCAGGAGGGCTGTCCGGGTTACCAGGAGTGCCCTCCGGGTTACCAGGAGTGCTCTCCGGGTTACCAGGAGTGCTGTCCGGGTTACCAGGAGGGCCGTACAGGTTGCCAGGAGTGCTGTCCGGGTTACCAGGAGTGCGAATTCCCCATTGAGTTGTATGGCTGGGTTACCAGGAGGGCTGTCCGGGTTACTAGGAGTGCCCTCCGGGTTACCAGGAGTGCTGTTCGGGTTACCAGGAGTGCTGTCCGGGTTACCAGGAGTGCGAATTCCCCATTGAGTTGAATGGCCGGGTTACCAGGACTGCTGTCCGGGTTACCAGGAGGGCTGTCCGGGTTACCAGGAGTGCGAATTCCCCATTGAGTTGTATGGCCGGGTTACCAGGAGTGCTGTCCGGGTTACCAGGAGGGCTGTCCGGGTTACCAGGAGTGCCCTCCGGGTTACCAGGAGTGCTGTCCGGGTTACCAGGAGTGCTGTCCGGGTTACCAGGAGGGCTGTCCGGGTTACCAGGAGTGCTGTCCGGGTTACCAGGAGTGCTGTCCAGGTTACCAGGAGTGCAAATTCCCCATTGAGTTGAATGGCCGGGTTACCAGGACTGCTGTCCGGGTTACCAGGAGGGCTGTCCGGGTTACCAGGAGTGCACTCCGGGTTACCAGGAGGGCTGTCCGGGTTACCAGGAGTGCTGTCCGGGTTACCAGGAGGGCTGTCCGGGTTACCAGGAGTGCGAATTCCCCATTGAGTTGTATGGCCGGGTTACCAGGAGTGCTGTCCGGGTTACCAGGAGGGCTGTCCGGGTTACCAGGAGTGCTGTCCGGGTTACCAGGAGTGCTGTCCGGGTTACCAGGAGTGCTGTCCGGGTTACCAGGAGGGCTGTCCGCGTTACCAGGAGGGCCGTCCGGGTTACCAGGAGGGCTGTCCGGGTTACCAGGAGTGCGAATTCCCCATTGAGTTGAATGGCCGGGTTACCAGGAGGGCTGTCCGGGTTACCAGGAGTGCCCTCCGGGTTACCAGGAGTGCTCTCCGGGTTACCAGGAGTGCTGTCCGGGTTACCAGGAGGGCCGTACAGGTTGCCAGGAGTGCTGTCCGGGTTACCAGGAGGGCTGTCCGGGTTACCAGGAGTGCGAATTCCCCATTGAGTTGAATGGCCGGGTTACCAGGACTGCTGTCCGGGTTACCAGGAGGGCTGTCCGGGTGACCAGGAGTGCTCTCCGGGTTACCAGGAGGGCTGTCCGGGTTACCAGGAGTGCTGTCCGGGTTACCAGGAGGGCTGTCCGGGTTACCAGGAGTGCGAATTCCCCATTGAGTTGTATGGCCGGGTTACCAGGAGTGCTGTCCGGGTTACCAGGAGTGCTGTCCGGGTTACCAGGAGGGCTGTCCGGGTTACCAGGAGTGCGAATTCCCCATTGAGTTGTATGGCCGGGTTACCAGGAGTGCTGTCCGGGTTACCAGGAGGGCTGTCCGGGTTACCAGGAGTGCTGTCCGGGTTACCAGGAGTGCTGTCCGGGTTACCAGGAGTGCTGTCCAGGTTACCAGGAGTGCAAATTCCCCATTGAGTTGAATGGCCGGGTTACCAGGACTGCTGTCCGGGTTACCAGGAGGGCTGTCCGGGTTACCAGGAGTGCCCTCCGGGTTACCAGGAGGGCTGTCCGGGTTACCAGGAGTGCTGTCCGGGTTACCAGGAGGGCTGTCCGGGTTACCAGGAGTGCGAATTCCCCATTGAGTTGTATGGCCGGGTTACCAGGAGTGCTGTCCGGGTTACCAGGAGGGCTGTCCGGGTTACCAGGAGTGCTGTCCGGGTTACCAGGAGTGCTGTCCGGGTTACCAGGAGTGCTGTCCGGGTTACCAGGAGGGCTGTCCGCGTTACCAGGAGGGCCGTCCGGGTTACCAGGAGGGCTGTCCGGGTTACCAGGAGTGCGAATTCCCCATTGAGTTGAATGGCCGGGTTACCAGGAGGGCTGTCCGGGTTACCAGGAGTGCCCTCCGGGTTACCAGGAGTGCTCTCCGGGTTACCAGGAGTGCTGTCCGGGTTACCAGGAGGGCCGTACAGGTTGCCAGGAGTGCTGTCCGGGTTACCAGGAGGGCTGTCCGGGTTACCAGGAGTGCGAATTCCCCATTGAGTTGAATGGCCGGGTTACCAGGACTGCTGTCCGGGTTACCAGGAGGGCTGTCCGGGTTACCAGGAGTGCTCTCCGGGTTACCAGGAGGGCTGTCCGGGTTACCAGGAGTGCTGTCCGGGTTACCAGGAGGGCTGTCCGGGTTACCAGGAGTGCGAATTCCCCATTGAGTTGTATGGCCGGGTTACCAGGAGTGCTGTCCGGGTTACCAGGAGTGCTGTCCGGGTTACCAGGAGGGCTGTCCGGGTTACCAGGAGTGCGAATTCCCCATTGAGTTGTATGGCCGGGTTACCAGGAGTGCTGTCCGGGTTACCAGGAGGGCTGTCCGGGTTACCAGGAGTGCCCTCCAGGTTACCAGGAGGGCTGTCCGGGTTACCAGGAGTGCTGTCCGGGTTACCAGGAGTGCTGTCCGGGTTACCAGGAGGGCTGTCCGGGTTACCAGGAGGGCTGTCCGGGTTACCAGGAGTGCTGTCCAGGTTACCAGGAGTGCGAATTCCCCATTGAGTTGAATGGCCGGGTTACCAGGACTGCTGTCCGGGTTACCAGGAGGGCTGTCCGGGTTACCAGGAGTGCCCTCCGGGTTACCAGGAGTGCTCTCCGGGTTACCAGGAGTGCTGTCCGGGTTACCAGGAGGGCCGTACAGGTTGCCAGGAGTGCTGTCCGGGTTACCAGGAGGGCTGTCCGGGTTACCAGGAGTGCGAATTCCCCATTGAGTTGAATGGCCGGGGTTACCAGGACTGCTGTCCGGGTTACCAGGAGGGCTGTCCGGGTTACCAGGAGTGCCCTCCGGGTTACCAGGAGGGCTGTCCGGGTTACCAGGAGTGCTGTCCAGGTTACCAGGAGGGCTGTCCGGGTTACCAGGAGTGCGAATTCCCCATTGAGTTGTATGGCCGGGTTACCAGGAGTGCTGTCCGGGTTACCAGGAGTGCTGTCCGGGTTACCAGGAGTGCTGTCCGGGTTACCAGGAGTGCTGTCCGGGTTACCAGGAGGGCTGTCCGGGTTACCAGGAGTGCTGTCCAGGTTACCAGGAGTGCGAATTCCCCATTGAGTTGAATGGCCGGGTTACCAGGACTGCTGTCCGGGTTACCAGGAGGGCTGTCCGGGTTACCAGGAGTGCCCTCCAGGTTACCAGGAGGGCTGTCCGGGTTACCAGGAGTGTCGTCCGGGTTACCAGGAGTGCCCTCCGGGTTACCAGGAGGGCTGTCCGGGTTACCAGGAGTGCGAATTCCCCATTGAGTTGAATGGCCGGGTTACCAGGACTGCTGTCCGGGTTACCAGGAGGGCTGTCCGGGTTACCAGGAGTGCGAATTCCCCATTGAGTTGTATGGCCGGGTTACGAGGAGTGCTGTCCGGGTTACGAGGAGTGCTGTCCGGGTTACCAGGAGTGCTGTCCGGGTTACCAGGAGGGCTGTCCGGGTTACCAGGAGGGCTGTCCGGGTTACCAGGAGTGCTGTCCGGGTTACCAGGAGTGCTGTCCGGGTTACCAGGAGGGCTGTCCGGGTTACCAGGAGTGCTGTCCAGGTTACCAGGAGTGCGAATTCCCCATTGAGTTGAATGGCCGGGTTACCAGGACTGCTGTCCGGGTTACCAGGAGGGCTGTCCGGGTTACCAGGAGTGCTGTCCGGGTTACCAGGAGGGCTGTCCGGGTTACCAGGAGGGCTGTCCGGGTTACCAGGAGTGCTGTCCAGGTTACCAGGAGTGCGAATTCCCCATTGAGTTGAATGGCCGGGTTACCAGGACTGCTGTCCGGGTTACCAGGAGGGCTGTCCGGGTTACCAGGAGTGCCCTCCGGGTTACTAGGAGGGATGTCCGGGTGACCAGGAGTGCTGTCCGGGTTACCAGGAGGGCTGTCCGGGTTACCAGGAGGGCTGTCCGGGTTACCAGGAGTGCTGTCCAGGTTACCAGGAGTGCGAATTCCCCATTCAGTTGAATGGCCGGGTTACCAGGACTGCTGTCCGGGTTACCAGGAGGGCTGTCCGGGTTACCAGGAGTGCCCTCCAGGTTACCAGGAGGGCTGTCCGGGTTACCAGGAGTGCCGTCCGGGTTACCAGGAGTGCCCTCCGGGTTACCAGGAGGGCTGTCCGGGTTACCAGGAGTGCGAATTCCCCATTGAGTTGAATGGCCGGGTTACCAGGACTGCTGTCCGGGTTACCAGGAGGGCTGTCCGGGTTACCAGGAGTGCGAATTCCCCATTGAGTTGTATGGCCGGGTTACCAGGAGTGCTGTCCGGGTTACCAGGAGTGCTGTCCGGGTTACCAGGAGTGCTGTCCGGGTTACCAGGACTGCTGTCCGGGTTACCAGGAGCGCTGTCCGGGTTACCAGGAGTGCCCTCCGGGTTACTAGGAGGGATGTCCGGGTGACCAGGAGTGCTGTCCGGGTTACAAGGAGGGCTGTCCGGGTTACCAGGAGGGCTGTCCGGGTTACCAGGAGTGCTGTCCAGGTTACCAGGAGTGCGAATTCCCCATTCAGTTGAATGGCCGGGTTACCAGGACTGCTGTCCGGGTTACCAGGAGGGCTGTCCGGGTTACCAGGAGTGCCCTCCAGGTTACCAGGAGGGCTGTCCGGGTTACCAGGAGTGCTGTCCAGGTTACCAGGAGGGCTGTCCGGGTTACCAGGAGTGCGAATTCCCCATTGAGTTGAATGGCCGGGTTACCAGGACTGCTGTCCGGGTTACCAGGAGGGCTGTCCGGGTTACCAGGAGTGCGAATTCCCCATTGAGTTGTATGGCCGGGTTACCAGGAGTGCTGTCCGGGTTACCAGGAGTGCTGTCCGGGTTACCAGGAGTGCTGTCCGGGTTACCAGGACTGCTGTCCGGGTTACCAGGAGCGCTGTCCGGGTTACCAGGAGGGCCGTACAGGTTGCCAGGATTGCTGTCCGGGTTACCAGGAGGGCTGTCCGGGTTACCAGGAGTGCGAATTCCCCATTGAGTTGAATGGCCGGGTTAACAGGACTGCTGTCCGGGTTACCAGGAGGGCTGTCCGGGTTACCAGGAGTGCCCTCCGGGTTACCAGGAGGGCTGTCCGGGTTACCAGGAGTGCTGTCCGGGTTACCAGGAGTGCGAATTCCCCATTGAGTTGTATGGCCGGGTTACCAGGAGTGCTGTCCGGGTTACCAGGAGGGCTGTCCGGGTTACCAGGAGTGCCGTCCGGGTTACCAGGAGTGCCCTCCGGGTTACCAGGAGGGCTGTCCGGGTTACCAGGAGGGCTGTCCGCGTTACCAGGAGGGCCGTCCGGGTTACCAGGAGGGCTGTCCGGGTTACCAGGAGTGCGAATTCCCCATTGAGTTGAATGGCCGGGTTACTAGGAGGGCTGTCCGGGTTACCAGGAGTGCCCTCCGGGTTACCAGGAGTGCTCTCCGGGTTACCAGGAGTGCTGTCCGGGTTACCAGGAGGGCCGTACAGGTTGCCAGGAGTGCTGTCCGGGTTACCAGGAGGGCTGTCCGGGTTACCAGGAGTGCGAATTCCCCATTGAGTTGAATGGCCGGGTTACCAGGACTGCTGTCCGGGTTACCAGGAGGGCTGTCCGGGTTACCAGGAGTGCCCTCCGGGTTACCAGGAGGGCTGTCCGGGTTACCAGGAGTGCTGTCCAGGTTACCAGGAGGGCTGTCCGGGTTACCAGGAGTGCGAATTCCCCATTGAGTTGTATGGCCGGGTTACCAGGAGTGCTGTCCGGGTTACCAGGAGTGCTGTCCGGGTTACCAGGAGTGCTGTCCGGGTTACCAGGAGTGCTGTCCGGGTTACCAGGAGGGCTGTCCGGGTTACCAGGAGTGCTGTCCAGGTTACCAGGAGTGCGAATTCCCCATTGAGTTGAATGGCCGGGTTACCAGGACTGCTGTCCGGGTTACCAGGAGGGCCGTCCGGGTTACCAGGAGTGCCCTCCGGGTTACCAGGAGGGCTGTCCGGGTTACCAGGAGTGCGAATTCCCCATTGAGTTGAATGGCCGGGTTACCAGGACTGCTGTCCGGGTTACCAGGAGGGCTGTCCGGGTTACCAGGAGTGCGAATTCCCCATTGAGTTGAATGGCCGGGTTACCAGGACTGCTGTCCGGGTTACCAGGAGTGCCGTCCGGGTTACCAGGAGTGCCCTCCGGGTTACCAGGAGTGCGAATTCCCCATTGAGTTGAATGGCCGGGTTACCAGGACTGCTGTCCGGGTTACCAGGAGTGCCCTCCAGGTTACCAGGAGGGCTGTCCGGGTTACCAGGAGTGCCGTCCGGGTTACCAGGAGTGCCCTCCGGGTTACCAGGAGGGCTGTCCGGGTTACCAGGAGTGCGAATTCCCCATTGAGTTGAATGGCCGGGTTACCAGGACTGCTGTCCGGGTTACCAGGAGGGCTGTCCGGGTTACCAGGAGTGCGAATTCCCCATTGAGTTGTATGGCCGGGTTACCAGGAGTGCTGTCCGGGTTACCAGGAGTGCTGTCCGGGTTACCAGGAGTGCTGTCCGGGTTACCAGGAGGGCTGTCCGGGTTACCAGGAGGGCTGTCCGGGTTACCAGGAGTGCTGTCCAGGTTACCAGGAGTGCGAATTCCGCATTGAGTTGAATGGCCGGGTTACCAGGACTGCTGTCCGGGTTACCAGGAGGGCTGTCCGGGTTACCAGGAGTGCCCTCCGGGTTACTAGGAGGGATGTCCGGGTGACCAGGAGTGCTGTCCGGGTTACCAGGAGGGCTGTCCGGGTTACCAGGAGGGCTGTCCGGGTTACCAGGAGTGCTGTCCAGGTTACCAGGAGTGCGAATTCCCCATTGAGTTGAATGGCCGGGTTACCAGGACTGCTGTCCGGGTTACCAGGAGTGCTGTCCGGGTTACCAGGAGTGCCCTCCGGGTTACCAGGTGTGCTGTCCGGGTTACCAGGAGGGCTGTCCGGGTTACCAGGAGTGCGAATTCCCCATTGTTTTGAATGGCCGGGTTACCAGGACTGCTGTCCGGGTTACCAGGAGGGCTGTCCGGGTTACCAGGAGTGCCCTCCGGGTTACCAGGAGGGCTGTCCGGGTTACCAGGAGTGCTGTCCGGGTTACCAGGAGGGCTGTCCGGGTTACCAGGAGTGCGAATTCCCCATTGAGTTGTAGTGCCGGGTTACCAGGAGTGCTGTCCGGGTTACCAGGAGGGCTGTCCGGGTTACCAGGAGTGCCCTCCGGGTTACCAGGAGTGCTGTCCGGGTTACCAGGAGTGCTGTCCGGGTTACCAGGAGTGCTGTCCGGGTTACCAGGAGGGCTGTCCGGGTTACCAGGAGTGTGAATTCCCCATTGAGTTGTATGGCCGGGTTACCAGGAGTGCTGTCCGAGTTACCAGGAGGGCTGTCCGGGTTACCAGGAGTGCTGTCCGGGTTACCAGGAGGGCTGTCCGGGTTACCAGGAGTGCCCTCCAGGTTACCAGGAGGGCTGTCCGGGTTACCAGGAGTGCCGTCCGGGTTACCAGGAGTGCCCTCCGGGTTACCAGGAGGGCTGTCCGGGTTACCAGGAGTGCGAATTCCCCATTGAGTTGAATGGCCGGGTTACCAGGACTGCTGTCCGGGTTACCAGGAGGGCTGTCCGGGTTACCAGGAGTGCGAATTCCCCATTGAGTTGTATGGCCGGGTTACCAGGAGTGCTGTCCGGGTTACCAGGAGTGCTGTCCGGGTTACCAGGAGTGCTGTCCGGGTTACCAGGACTGCTGTCCGGGTTACCAGGAGCGCTGTCCGGGTTACCAGGAGTGCCCTCCGGGTTACTAGGAGGGATGTCCGGGTGACCAGGAGTGCTGTCCGGGTTACCAGGAGGGCTGTCCGGGTTACCAGGAGGGCTGTCCGGGTTACCAGGAGTGCTGTCCAGGTTACCAGGAGTGCGAATTCCCCATTCAGTTGAATGGCCGGGTTACCAGGACTGCTGTCCGGGTTACCAGGAGGGCTGTCCGGGTTACCAGGAGTGCCCTCCAGGTTACCAGGAGGGCTGTCCGGGTTACCAGGAGTGCCGTCCGGGTTACCAGGAGTGCCCTCCGGGTTACCAGGAGGGCTGTCCGGGTTACCAGGAGTGCGAATTCCCCATTGAGTTGAATGGCCGGGTTACCAGGACTGCTGTCCGGGTTACCAGGAGGGCTGTCCGGGTTACCAGGAGTGCGAATTCCCCATTGAGTTGTATGGCCGGGTTACCAGGAGTGCTGTCCGGGTTACCAGGAGTGCTGTCCGGGTTACCAGGAGTGCTGTCCGGGTTACCAGGAGTGCTGTCCGGGTTACCAGGACTGCTGTCCGGGTTACCAGGAGCGCTGTCCGGGCTACCAGGAGTGCCCTCCGCGTTACCAGGAGGGCCGTCCGGGTTACCAGGAGGGCTGTCCGGGTTACCAGGAGTGCGAATTCCCCATTGAGTTGAATGGCCGGGTTACCAGGAGGGCTGTCCGGGTTACCAGGAGTGCCCTCCGGGTTACCAGGAGTGCTCTCCGGGTTACCAGGAGTGCTGTCCGGGTTACCAGGAGGGCCGTACAGGTTGCCAGGATTGCTGTCCGGGTTACCAGGAGGGCTGTCCGGGTTACCAGGAGTGCGAATTCCCCATTGAGTTGAATGGCCGGGTTAACAGGACTGCTGTCCGGGTTACCAGGAGGGCTGTCCGGGTTACCAGGAGTGCCCTCCGGGTTACCAGGAGGGCTGTCCGGGTTACCAGGAGTGCTGTCCAGGTTACCAGGAGGGCTGTCCGGGTTACCAGGAGTGCGAATTCCCCATTGAGTTGTATGGCCGGGTTACCAGGAGTGCTGTCCGGGTTACCAGGAGTGCTGTCCGGGTTACCAGGAGTGCTGTCCGGGTTACCAGGAGTGCTGTCCGGGTTACCAGGAGGGCTGTCCGGGTTACCAGGAGTGCTGTCCAGGTTACCAGGAGTGCGAATTCCCCATTGAGTTGAATGGCCGGGTTACCAGGACTGCTGTCCGGGTTACCAGGAGGGCCGTCCGGGTTACCAGGAGTGCCCTCCGGGTTACCAGGAGGGCTGTCCGGGTTACCAGGAGTGCGAATTCCCCATTGAGTTGAATGGCCGGGTTACCAGGACTGCTGTCCGGGTTACCAGGAGGGCTGTCCGGGTTACCAGGAGTGCGAATTCCCCATTGAGTTGAATGGCCGGGTTACCAGGACTGCTGTCCGGGTTACCAGGAGTGCCGTCCGGGTTACCAGGAGTGCCCTCCGGGTTACCAGGAGTGCGAATTCCCCATTGAGTTGAATGGCCGGGTTACCAGGACTGCTGTCCGGGTTACCAGGAGTGCCCTCCAGGTTACCAGGAGGGCTGTCCGGGTTACCAGGAGTGCCGTCCGGGTTACCAGGAGTGCCCTCCGGGTTACCAGGAGGGCTGTCCGGGTTACCAGGAGTGCGAATTCCCCATTGAGTTGAATGGCCGGGTTACCAGGACTGCTGTCCGGGTTACCAGGAGGGCTGTCCGGGTTACCAGGAGTGCGAATTCCCCATTGAGTTGTATGGCCGGGTTACCAGGAGTGCTGTCCGGGTTACCAGGAGTGCTGTCCGGGTTACCAGGAGTGCTGTCCGGGTTACCAGGAGGGCTGTCCGGGTTACCAGGAGGGCTGTCCGGGTTACCAGGAGTGCTGTCCAGGTTACCAGGAGTGCGAATTCCGCATTGAGTTGAATGGCCGGGTTACCAGGACTGCTGTCCGGGTTACCAGGAGGGCTGTCCGGGTTACCAGGAGTGCCCTCCGGGTTACTAGGAGGGATGTCCGGGTGACCAGGAGTGCTGTCCGGGTTACCAGGAGGGCTGTCCGGGTTACCAGGAGGGCTGTCCGGGTTACCAGGAGTGCTGTCCAGGTTACCAGGAGTGCGAATTCCCCATTGAGTTGAATGGCCGGGTTACCAGGACTGCTGTCCGGGTTACCAGGAGTGCTGTCCGGGTTACCAGGAGTGCCCTCCGGGTTACCAGGTGTGCTGTCCGGGTTACCAGGAGGGCTGTCCGGGTTACCAGGAGTGCGAATTCCCCATTGAGTTGAATGGCCGGGTTACCAGGACTGCTGTCCGGGTTACCAGGAGGGCTGTCCGGGTTACCAGGAGTGCCCTCCGGGTTACCAGGAGGGCTGTCCGGGTTACCAGGAGTGCTGTCCGGGTTACCAGGAGGGCTGTCCGGGTTACCAGGAGTGCGAATTCCCCATTGAGTTGTAGTGCCGGGTTACCAGGAGTGCTGTCCGGGTTACCAGGAGGGCTGTCCGGGTTACCAGGAGTGCCCTCCGGGTTACCAGGAGTGCTGTCCGGGTTACCAGGAGTGCTGTCCGGGTTACCAGGAGTGCTGTCCGGGTTACCAGGAGGGCTGTCCGGGTTACCAGGAGTGCGAATTCCCCATTGAGTTGTATGGCCGGGTTACCAGGAGTGCTGTCCGGGTTACCAGGAGGGCTGTCCGGGTTACCAGGAGTGCTGTCCGGGTTACCAGGAGTGCTGTCCGGGTTACCAGGAGTGCTGTCCGGGTTACCAGGAGGGCTGTCCGCGTTACCAGGAGGGCCGTCCGGGTTACCAGGAGGGCTGTCTGGGTTACCAGGAGTGCGAATTCCCCATTGAGTTGAATGGCCGGGTTACCAGGAGGGCTGACCGGGTTACCAGGAGTGCCCTCCGGGTTACCAGGAGTGCTCTCCGGGTTACCAGGAGTGCTGTCCCGGTTACCAGGAGGGCCGTACAGGTTGCCAGGAGTGCTGTCCGGGTTACCAGGAGGGCTGTCCGGGTTACCAGGAGTGCGAATTCCCCATTGAGTTGAATGGCCGGGTTACCAGGACTGCTGTCCGGGTTACCAGGAGGGCTGTCCGGGTTACCAGGAGTGCCCTCCGGGTTACCAGGAGGGCTGTCCGGGTTACCAGGAGTGCTGTCCAGGTTACCAGGAGGGCTGTCCGGGTTACCAGGAGTGCGAATTCCCCATTGAGTTGTAAGGCCGGGTTACCAGGAGTGCTGTCCGGGTTACCAGGAGTGCTGTCCGGGTTACCAGGAGTGCTGTCCGGGTTACCAGGAGTGCTGTCCGGGTTACCAGGAGGGCTGTCCGGGTTACCAGGAGTGCTGTCCAGGTTACCAGGAGTGCGAATTCCCCATTGAGTTGAATGGCCGGGTTACCAGGACTGCTGTCCGGGTTACCAGGAGGGCTGTCCGGGTTACCAGGAGTGCCCTCCAGGTTACCAGGAGGGCTGTCCGGGTTACCAGGAGTGCTGTCCGGGTTACCAGGAGGGCTGTCCGGGTTACCAGGAGGGCTGTCCGGGTTACCAGGAGTGCTGTCCAGGTTACCAGGAGTGCGAATTCCGCATTGAGTTGAATGGCCGGGTTACCAGGACTGCTGTCCGGGTTACCAGGAGGGCTGTCCGGGTTACCAGGAGTGCCCTCCGGGTTACTAGGAGGGATGTCCGGGTGACCAGGAGTGCTGTCCGGGTTACCAGGAGGGCTGTCCGGGTTACCAGGAGGGCTGTCCGGGTTACCAGGAGTGCTGTCCAGGTTACCAGGAGTGCGAATTCCCCATTGAGTTGAATGGCCGGGTTACCAGGACTGCTGTCCGGGTTACCAGGAGTGCTGTCCGGGTTACCAGGAGTGCCCTCCGGGTTACCAGGTGTGCTGTCCGGGTTACCAGGAGGGCTGTCCGGGTTACCAGGAGTGCGAATTCCCCATTGAGTTGAATGGCCGGGTTACCAGGACTGCTGTCCGGGTTACCAGGAGGGCTGTCCGGGTTACCAGGAGTGCCCTCCGGGTTACCAGGAGGGCTGTCCGGGTTACCAGGAGTGCTGTCCGGGTTACCAGGAGGGCTGTCCGGGTTACCAGGAGTGCGAATTCCCCATTGAGTTGTAGTGCCGGGTTACCAGGAGTGCTGTCCGGGTTACCAGGAGGGCTGTCCGGGTTACCAGGAGTGCCCTCCGGGTTACCAGGAGTGCTGTCCGGGTTACCAGGAGTGCTGTCCGGGTTACCAGGAGTGCTGTCCGGGTTACCAGGAGGGCTGTCCGGGTTACCAGGAGTGTGAATTCCCCATTGAGTTGTATGGCCGGGTTACCAGGAGTGCTGTCCGAGTTACCAGGAGGGCTGTCCGGGTTACCAGGAGTGCTGTCCGGGTTACCAGGAGGGCTGTCCGGGTTACCAGGAGTGCCCTCCAGGTTACCAGGAGGGCTGTCCGGGTTACCAGGAGTGCCGTCCGGGTTACCAGGAGTGCCCTCCGGGTTACCAGGAGGGCTGTCCGGGTTACCAGGAGTGCGAATTCCCCATTGAGTTGAATGGCCGGGTTACCAGGACTGCTGTCCGGGTTACCAGGAGGGCTGTCCGGGTTACCAGGAGTGCGAATTCCCCATTGAGTTGTATGGCCGGGTTACCAGGAGTGCTGTCCGGGTTACCAGGAGTGCTGTCCGGGTTACCAGGAGTGCTGTCCGGGTTACCAGGACTGCTGTCCGGGTTACCAGGAGCGCTGTCCGGGTTACCAGGAGTGCCCTCCGGGTTACTAGGAGGGATGTCCGGGTGACCAGGAGTGCTGTCCGGGTTACCAGGAGGGCTGTCCGGGTTACCAGGAGGGCTGTCCGGGTTACCAGGAGTGCTGTCCAGGTTACCAGGAGTGCGAATTCCCCATTCAGTTGAATGGCCGGGTTACCAGGACTGCTGTCCGGGTTACCAGGAGGGCTGTCCGGGTTACCAGGAGTGCCCTCCAGGTTACCAGGAGGGCTGTCCGGGTTACCAGGAGTGCCGTCCGGGTTACCAGGAGTGCCCTCCGGGTTACCAGGAGGGCTGTCCGGGTTACCAGGAGTGCGAATTCCCCATTGAGTTGAATGGCCGGGTTACCAGGACTGCTGTCCGGGTTACCAGGAGGGCTGTCCGGGTTACCAGGAGTGCGAATTCCCCATTGAGTTGTATGGCCGGGTTACCAGGAGTGCTGTCCGGGTTACCAGGAGTGCTGTCCGGGTTACCAGGAGTGCTGTCCGGGTTACCAGGAGTGCTGTCCGGGTTACCAGGACTGCTGTCCGGGTTACCAGGAGGGCTGTCCGGGTTACCAGGAGTGCCCTCCAGGTTACCAGGAGGGCTGTCCGGGTTACCAGGAGTGCCGTCCGGGTTACCAGGAGTGCCCTCCGGGTTACCAGGAGGGCTGTCCGGGTTACCAGGAGTGCGAATTCCCCATTGAGTTGAATGGCCGGGTTACCAGGACTGCTGTCCGGGTTACCAGGAGGGCTGTCCGGGTTACCAGGAGTGCGAATTCCCCATTGAGTTGTATGGCCGGGTTACCAGGAGTGCTGTCCGGGTTACCAGGAGTGCTGTCCGGGTTACCAGGAGTGCTGTCCGGGTTACCAGGAGGGCTGTCCGGGTTACCAGGAGGGCTGTCCGGGTTACCAGGAGTGCTGTCCAGGTTACCAGGAGTGCGAATTCCGCATTGAGTTGAATGGCCGGGTTACCAGGACTGCTGTCCGGGTTACCAGGAGGGCTGTCCGGGTTACCAGGAGTGCCCTCCGGGTTACTAGGAGGGATGTCCGGGTGACCAGGAGTGCTGTCCGGGTTACCAGGAGGGCTGTCCGGGTTACCAGGAGGGCTGTCCGGGTTACCAGGAGTGCTGTCCAGGTTACCAGGAGTGCGAATTCCCCATTGAGTTGAATGGCCGGGTTACCAGGACTGCTGTCCGGGTTACCAGGAGTGCTGTCCGGGTTACCAGGAGTGCCCTCCGGGTTACCAGGTGTGCTGTCCGGGTTACCAGGAGGGCTGTCCGGGTTACCAGGAGTGCGAATTCCCCATTGAGTTGAATGGCCGGGTTACCAGGACTGCTGTCCGGGTTACCAGGAGGGCTGTCCGGGTTACCAGGAGTGCCCTCCGGGTTACCAGGAGGGCTGTCCGGGTTACCAGGAGTGCTGTCCGGGTTACCAGGAGGGCTGTCCGGGTTACCAGGAGTGCGAATTCCCCATTGAGTTGTAGTGCCGGGTTACCAGGAGTGCTGTCCGGGTTACCAGGAGGGCTGTCCGGGTTACCAGGAGTGCCCTCCGGGTTACCAGGAGTGCTGTCCGGGTTACCAGGAGTGCTGTCCGGGTTACCAGGAGTGCTGTCCGGGTTACCAGGAGGGCTGTCCGGGTTACCAGGAGTGCGAATTCCCCATTGAGTTGTATGGCCGGGTTACCAGGAGTGCTGTCCGGGTTACCAGGAGGGCTGTCCGGGTTACCAGGAGTGCTGTCCGGGTTACCAGGAGTGCTGTCCGGGTTACCAGGAGTGCTGTCCGGGTTACCAGGAGGGCTGTCCGCGTTACCAGGAGGGCCGTCCGGGTTACCAGGAGGGCTGTCTGGGTTACCAGGAGTGCGAATTCCCCATTGAGTTGAATGGCCGGGTTACCAGGAGGGCTGACCGGGTTACCAGGAGTGCCCTCCGGGTTACCAGGAGTGCTCTCCGGGTTACCAGGAGTGCTGTCCCGGTTACCAGGAGGGCCGTACAGGTTGCCAGGAGTGCTGTCCGGGTTACCAGGAGGGCTGTCCGGGTTACCAGGAGTGCGAATTCCCCATTGAGTTGAATGGCCGGGTTACCAGGACTGCTGTCCGGGTTACCAGGAGGGCTGTCCGGGTTACCAGGAGTGCCCTCCGGGTTACCAGGAGGGCTGTCCGGGTTACCAGGAGTGCTGTCCAGGTTACCAGGAGGGCTGTCCGGGTTACCAGGAGTGCGAATTCCCCATTGAGTTGTAAGGCCGGGTTACCAGGAGTGCTGTCCGGGTTACCAGGAGTGCTGTCCGGGTTACCAGGAGTGCTGTCCGGGTTACCAGGAGTGCTGTCCGGGTTACCAGGAGGGCTGTCCGGGTTACCAGGAGTGCTGTCCAGGTTACCAGGAGTGCGAATTCCCCATTGAGTTGAATGGCCGGGTTACCAGGACTGCTGTCCGGGTTACCAGGAGGGCTGTCCGGGTTACCAGGAGTGCCCTCCAGGTTACCAGGAGGGCTGTCCGGGTTACCAGGAGTGCTGTCCGGGTTACCAGGAGGGCTGTCCGGGTTACCAGGAGGGCTGTCCGGGTTACCAGGAGTGCTGTCCAGGTTACCAGGAGTGCGAATTCCGCATTGAGTTGAATGGCCGGGTTACCAGGACTGCTGTCCGGGTTACCAGGAGGGCTGTCCGGGTTACCAGGAGTGCCCTCCGGGTTACTAGGAGGGATGTCCGGGTGACCAGGAGTGCTGTCCGGGTTACCAGGAGGGCTGTCCGGGTTACCAGGAGGGCTGTCCGGGTTACCAGGAGTGCTGTCCAGGTTACCAGGAGTGCGAATTCCCCATTGAGTTGAATGGCCGGGTTACCAGGACTGCTGTCCGGGTTACCAGGAGTGCTGTCCGGGTTACCAGGAGTGCCCTCCGGGTTACCAGGTGTGCTGTCCGGGTTACCAGGAGGGCTGTCCGGGTTACCAGGAGTGCGAATTCCCCATTGAGTTGAATGGCCGGGTTACCAGGACTGCTGTCCGGGTTACCAGGAGGGCTGTCCGGGTTACCAGGAGTGCCCTCCGGGTTACCAGGAGGGCTGTCCGGGTTACCAGGAGTGCTGTCCGGGTTACCAGGAGGGCTGTCCGGGTTACCAGGAGTGCGAATTCCCCATTGAGTTGTAGTGCCGGGTTACCAGGAGTGCTGTCCGGGTTACCAGGAGGGCTGTCCGGGTTACCAGGAGTGCCCTCCGGGTTACCAGGAGTGCTGTCCGGGTTACCAGGAGTGCTGTCCGGGTTACCAGGAGTGCTGTCCGGGTTACCAGGAGGGCTGTCCGGGTTACCAGGAGTGTGAATTCCCCATTGAGTTGTATGGCCGGGTTACCAGGAGTGCTGTCCGAGTTACCAGGAGGGCTGTCCGGGTTACCAGGAGTGCTGTCCGGGTTACCAGGAGGGCTGTCCGGGTTACCAGGAGTGCCCTCCAGGTTACCAGGAGGGCTGTCCGGGTTACCAGGAGTGCCGTCCGGGTTACCAGGAGTGCCCTCCGGGTTACCAGGAGGGCTGTCCGGGTTACCAGGAGTGCGAATTCCCCATTGAGTTGAATGGCCGGGTTACCAGGACTGCTGTCCGGGTTACCAGGAGGGCTGTCCGGGTTACCAGGAGTGCGAATTCCCCATTGAGTTGTATGGCCGGGTTACCAGGAGTGCTGTCCGGGTTACCAGGAGTGCTGTCCGGGTTACCAGGAGTGCTGTCCGGGTTACCAGGACTGCTGTCCGGGTTACCAGGAGCGCTGTCCGGGTTACCAGGAGTGCCCTCCGGGTTACTAGGAGGGATGTCCGGGTGACCAGGAGTGCTGTCCGGGTTACCAGGAGGGCTGTCCGGGTTACCAGGAGGGCTGTCCGGGTTACCAGGAGTGCTGTCCAGGTTACCAGGAGTGCGAATTCCCCATTCAGTTGAATGGCCGGGTTACCAGGACTGCTGTCCGGGTTACCAGGAGGGCTGTCCGGGTTACCAGGAGTGCCCTCCAGGTTACCAGGAGGGCTGTCCGGGTTACCAGGAGTGCCGTCCGGGTTACCAGGAGTGCCCTCCGGGTTACCAGGAGGGCTGTCCGGGTTACCAGGAGTGCGAATTCCCCATTGAGTTGAATGGCCGGGTTACCAGGACTGCTGTCCGGGTTACCAGGAGGGCTGTCCGGGTTACCAGGAGTGCGAATTCCCCATTGAGTTGTATGGCCGGGTTACCAGGAGTGCTGTCCGGGTTACCAGGAGTGCTGTCCGGGTTACCAGGAGTGCTGTCCGGGTTACCAGGAGTGCTGTCCGGGTTACCAGGACTGCTGTCCGGGTTACCAGGAGCGCTGTCCGGGCTACCAGGAGTGCCCTCCGCGTTACCAGGAGGGCCGTCCGGGTTACCAGGAGGGCTGTCCGGGTTACCAGGAGTGCGAATTCCCCATTGAGTTGAATGGCCGGGTTACCAGGAGGGCTGTCCGGGTTACCAGGAGTGCCCTCCGGGTTACCAGGAGTGCTCTCCGGGTTACCAGGAGTGCTGTCCGGGTTACCAGGAGGGCCGTACAGGTTGCCAGGATTGCTGTCCGGGTTACCAGGAGGGCTGTCCGGGTTACCAGGAGTGCGAATTCCCCATTGAGTTGAATGGCCGGGTTAACAGGACTGCTGTCCGGGTTACCAGGAGGGCTGTCCGGGTTACCAGGAGTGCCCTCCGGGTTACCAGGAGGGCTGTCCGGGTTACCAGGAGTGCTGTCCAGGTTACCAGGAGGGCTGTCCGGGTTACCAGGAGTGCGAATTCCCCATTGAGTTGTATGGCCGGGTTACCAGGAGTGCTGTCCGGGTTACCAGGAGTGCTGTCCGGGTTACCAGGAGTGCTGTCCGGGTTACCAGGAGGGCTGTCCGGGTTACCAGGAGTGCTGTCCAGGTTACCAGGAGTGCGAATTCCCCATTGAGTTGAATGGCCGGGTTACCAGGACTGCTGTCCGGGTTACCAGGAGGGCCGTCCGGGTTACCAGGAGTGCCCTCCGGGTTACCAGGAGGGCTGTCCGGGTTACCAGGAGTGCGAATTCCCCATTGAGTTGAATGGCCGGGTTACCAGGACTGCTGTCCGGGTTACCAGGAGGGCTGTCCGGGTTACCAGGAGTGCGAATTCCCCATTGAGTTGAATGGCCGGGTTACCAGGACTGCTGTCCGGGTTACCAGGAGTGCCGTCCGGGTTACCAGGAGTGCCCTCCGGGTTACCAGGAGTGCGAATTCCCCATTGAGTTGAATGGCCGGGTTACCAGGACTGCTGTCCGGGTTACCAGGAGTGCCCTCCAGGTTACCAGGAGGGCTGTCCGGGTTACCAGGAGTGCCGTCCGGGTTACCAGGAGTGCCCTCCGGGTTACCAGGAGGGCTGTCCGGGTTACCAGGAGTGCGAATTCCCCATTGAGTTGAATGGCCGGGTTACCAGGACTGCTGTCCGGGTTACCAGGAGGGCTGTCCGGGTTACCAGGAGTGCGAATTCCCCATTGAGTTGTATGGCCGGGTTACCAGGAGTGCTGTCCGGGTTACCAGGAGTGCTGTCCGGGTTACCAGGAGTGCTGTCCGGGTTACCAGGAGGGCTGTCCGGGTTACCAGGAGGGCTGTCCGGGTTACCAGGAGTGCTGTCCAGGTTACCAGGAGTGCGAATTCCGCATTGAGTTGAATGGCCGGGTTACCAGGACTGCTGTCCGGGTTACCAGGAGGGCTGTCCGGGTTACCAGGAGTGCCCTCCGGGTTACTAGGAGGGATGTCCGGGTGACCAGGAGTGCTGTCCGGGTTACCAGGAGGGCTGTCCGGGTTACCAGGAGGGCTGTCCGGGTTACCAGGAGTGCTGTCCAGGTTACCAGGAGTGCGAATTCCCCATTGAGTTGAATGGCCGGGTTACCAGGACTGCTGTCCGGGTTACCAGGAGTGCTGTCCGGGTTACCAGGAGTGCCCTCCGGGTTACCAGGTGTGCTGTCCGGGTTACCAGGAGGGCTGTCCGGGTTACCAGGAGTGCGAATTCCCCATTGAGTTGAATGGCCGGGTTACCAGGACTGCTGTCCGGGTTACCAGGAGGGCTGTCCGGGTTACCAGGAGTGCCCTCCGGGTTACCAGGAGGGCTGTCCGGGTTACCAGGAGTGCTGTCCGGGTTACCAGGAGGGCTGTCCGGGTTACCAGGAGTGCGAATTCCCCATTGAGTTGTAGTGCCGGGTTACCAGGAGTGCTGTCCGGGTTACCAGGAGGGCTGTCCGGGTTACCAGGAGTGCCCTCCGGGTTACCAGGAGTGCTGTCCGGGTTACCAGGAGTGCTGTCCGGGTTACCAGGAGTGCTGTCCGGGTTACCAGGAGGGCTGTCCGGGTTACCAGGAGTGCGAATTCCCCATTGAGTTGTATGGCCGGGTTACCAGGAGTGCTGTCCGGGTTACCAGGAGGGCTGTCCGGGTTACCAGGAGTGCTGTCCGGGTTACCAGGAGTGCTGTCCGGGTTACCAGGAGTGCTGTCCGGGTTACCAGGAGGGCTGTCCGCGTTACCAGGAGGGCCGTCCGGGTTACCAGGAGGGCTGTCTGGGTTACCAGGAGTGCGAATTCCCCATTGAGTTGAATGGCCGGGTTACCAGGAGGGCTGACCGGGTTACCAGGAGTGCCCTCCGGGTTACCAGGAGTGCTCTCCGGGTTACCAGGAGTGCTGTCCCGGTTACCAGGAGGGCCGTACAGGTTGCCAGGAGTGCTGTCCGGGTTACCAGGAGGGCTGTCCGGGTTACCAGGAGTGCGAATTCCCCATTGAGTTGAATGGCCGGGTTACCAGGACTGCTGTCCGGGTTACCAGGAGGGCTGTCCGGGTTACCAGGAGTGCCCTCCGGGTTACCAGGAGGGCTGTCCGGGTTACCAGGAGTGCTGTCCAGGTTACCAGGAGGGCTGTCCGGGTTACCAGGAGTGCGAATTCCCCATTGAGTTGTAAGGCCGGGTTACCAGGAGTGCTGTCCGGGTTACCAGGAGTGCTGTCCGGGTTACCAGGAGTGCTGTCCGGGTTACCAGGAGTGCTGTCCGGGTTACCAGGAGGGCTGTCCGGGTTACCAGGAGTGCTGTCCAGGTTACCAGGAGTGCGAATTCCCCATTGAGTTGAATGGCCGGGTTACCAGGACTGCTGTCCGGGTTACCAGGAGGGCTGTCCGGGTTACCAGGAGTGCCCTCCAGGTTACCAGGAGGGCTGTCCGGGTTACCAGGAGTGCCGTCCGGGTTACCAGGAGTGCCCTCCGGGTTACCAGGAGGGCTGTCCGGGTTACCAGGAGTGCGAATTCCCCATTGAGTTGAATGGCCGGGTTACCAGGACTGCTGTCCGGGTTACCAGGAGGGCTGTCCGGGTTACCAGGAGTGCCCTCCGGGTTACCAGGAGGGCTGTCCGGGTTACCAGGAGTGCTGTCCGGGTTACCAGGAGGGCTGTCCGGGTTACCAGGAGTGCGAATTCCCCATTGAGTTGTAGTGCCGGGTTACCAGGAGTGCTGTCCGGGTTACCAGGAGGGCTGTCCGGGTTACCAGGAGTGCCCTCCGGGTTACTAGGAGGGATGTCCGGGTGACCAGGAGTGCTGTCCGGGTTACCAGGAGGGCTGTCCGGGTTACCAGGAGGGCTGTCCGGGTTACCAGGAGTGCTGTCCAGGTTACCAGGAGTGCGAATTCCCCATTGAGTTGAATGGCCGGGTTACCAGGACTGCTGTCCGGGTTACCAGGAGTGCTGTCCGGGTTACCAGGAGTGCCCTCCGGGTTACCAGGTGTGCTCTCCGGGTTACCAGGAGGGCTGTCCGGGTTACCAGGAGTGCGAATTCCCCATTGAGTTGAATGGCCGGGTTACCAGGACTGCTGTCCGGGTTACCAGGAGGGCTGTCCGGGTTACCAGGAGTGCCCTCCGGGTTACCAGGAGGGCTGTCCGGGTTACCAGGAGTGCTGTCCGGGTTACCAGGAGGGCTGTCCGGGTTACCAGGAGTGCGAATTCCCCATTGAGTTGTAGTGCCGGGTTACCAGGAGTGCTGTCCGGGTTACCAGGAGGGCTGTCCGGGTTACCAGGAGTGCCCTCCGGGTTACCAGGAGTGCTGTCCGGGTTACCAGGAGTGCTGTCCGGGTTACCAGGAGTGCTGTCCGGGTTACCAGGAGGGCTGTCCGGGTTACCAGGAGTGCGAATTCCCCATTGAGTTGTATGGCCGGGTTACCAGGAGTGCTGTCCGGGTTACCAGGAGGGCTGTCCGGGTTACCAGGAGTGCTGTCCGGGTTACCAGGAGGGCTGTCCGGGTTACCAGGAGTGCCCTCCAGGTTACCAGGAGGGCTGTCCGGGTTACCAGGAGTGCCGTCCGGGTTACCAGGACTGCTGTCCGGGTTACCAGGAGGGCTGTCCGGGTTACCAGGAGTGCGAATTCCCCATTGAGTTGTATGGCCGGGTTACCAGGAGTGCTGTCCGGGTTACCAGGAGTGCTGTCCGGGTTACCAGGAGTGCTGTCCGGGTTACCAGGACTGCTGTCCGGGTTACCAGGAGCGCTGTCCGGGTTACCAGGAGTGCTGTCCGGGTTACCAGGAGGGCTGTCCGGGTTACCAGGAGGGCTGTCCGGGTTACCAGGAGTGCTGTCCAGGTTACCAGGAGTGCGAATTCCCCATTCAGTTGAATGGCCGGGTTACCAGGACTGCTGTCCGGGTTACCAGGAGGGCTGTCCGGGTTACCAGGAGTGCCCTCCAGGTTACCAGGAGGGCTGTCCGGGTTACCAGGAGTGCCGTCCGGGTTACCAGGAGTGCCCTCCGGGTTACCAGGAGGGCTGTCCGGGTTACCAGGAGTGCGAATTCCCCATTGAGTTGAATGGCCGGGTTACCAGGACTGCTGTCCGGGTTACCAGGAGGGCTGTCCGGGTTACCAGGAGTGCGAATTCCCCATTGAGTTGTATGGCCGGGTTACCAGGAGTGCTGTCCGGGTTACCAGGAGTGCTGTCCGGGTTACCAGGAGTGCTGTCCGGGTTACCAGGACTGCTGTCCGGGTTACCAGGAGCGCTGTCCGGGCTACCAGGAGTGCCCTCCGCGTTACCAGGAGGGCCGTCCGGGTTACCAGGAGGGCTGTCCGGGTTACCAGGAGTGCGAATTCCCCATTGAGTTGAATGGCCGGGTTACCAGGAGGGCTGTCCGGGTTACCAGGAGTGCCCTCCGGGTTACCAGGAGTGCTCTCCGGGTTACCAGGAGTGCTGTCCGGGTTACCAGGAGGGCCGTACAGGTTGCCAGGATTGCTGTCCGGGTTACCAGGAGGGCTGTCCGGGTTACCAGGAGTGCGAATTCCCCATTGAGTTGAATGGCCGGGTTAACAGGACTGCTGTCCGGGTTACCAGGAGGGCTGTCCGGGTTACCAGGAGTGCCCTCCGGGTTACCAGGAGGGCTGTCCGGGTTACCAGGAGTGCTGTCCGGGTTACCAGGAGTGCGAATTCCCCATTGAGTTGTATGGCCGGGTTACCAGGAGTGCTGTCCGGGTTACCAGGAGGGCTGTCCGGGTTACCAGGAGTGCTGTCCGGGTTACCAGGAGTGCTGTCCGGGTTACCAGGAGTGCTGTCCGGGTTACCAGGAGGGCTGTCCGCGTTACCAGGAGGGCCGTCCGGGTTACCAGGAGGGCTGTCCGGGTTACCAGGAGTGCGAATTCCCCATTGAGTTGAATGGCCGGGTTACTAGGAGGGCTGTCCGGGTTACCAGGAGTGCCCTCCGGGTTACCAGGAGTGCTCTCCGGGTTACCAGGAGTGCTGTCCGGGTTACCAGGAGGGCCGTACAGGTTGCCAGGAGTGCTGTCCGGGTTACCAGGAGGGCTGTCCGGGTTACCAGGAGTGCGAATTCCCCATTGAGTTGAATGGCCGGGTTACCAGGACTGCTGTCCGGGTTACCAGGAGGGCTGTCCGGGTTACCAGGAGTGCCCTCCGGGTTACCAGGAGGGCTGTCCGGGTTACCAGGAGTGCTGTCCAGGTTACCAGGAGGGCTGTCCGGGTTACCAGGAGTGCGAATTCCCCATTGAGTTGTATGGCCGGGTTACCAGGAGTGCTGTCCGGGTTACCAGGAGTGCTGTCCGGGTTACCAGGAGTGCTGTCCGGGTTACCAGGAGTGCTGTCCGGGTTACCAGGAGGGCTGTCCGGGTTACCAGGAGTGCTGTCCAGGTTACCAGGAGTGCGAATTCCCCATTGAGTTGAATGGCCGGGTTACCAGGACTGCTGTCCGGGTTACCAGGAGGGCCGTCCGGGTTACCAGGAGTGCCCTCCGGGTTACCAGGAGGGCTGTCCGGGTTACCAGGAGTGCGAATTCCCCATTGAGTTGAATGGCCGGGTTACCAGGACTGCTGTCCGGGTTACCAGGAGTGCCGTCCGGGTTACCAGGAGTGCCCTCCGGGTTACCAGGAGTGCGAATTCCCCATTGAGTTGAATGGCCGGGTTACCAGGACTGCTGTCCGGGTTACCAGGAGTGCCCTCCAGGTTACCAGGAGGGCTGTCCGGGTTACCAGGAGTGCCGTCCGGGTTACCAGGAGTGCCCTCCGGGTTACCAGGAGGGCTGTCCGGGTTACCAGGAGTGCGAATTCCCCATTGAGTTGAATGGCCGGGTTACCAGGACTGCTGTCCGGGTTACCAGGAGGGCTGTCCGGGTTACCAGGAGTGCGAATTCCCCATTGAGTTGTATGGCCGGGTTACCAGGAGTGCTGTCCGGGTTACCAGGAGTGCTGTCCGGGTTACCAGGAGTGCTGTCCGGGTTACCAGGAGGGCTGTCCGGGTTACCAGGAGGGCTGTCCGGGTTACCAGGAGTGCTGTCCAGGTTACCAGGAGTGCGAATTCCGCATTGAGTTGAATGGCCGGGTTACCAGGACTGCTGTCCGGGTTACCAGGAGGGCTGTCCGGGTTACCAGGAGTGCCCTCCGGGTTACTAGGAGGGATGTCCGGGTGACCAGGAGTGCTGTCCGGGTTACCAGGAGGGCTGTCCGGGTTACCAGGAGGGCTGTCCGGGTTACCAGGAGTGCTGTCCAGGTTACCAGGAGTGCGAATTCCCCATTGAGTTGAATGGCCGGGTTACCAGGACTGCTGTCCGGGTTACCAGGAGTGCTGTCCGGGTTACCAGGAGTGCCCTCCGGGTTACCAGGTGTGCTGTCCGGGTTACCAGGAGGGCTGTCCGGGTTACCAGGAGTGCGAATTCCCCATTGAGTTGAATGGCCGGGTTACCAGGACTGCTGTCCGGGTTACCAGGAGGGCTGTCCGGGTTACCAGGAGTGCCCTCCGGGTTACCAGGAGGGCTGTCCGGGTTACCAGGAGTGCTGTCCGGGTTACCAGGAGGGCTGTCCGGGTTACCAGGAGTGCGAATTCCCCATTGAGTTGTAGTGCCGGGTTACCAGGAGTGCTGTCCGGGTTACCAGGAGGGCTGTCCGGGTTACCAGGAGTGCCCTCCGGGTTACCAGGAGTGCTGTCCGGGTTACCAGGAGTGCTGTCCGGGTTACCAGGAGTGCTGTCCGGGTTACCAGGAGGGCTGTCCGGGTTACCAGGAGTGCGAATTCCCCATTGAGTTGTATGGCCGGGTTACCAGGAGTGCTGTCCGGGTTACCAGGAGGGCTGTCCGGGTTACCAGGAGTGCTGTCCGGGTTACCAGGAGTGCTGTCCGGGTTACCAGGAGTGCTGTCCGGGTTACCAGGAGGGCTGTCCGCGTTACCAGGAGGGCCGTCCGGGTTACCAGGAGGGCTGTCTGGGTTACCAGGAGTGCGAATTCCCCATTGAGTTGAATGGCCGGGTTACCAGGAGGGCTGACCGGGTTACCAGGAGTGCCCTCCGGGTTACCAGGAGTGCTCTCCGGGTTACCAGGAGTGCTGTCCCGGTTACCAGGAGGGCCGTACAGGTTGCCAGGAGTGCTGTCCGGGTTACCAGGAGGGCTGTCCGGGTTACCAGGAGTGCGAATTCCCCATTGAGTTGTAGTGCCGGGTTACCAGGAGTGCTGTCCGGGTTACCAGGAGGGCTGTCCGGGTTACCAGGAGTGCCCTCCGGGTTACCAGGAGTGCTGTCCGGGTTACCAGGAGTGCTGTCCGGGTTACCAGGACTGCTGTCCGGGTTACCAGGAGCGCTGTCCGGGTTACCAGGAGTGCCCTCCGGGTTACTAGGAGGGATGTCCGGGTGACCAGGAGTGCTGTCCGGGTTACCAGGAGGGCTGTCCGGGTTACCAGGAGGGCTGTCCGGGTTACCAGGAGTGCTGTCCAGGTTACCAGGAGTGCGAATTCCCCATTCAGTTGAATGGCCGGGTTACCAGGACTGCTGTCCGGGTTACCAGGAGGGCTGTCCGGGTTACCAGGAGTGCCCTCCAGGTTACCAGGAGGGCTGTCCGGGTTACCAGGAGTGCCGTCCGGGTTACCAGGAGTGCCCTCCGGGTTACCAGGAGGGCTGTCCGGGTTACCAGGAGTGCGAATTCCCCATTGAGTTGAATGGCCGGGTTACCAGGACTGCTGTCCGGGTTACCAGGAGGGCTGTCCGGGTTACCAGGAGTGCGAATTCCCCATTGAGTTGTATGGCCGGGTTACCAGGAGTGCTGTCCGGGTTACCAGGAGTGCTGTCCGGGTTACCAGGAGTGCTGTCCGGGTTACCAGGAGTGCTGTCCGGGTTACCAGGACTGCTGTCCGGGTTACCAGGAGCGCTGTCCGGGCTACCAGGAGTGCCCTCCGCGTTACCAGGAGGGCCGTCCGGGTTACCAGGAGGGCTGTCCGGGTTACCAGGAGTGCGAATTCCCCATTGAGTTGAATGGCCGGGTTACCAGGAGGGCTGTCCGGGTTACCAGGAGTGCCCTCCGGGTTACCAGGAGTGCTCTCCGGGTTACCAGGAGTGCTGTCCGGGTTACCAGGAGGGCCGTACAGGTTGCCAGGATTGCTGTCCGGGTTACCAGGAGGGCTGTCCGGGTTACCAGGAGTGCGAATTCCCCATTGAGTTGAATGGCCGGGTTAACAGGACTGCTGTCCGGGTTACCAGGAGGGCTGTCCGGGTTACCAGGAGTGCCCTCCGGGTTACCAGGAGGGCTGTCTGGGTTACCAGGAGTGCTGTCCAGGTTACCAGGAGGGCTGTCCGGGTTACCAGGAGTGCGAATTCCCCATTGAGTTGTATGGCCGGGTTACCAGGAGTGCTGTCCGGGTTACCAGGAGTGCTGTCCGGGTTACCAGGAGTGCTGTCCGGGTTACCAGGAGGGCTGTCCGGGTTACCAGGAGTGCTGTCCAGGTTACCAGGAGTGCGAATTCCCCATTGAGTTGAATGGCCGGGTTACCAGGACTGCTGTCCGGGTTACCAGGAGGGCCGTCCGGGTTACCAGGAGTGCCCTCCGGGTTACCAGGAGGGCTGTCCGGGTTACCAGGAGTGCGAATTCCCCATTGAGTTGAATGGCCGGGTTACCAGGACTGCTGTCCGGGTTACCAGGAGGGCTGTCCGGGTTACCAGGAGTGCGAATTCCCCATTGAGTTGAATGGCCGGGTTACCAGGACTGCTGTCCGGGTTACCAGGAGTGCCGTCCGGGTTACCAGGAGTGCCCTCCGGGTTACCAGGAGTGCGAATTCCCCATTGAGTTGAATGGCCGGGTTACCAGGACTGCTGTCCGGGTTACCAGGAGTGCCCTCCAGGTTACCAGGAGGGCTGTCCGGGTTACCAGGAGTGCCGTCCGGGTTACCAGGAGTGCCCTCCGGGTTACCAGGAGGGCTGTCCGGGTTACCAGGAGTGCGAATTCCCCATTGAGTTGAATGGCCGGGTTACCAGGACTGCTGTCCGGGTTACCAGGAGGGCTGTCCGGGTTACCAGGAGTGCGAATTCCCCATTGAGTTGTATGGCCGGGTTACCAGGAGTGCTGTCCGGGTTACCAGGAGTGCTGTCCGGGTTACCAGGAGTGCTGTCCGGGTTACCAGGAGGGCTGTCCGGGTTACCAGGAGGGCTGTCCGGGTTACCAGGAGTGCTGTCCAGGTTACCAGGAGTGCGAATTCCGCATTGAGTTGAATGGCCGGGTTACCAGGACTGCTGTCCGGGTTACCAGGAGGGCTGTCCGGGTTACCAGGAGTGCCCTCCGGGTTACTAGGAGGGATGTCCGGGTGACCAGGAGTGCTGTCCGGGTTACCAGGAGGGCTGTCCGGGTTACCAGGAGGGCTGTCCGGGTTACCAGGAGTGCTGTCCAGGTTACCAGGAGTGCGAATTCCCCATTGAGTTGAATGGCCGGGTTACCAGGACTGCTGTCCGGGTTACCAGGAGTGCTGTCCGGGTTACCAGGAGTGCCCTCCGGGTTACCAGGTGTGCTGTCCGGGTTACCAGGAGGGCTGTCCGGGTTACCAGGAGTGCGAATTCCCCATTGAGTTGAATGGCCGGGTTACCAGGACTGCTGTCCGGGTTACCAGGAGGGCTGTCCGGGTTACCAGGAGTGCCCTCCGGGTTACCAGGAGGGCTGTCCGGGTTACCAGGAGTGCTGTCCGGGTTACCAGGAGGGCTGTCCGGGTTACCAGGAGTGCGAATTCCCCATTGAGTTGTAGTGCCGGGTTACCAGGAGTGCTGTCCGGGTTACCAGGAGGGCTGTCCGGGTTACCAGGAGTGCCCTCCGGGTTACCAGGAGTGCTGTCCGGGTTACCAGGAGTGCTGTCCGGGTTACCAGGAGTGCTGTCCGGGTTACCAGGAGGGCTGTCCGGGTTACCAGGAGTGCGAATTCCCCATTGAGTTGTATGGCCGGGTTACCAGGAGTGCTGTCCGGGTTACCAGGAGGGCTGTCCGGGTTACCAGGAGTGCTGTCCGGGTTACCAGGAGTGCTGTCCGGGTTACCAGGAGTGCTGTCCGGGTTACCAGGAGGGCTGTCCGCGTTACCAGGAGGGCCGTCCGGGTTACCAGGAGGGCTGTCTGGGTTACCAGGAGTGCGAATTCCCCATTGAGTTGAATGGCCGGGTTACCAGGAGGGCTGACCGGGTTACCAGGAGTGCCCTCCGGGTTACCAGGAGTGCTCTCCGGGTTACCAGGAGTGCTGTCCCGGTTACCAGGAGGGCCGTACAGGTTGCCAGGAGTGCTGTCCGGGTTACCAGGAGGGCTGTCCGGGTTACCAGGAGTGCGAATTCCCCATTGAGTTGAATGGCCGGGTTACCAGGACTGCTGTCCGGGTTACCAGGAGGGCTGTCCGGGTTACCAGGAGTGCCCTCCGGGTTACCAGGAGGGCTGTCCGGGTTACCAGGAGTGCTGTCCAGGTTACCAGGAGGGCTGTCCGGGTTACCAGGAGTGCGAATTCCCCATTGAGTTGTAAGGCCGGGTTACCAGGAGTGCTGTCCGGGTTACCAGGAGTGCTGTCCGGGTTACCAGGAGTGCTGTCCGGGTTACCAGGAGTGCTGTCCGGGTTACCAGGAGGGCTGTCCGGGTTACCAGGAGTGCTGTCCAGGTTACCAGGAGTGCGAATTCCCCATTGAGTTGAATGGCCGGGTTACCAGGACTGCTGTCCGGGTTACCAGGAGGGCTGTCCGGGTTACCAGGAGTGCCCTCCAGGTTACCAGGAGGGCTGTCCGGGTTACCAGGAGTGCCGTCCGGGTTACCAGGAGTGCCCTCCGGGTTACCAGGAGGGCTGTCCGGGTTACCAGGAGTGCGAATTCCCCATTGAGTTGAATGGCCGGGTTACCAGGACTGCTGTCCGGGTTACCAGGAGGGCTGTCCGGGTTACCAGGAGTGCCCTCCGGGTTACCAGGAGGGCTGTCCGGGTTACCAGGAGTGCTGTCCGGGTTACCAGGAGGGCTGTCCGGGTTACCAGGAGTGCGAATTCCCCATTGAGTTGTAGTGCCGGGTTACCAGGAGTGCTGTCCGGGTTACCAGGAGGGCTGTCCGGGTTACCAGGAGTGCCCTCCGGGTTACTAGGAGGGATGTCCGGGTGACCAGGAGTGCTGTCCGGGTTACCAGGAGGGCTGTCCGGGTTACCAGGAGGGCTGTCCGGGTTACCAGGAGTGCTGTCCAGGTTACCAGGAGTGCGAATTCCCCATTGAGTTGAATGGCCGGGTTACCAGGACTGCTGTCCGGGTTACCAGGAGTGCTGTCCGGGTTACCAGGAGTGCCCTCCGGGTTACCAGGTGTGCTCTCCGGGTTACCAGGAGGGCTGTCCGGGTTACCAGGAGTGCGAATTCCCCATTGAGTTGAATGGCCGGGTTACCAGGACTGCTGTCCGGGTTACCAGGAGGGCTGTCCGGGTTACCAGGAGTGCCCTCCGGGTTACCAGGAGGGCTGTCCGGGTTACCAGGAGTGCTGTCCGGGTTACCAGGAGGGCTGTCCGGGTTACCAGGAGTGCGAATTCCCCATTGAGTTGTAGTGCCGGGTTACCAGGAGTGCTGTCCGGGTTACCAGGAGGGCTGTCCGGGTTACCAGGAGTGCCCTCCGGGTTACCAGGAGTGCTGTCCGGGTTACCAGGAGTGCTGTCCGGGTTACCAGGAGTGCTGTCCGGGTTACCAGGAGGGCTGTCCGGGTTACCAGGAGTGCGAATTCCCCATTGAGTTGTATGGCCGGGTTACCAGGAGTGCTGTCCGGGTTACCAGGAGGGCTGTCCGGGTTACCAGGAGTGCTGTCCGGGTTACCAGGAGGGCTGTCCGGGTTACCAGGAGTGCCCTCCAGGTTACCAGGAGGGCTGTCCGGGTTACCAGGAGTGCCGTCCGGGTTACCAGGACTGCTGTCCGGGTTACCAGGAGGGCTGTCCGGGTTACCAGGAGTGCGAATTCCCCATTGAGTTGTATGGCCGGGTTACCAGGAGTGCTGTCCGGGTTACCAGGAGTGCTGTCCGGGTTACCAGGAGTGCTGTCCGGGTTACCAGGACTGCTGTCCGGGTTACCAGGAGCGCTGTCCGGGTTACCAGGAGTGCTGTCCGGGTTACCAGGAGGGCTGTCCGGGTTACCAGGAGGGCTGTCCGGGTTACCAGGAGTGCTGTCCAGGTTACCAGGAGTGCGAATTCCCCATTCAGTTGAATGGCCGGGTTACCAGGACTGCTGTCCGGGTTACCAGGAGGGCTGTCCGGGTTACCAGGAGTGCCCTCCAGGTTACCAGGAGGGCTGTCCGGGTTACCAGGAGTGCCGTCCGGGTTACCAGGAGTGCCCTCCGGGTTACCAGGAGGGCTGTCCGGGTTACCAGGAGTGCGAATTCCCCATTGAGTTGAATGGCCGGGTTACCAGGACTGCTGTCCGGGTTACCAGGAGGGCTGTCCGGGTTACCAGGAGTGCGAATTCCCCATTGAGTTGTATGGCCGGGTTACCAGGAGTGCTGTCCGGGTTACCAGGAGTGCTGTCCGGGTTACCAGGAGTGCTGTCCGGGTTACCAGGACTGCTGTCCGGGTTACCAGGAGCGCTGTCCGGGCTACCAGGAGTGCCCTCCGCGTTACCAGGAGGGCCGTCCGGGTTACCAGGAGGGCTGTCCGGGTTACCAGGAGTGCGAATTCCCCATTGAGTTGAATGGCCGGGTTACCAGGAGGGCTGTCCGGGTTACCAGGAGTGCCCTCCGGGTTACCAGGAGTGCTCTCCGGGTTACCAGGAGTGCTGTCCGGGTTACCAGGAGGGCCGTACAGGTTGCCAGGATTGCTGTCCGGGTTACCAGGAGGGCTGTCCGGGTTACCAGGAGTGCGAATTCCCCATTGAGTTGAATGGCCGGGTTAACAGGACTGCTGTCCGGGTTACCAGGAGGGCTGTCCGGGTTACCAGGAGTGCCCTCCGGGTTACCAGGAGGGCTGTCCGGGTTACCAGGAGTGCTGTCCGGGTTACCAGGAGTGCGAATTCCCCATTGAGTTGTATGGCCGGGTTACCAGGAGTGCTGTCCGGGTTACCAGGAGGGCTGTCCGGGTTACCAGGAGTGCTGTCCGGGTTACCAGGAGTGCTGTCCGGGTTACCAGGAGTGCTGTCCGGGTTACCAGGAGGGCTGTCCGCGTTACCAGGAGGGCCGTCCGGGTTACCAGGAGGGCTGTCCGGGTTACCAGGAGTGCGAATTCCCCATTGAGTTGAATGGCCGGGTTACTAGGAGGGCTGTCCGGGTTACCAGGAGTGCCCTCCGGGTTACCAGGAGTGCTCTCCGGGTTACCAGGAGTGCTGTCCGGGTTACCAGGAGGGCCGTACAGGTTGCCAGGAGTGCTGTCCGGGTTACCAGGAGGGCTGTCCGGGTTACCAGGAGTGCGAATTCCCCATTGAGTTGAATGGCCGGGTTACCAGGACTGCTGTCCGGGTTACCAGGAGGGCTGTCCGGGTTACCAGGAGTGCCCTCCGGGTTACCAGGAGGGCTGTCCGGGTTACCAGGAGTGCTGTCCAGGTTACCAGGAGGGCTGTCCGGGTTACCAGGAGTGCGAATTCCCCATTGAGTTGTATGGCCGGGTTACCAGGAGTGCTGTCCGGGTTACCAGGAGTGCTGTCCGGGTTACCAGGAGTGCTGTCCGGGTTACCAGGAGTGCTGTCCGGGTTACCAGGAGGGCTGTCCGGGTTACCAGGAGTGCTGTCCAGGTTACCAGGAGTGCGAATTCCCCATTGAGTTGAATGGCCGGGTTACCAGGACTGCTGTCCGGGTTACCAGGAGGGCCGTCCGGGTTACCAGGAGTGCCCTCCGGGTTACCAGGAGGGCTGTCCGGGTTACCAGGAGTGCGAATTCCCCATTGAGTTGAATGGCCGGGTTACCAGGACTGCTGTCCGGGTTACCAGGAGTGCCGTCCGGGTTACCAGGAGTGCCCTCCGGGTTACCAGGAGTGCGAATTCCCCATTGAGTTGAATGGCCGGGTTACCAGGACTGCTGTCCGGGTTACCAGGAGTGCCCTCCAGGTTACCAGGAGGGCTGTCCGGGTTACCAGGAGTGCCGTCCGGGTTACCAGGAGTGCCCTCCGGGTTACCAGGAGGGCTGTCCGGGTTACCAGGAGTGCGAATTCCCCATTGAGTTGAATGGCCGGGTTACCAGGACTGCTGTCCGGGTTACCAGGAGGGCTGTCCGGGTTACCAGGAGTGCGAATTCCCCATTGAGTTGTATGGCCGGGTTACCAGGAGTGCTGTCCGGGTTACCAGGAGTGCTGTCCGGGTTACCAGGAGTGCTGTCCGGGTTACCAGGAGGGCTGTCCGGGTTACCAGGAGGGCTGTCCGGGTTACCAGGAGTGCTGTCCAGGTTACCAGGAGTGCGAATTCCGCATTGAGTTGAATGGCCGGGTTACCAGGACTGCTGTCCGGGTTACCAGGAGGGCTGTCCGGGTTACCAGGAGTGCCCTCCGGGTTACTAGGAGGGATGTCCGGGTGACCAGGAGTGCTGTCCGGGTTACCAGGAGGGCTGTCCGGGTTACCAGGAGGGCTGTCCGGGTTACCAGGAGTGCTGTCCAGGTTACCAGGAGTGCGAATTCCCCATTGAGTTGAATGGCCGGGTTACCAGGACTGCTGTCCGGGTTACCAGGAGTGCTGTCCGGGTTACCAGGAGTGCCCTCCGGGTTACCAGGTGTGCTGTCCGGGTTACCAGGAGGGCTGTCCGGGTTACCAGGAGTGCGAATTCCCCATTGAGTTGAATGGCCGGGTTACCAGGACTGCTGTCCGGGTTACCAGGAGGGCTGTCCGGGTTACCAGGAGTGCCCTCCGGGTTACCAGGAGGGCTGTCCGGGTTACCAGGAGTGCTGTCCGGGTTACCAGGAGGGCTGTCCGGGTTACCAGGAGTGCGAATTCCCCATTGAGTTGTAGTGCCGGGTTACCAGGAGTGCTGTCCGGGTTACCAGGAGGGCTGTCCGGGTTACCAGGAGTGCCCTCCGGGTTACCAGGAGTGCTGTCCGGGTTACCAGGAGTGCTGTCCGGGTTACCAGGAGTGCTGTCCGGGTTACCAGGAGGGCTGTCCGGGTTACCAGGAGTGCGAATTCCCCATTGAGTTGTATGGCCGGGTTACCAGGAGTGCTGTCCGGGTTACCAGGAGGGCTGTCCGGGTTACCAGGAGTGCTGTCCGGGTTACCAGGAGTGCTGTCCGGGTTACCAGGAGTGCTGTCCGGGTTACCAGGAGGGCTGTCCGCGTTACCAGGAGGGCCGTCCGGGTTACCAGGAGGGCTGTCTGGGTTACCAGGAGTGCGAATTCCCCATTGAGTTGAATGGCCGGGTTACCAGGAGGGCTGACCGGGTTACCAGGAGTGCCCTCCGGGTTACCAGGAGTGCTCTCCGGGTTACCAGGAGTGCTGTCCCGGTTACCAGGAGGGCCGTACAGGTTGCCAGGAGTGCTGTCCGGGTTACCAGGAGGGCTGTCCGGGTTACCAGGAGTGCGAATTCCCCATTGAGTTGAATGGCCGGGTTACCAGGACTGCTGTCCGGGTTACCAGGAGGGCTGTCCGGGTTACCAGGAGTGCCCTCCGGGTTACCAGGAGGGCTGTCCGGGTTACCAGGAGTGCTGTCCAGGTTACCAGGAGGGCTGTCCGGGTTACCAGGAGTGCGAATTCCCCATTGAGTTGTAAGGCCGGGTTACCAGGAGTGCTGTCCGGGTTACCAGGAGTGCTGTCCGGGTTACCAGGAGTGCTGTCCGGGTTACCAGGAGTGCTGTCCGGGTTACCAGGAGGGCTGTCCGGGTTACCAGGAGTGCTGTCCAGGTTACCAGGAGTGCGAATTCCCCATTGAGTTGAATGGCCGGGTTACCAGGACTGCTGTCCGGGTTACCAGGAGGGCTGTCCGGGTTACCAGGAGTGCCCTCCAGGTTACCAGGAGGGCTGTCCGGGTTACCAGGAGTGCCGTCCGGGTTACCAGGAGTGCCCTCCGGGTTACCAGGAGGGCTGTCCGGGTTACCAGGAGTGCGAATTCCCCATTGAGTTGAATGGCCGGGTTACCAGGACTGCTGTCCGGGTTACCAGGAGGGCTGTCCGGGTTACCAGGAGTGCGAATTCCCCATTGAGTTGTATGGCCGGGTTACCAGGAGTGCTGTCCGGGTTACCAGGAGTGCTGTCCGGGTTACCAGGAGTGCTGTCCGGGTTACCAGGAGGGCTGTCCGGGTTACCAGGGGGGCTGTCCGGGTTACCAGGAGTGCTGTCCAGGTTACCAGGAGTGCGAATTCCGCATTGAGTTGAATGGCCGGGTTACCAGGACTGCTGTTCGGGTTACCAGGAGGGCTGTCCGGGTTACCAGGAGTGCCCTCCGGGTTACTAGGAGGGATGTCCGGGTGACCAGGAGTGCTGTCCGGGTTACCAGGAGGGCTGTCCGGGTTACCAGGAGGGCTGTCCGGGTTACCAGGAGTGCTGTCCAGGTTACCAGGAGTGCGAATTCCCCATTGAGTTGAATGGCCGGGTTACCAGGACTGCTGTCCGGGTTACCAGGAGTGCTGTCCGGGTTACCAGGAGTGCCCTCCGGGTTACCAGGTGTGCTGTCCGGGTTACCAGGAGGGCTGTCCGGGTTACCAGGAGTGCGAATTCCCCATTGAGTTGAATGGCCGGGTTACCAGGACTGCTGTCCGGGTTACCAGGAGGGCTGTCCGGGTTACCAGGAGTGCCCTCCGGGTTACCAGGAGGGCTGTCCGGGTTACCAGGAGTGCTGTCCGGGTTACCAGGAGGGCTGTCCGGGTTACCAGGAGTGCGAATTCCCCATTGAGTTGTATGGCCGGGTTACCAGGAGTGCTGTCCGGGTTACCAGGAGGGCTGTCCGGGTTACCAGGAGTGCCCTCCGGGTTACCAGGAGTGCTGTCCGGGTTACCAGGAGTGCTGTCCGGGTTACCAGGAGTGCTGTCCGGGTTACCAGGAGGGCTGTCCGGGTTACCAGGAGGGCTGTCCGGGTTACCAGGAGTGCTGTCCGGGTTACCAGGAGTGCGAATTCCCCATTGAGTTGAATGGCCGGGTTACCAGGACTGCTGTCCGGGTTACCAGGAGGGCTGTCCGGGTTACCATGAGTGCCCTCCAGGTTACCAGGAGGGCTGTCCGGGTTACCAGGAGTGCGAATTCCCCATTGAGTTGAATGGCCGGGTTACCAGGACTGCTGTCCGGGTTACCAGGAGTGCGAATTCCCCATTGAGTTGAATGGCCGGGTTACCAGGAGGGCTGTCCGGGTTACCAGGAGTGCTGTCCGGGTTTCCAGGAGTGCGAATTCCCCATTGAGTTGAATGGCCGGGTTACCAGGAGGGCTGTCCGGGTTACCAGGAGTGCCCTCCGGGTTACCAGGAGTGATCTCCGGGTTACCAGGAGTGCTGTCCGGGTTACCAGGAGGGCCGTACAGGTTGCCAGGAGTGCTGTCCGGGTTACCAGGAGGGCTGTCCGGGTTACCAGGAGTGCTGTCCGGGTTACCAGGAGGGCTGTCCGGGTTACCAGGAGTGCTGTCCGGGTTACCAGGAGGCCTGTCCGGGTTACCAGGAGGGCTGTCCGGATTACCAGGAGTGCGAATTCCCCATTGAGTTGTATGGCCGGGTTACCAGGAGTGCTGTCCAGGTTACCAGGAGGGCTGTCCGGGTTACCAGGAGTGCCCTCCGGGTTACAAGGAGGGCTGTCCGGGTTACCAGGAGTGCTGTCCGGGTTACCAGGAGTGCCCTCCGGGTTACCAGGTGTGCTGTCCGGGTTACCAGGAGGGCTGTCCGGGTTACCAGGAGTGCGAATTCCCCATTGAGTTGAATGGCCGGGTTACCAGGACTGCTGTCCGGGTTACCAGGAGGGCTGTCCGGGTTACCAGGAGTGCCCTCCGGGTTACCAGGAGGGCTGTCCGGGTTACCAGGAGTGCTGTCCGGGTTACCAGGAGGGCTGTCCGGGTTACCAGGAGTGCGAATTCCCCATTGAGTTGTATGGCCGGGTTACCAGGAGTGCTGTCCGGGTTACCAGGAGGGCTGTCCGGGTTACCAGGAGTGCCCTCCGGGTTACCAGGAGTGCTGTCCGGGTTACCAGGAGTGCTGTCCGGGTTACCAGGAGGGCTGTCCGGGTTACCAGGAGGGCTGTCCGGGTTACCAGGAGTGCTGTCCAGGTTACCAGGAGTGCGAATTCCCCATTGAGTTGAATGGCCGGGTTACCAGGACTGCTGTCCGGGTTACCAGGAGTGCGAATTCCCCATTGAGTTGTATGGCCGGGTTACCAGGAGTGCTGTCCGGGTTACCAGGAGTGCTGTCCGGGTTACCAGGAGTGCTGTCCGGGTTACCAGGAGGGCTGTCCGGGTTACCAGGAGGGCTGTCCGGGTTACCAGGAGTGCTGTCCAGGTTACCAGGAGTGCGAATTCCCCATTGAGTTGAATGGCCGGGTTACCAGGACTGCTGTCCGGGTTACCAGGAGGGCTGTCCGGGTTACCAGGAGTGCCCTCCGGGTTACTAGGAGGGATGTCCGGGTGACCAGGAGTGCTGTCCGGGTTACCAGGAGGGCTGTCCGGGTTACCAGGAGGGCTGTCCGGGTTACCAGGAGTGCTGTCCAGGTTACCAGGAGTGCGAATTCCCCATTGAGTTGACTGGCCGGGTTACCAGGACTGCTGTCCGGGTTATCAGGAGGGCTGTCCGGGTTACCAGGAGTGCTCTCCAGGTTACCAGGAGGGCTGTCCGGGTTACCAGGAGTGCCGTCCGGGTTACCAGGAGTGCCCTCCGGTTTACCAGGAGGGCTGTCCGGGTTACCAAAAGTGCGAATTCCCCATTGAGTTGAATGGCCGGGTTACCAGGACTGCTGTCCGGGTTACCAGGAGGGCTGTCCGGGTTACCAGGAGTGCCCTCCGGGTTACCAGGAGGGATGTCCGGGTGACCAGGAGTGCTGTCCCGGTTACCAGGATTGCCCTCCGGGTTACCAGGAGGGCTGTCCGGGTTACCAGGAGTGGAATTCCCCATTGAGTTGAATGGCCGGGTTACCAGGACTGCTGTCCAGGTTACCAGGAGCGCTGTCCGGGTTACCAGGAGTGCCCTCCGCGTTACCAGGAGGGCTGTCCGGGTTACCAGGAGGGCTGTCCGGGTGACCAGGAGTGCTGTCCCGGTTACCTGGATTGCCCTCCGGGTTACCAGGAGGGCTGTCCGGGTTACCAGGAGTACGAATTCCCCATTGAGTTGAATGGCCGGGTTACCAGGACTGCTGTCCGGGTTACCAGGAGTGCCCTCCGGGTTACCAGGAGTGCTGTCCGGGTTACCAGGAATGCCCTCCGGGTTACCAGGAGTGCTGTCCGGGTTACCAGGAGTGATGTCCGGGTTACCAGGAGGGCGAATTCCCCATTGAGTTGAATGGCCGGGTTACCAGGACTGCTGTCCGGGTTACCAGGAGGGCTGTCCGGGTTACCAGGAGTGCCCTCCGGGTTACCAGGAGGGCTGTCCGGGTTACCAGGAGTGCTGTCCGGGTTACCAGGAGTGCTGTCCGGGTTACCAGGAGTGCGAATTCCCCATTGAGTTGAATGGCCGGGTTACCAGGACTGCTGTCCGGGTTACCAGGAGGGCTGTCCGGGTTACCAGGAGTGCCCTCCGGGTTACCAGGAGTGCTGTCCGGGTTACCAGGAGTGCCTTCCGGGTTACCAGGAGTGCTGTCCGGGTTACCAGGAGTGATGTCCGGGTTACCAGGAGGGCTGTCCGGGTTACCAGGAGGGCTGTCCGGGTTACAAGGAGTGCTGTCCGGGTTACCAGGAGTGATGTCCGGGTTACCAGGAGGGCTGTCCGGGTTACCAGGAGGGCTGTCCGGGTTACCAGGAGTGCTGTCCAGGTTACCAGGAGTGCAAATTCCCCATTGAGTTGAATGGCCGGGTTACCAGGACTGCTGTCCGGGTTACCAGGAGTGCCCTCCGGGTTACCAGGAGTGCTGTCCGGGTTACCAGGAATGCCCTCCGGGTTACCAGGAGTGCTGTCCGGGTTACCAGGAGTGATGTCCGGGTTACCAGGAGGGCTGTCCGGGTTACCAGGAGGGCTGTCCGGGTTACCAGGAGTGCTGTCCGGGTTACCAGGAGTGCGAAATCCCCATTGAGTTGTATGGCCGGGTTACCAAGAGGGCTGTCCGGGTTACCAGGAGTGATGTCCGGGTTACCAGGAGGGCTGTCCGGGTTACCAGGAGTGCTGTCCGGGTTACCAGGAGTGCGAAATCCCCATTGAGTTGTATGGCCGGGTTACCAAGAGGGCTGTCCGGGTTACCAGGAGTGCCACCCGGGTTACCAGGAGTGCTGTCCGGGTTACCAGGAGGGCTGTCCGGGTTACCAGGAGTGCGAATTCCCCATTGAGTTGAATGGCCGGGTTACCAGGACTGCTGTCCGGGTTACCAGGAGTGCGAATTCCCCATTGAGTTGAATGGCCGGGTTACCAGGACTGCTGTCCGGGTTACCAGGAGTGCTGTCCGGGTTACCAGGAGTGCCCTCCGGGTTACCAGGACTGCTGTCCGGGTTACCAGGAGCGCTGTCCGGGTTACCAGGAGTGCCCTCCGCGTTACCGTCGTCCACGGAGGTCTCAAGAGAGGAAACGTCACTTTCCGTACCGTCCTCAGTCCGGCGATCGTCGGTTTGAGGAGACACGGGCGGCGGGGTGTTCTCCTCTTCCTCAGCAATAGGGTCTGACGTCTGTAAATATAAACGTAGATAACCCTCCTTTTTTTTATTATTATTATTCTTAACGTTATTAGGCTACGTCGATTCATCAAAAGTAGTTTACCGGGACGGATGCCGTAGACCCGAAGTCAGCAGACGATGTTGATGGCAAGTTGCAAGCGGTAATGGGGCTGGATCTCCGGAAGGACCCGTTGATAAAGGTTACGTTTGCCTCATCCTCTTCATCGTCCAATCGCTCAGGACTTGATGTAGTAAGATTTGACGGCTCGCAGAAAGTCTGCATCCTTCTGGAGAGTCGTGGAGATGTCCAGAACGTTCTAACACGATCCTCCGGATGTGGCGGTGGCGGCACTGGTGAATCTCCTCAAAGGTCGTCAAACGTTCGCAATGTTAGTTTTTTTTTCTTGAAGGGGGAGTGTTAGATGATGGCCGAGCGGGTAAATACTTTTATGAGCACGAGACCCCCACAGGGGGCGTAGATTTTCAAAAAAAAAAAAAAAAAAAAAAAGGTTGGTGGCGCTAAAACAACAGATTTTTTTTAAATGAAAGTCAGAGAGTCTCCTTGATTCCTTCGCACATTAAAAACAGTATGCGACTATTATAAAACATTTACCGTAAAACAAAACATCTTTGAATAAGGCCCCCCTGTTTTATTAATCCCGGCATAAAACATTTGACGATAATATTCGTCAGTAAAACACAAGGGGTCTATATTCTAAGCCGACGTTTAAAGCGTGCAAAGACGTCGCTAAAGTCAACTCTCGGAATTTGGAACTTTAAATTGTAAAACGTTAGCCTCACGATTAATTAGTCAATACAGGAATCGAGTAGGTAAATGTTGATTACAAATTTTAACGGTAGACGTACGCATTACATAAAAATACAAGCGGACATTTAATACTCGTCAAAGTCACGCTCAGAGTTTTAAAATCCGTAAAAACCATAAAAAAATGTGTAAACACGTTTTGTTTTGTTTTGGATGGACCGAGTATTTTGAAACATTTCATAGTAAACCGTAAGGAGAACTAAAAAGTTTCATAAAGGTATTAATTTGACTTTATATATATAAAAAAAAAAACAGTACCTAACTAACTCAACTCAAGTTTTTATTTATACAGAGCCTTCAAACAGCCTGAGCCGTCACAAAGCGCCATCGTAAACTTAATATCAAAAGTAGGTAAATATACAAAATAAAAATTGATCTGAAATGAATAAGAAGTAGATGTGTAAATAAGTATCCGCATATGATTAACATAAAATACATCAGACACCTTAAAATGATACAAAGTAAACCAAATAACTTAAACATGAATAAAGACCACAAGTATTTAAATATTCAATCCAATTCAAAAACGCTTTATTTGTCCTCGAGGGGCAAGTAAAAAAACAAACAAACAGGCATTAAACCAATGAACATAACAAATACTAAAAATAATAAATAATAATAAATAAATACCAAAAACAATTCCGGCTAACTAACAATAAAAAACAAAAGAAAGTGCTCCGTGCTTCACACTAAAGTGTTACGTGTCAGTCAGTCTGTCACAATTTGGGCAAGGAGGGGTCACTGTTCAAGAGATTTACTGCTCCGTCTCAGCCTGCTGAGATGATGGAAGCCACTCAAACATTGGATGAAGTGAGTGAGAGGGATCGAGCAGGATTCGGTGGGCAGAGCGTAAAGTTTTGTCGGTCACAAAAAGGAAGCTAAGGCTTTGACAGGGTGTCCAATAATTTTTAAACAGGCTTTAGTGATATTAAGTAGACGTGTCCGGTCTCGCAGGGGTGATGGAATGGAACCAAGAAGTGAATGAGAAAGTTAGAATATACACTCATATACAAGTTACTAACATACGCTTAAAAGCAAAAGCAGGTAAATGTACGAGTAAAAATTGATCAGAAATCAATAAGTATCCATATATTATTTGTACAAAATACACCGGCCGCCTTAAAACGATATAAAGATAGATGTGTTTTTTTTTTTTTTTTTTTTTTTTTTGTCAGAGATGATAGCGAAACATAAAGGTATAAAATAGTGTCATCGGCCATCTATTGTGAGAACTCAGAAGCTATTTTAAAAAACAATATAGTACGAATAATATTTTTGTCGGAATTATGTCGCTGTTTTAAAACGTTAGACGTCTTAAATAATATTATTCAATCAAATTAAGTAATATAGTAGCTGTTATTTCACAATCAGGGCGGTACGTTAGCTGGCTTCTTAGCATAAGAGGGTTGTGAGATCGAGTCCTGCCTCCGGCCTTGCTGGGTAGACTTTGCGTGTTCTCCCTATGTGGGTTTTCTCCTCCCAAATTTCTAAAACCAAAAAACAAAACAAAACAAAAACACGCGTAGTAGGTAAATTAAAGAGTCCCGATGTATAAAAAATTGTTTACCTACGCGTACCTTCGGACAGTAAGCGCGATTCGTAGTAAAAAAAAAAATCGTTCAATCAAAAGTTAAATCTCCCATAGTCAGACAAGATACACGTTTGTTCCCGATGTGTTTAGGTAAATTGTTGCAAAGAGCAGCTTTAAGATTAAAAAGATCCTCGCGGTAGATTGCTACGCTCTGGTTAAATCTTGTAGTTTTGTGTTTTAGCCCCAGGGGTGATTTAGCATAGCTAATCTTGCAGACTATCATATTCAATAATATCTTATAGGCTAAATTAACAAGGGGTAATTCTAAGTATTTAAAATAAAAAAAAACTCACAAAGACTTTGGATCTCTTATTTCGAATACAAAGATTTCAAAAAGTATGATCCCTACAATACATTGCCCTAGTAAATTAAAGAATAGGTCTAAATCAAGTATAAAGTTCGCTGCATTTTAACAGGCTCGAACATTCATACCTACATTTCTCTCTTTTTAAAAAAGAATGTATAAAATTATTCGTACGTGACTACAAAGTAGTATAACAAACACTTTCAAAGGCTGTTTTTACTACTCCCCTAGGAGAAAACACAGACGCCCCTACGCACGCATGCACACATGCACACTTTGAACCAGCCTCCCCCCTCCTCCTCCTCCTAAATCAGTTACTGCTTAAAAAAATATTTGTGATTACAAGTCCTTTTCATAAATCAGTTTAAGAAAAACAAAAAAAACAGTATATTTAATAGTTTTTTTTTTTTTTTTAAATATTATAAAAACGTTAGAGGGTAAAACCCTTTTTCACACAGCATATTCGTATATACAAAACCTCATAAACTTAAACAACAACAAAAATACATAGAGACATCCGATGAAAATCGTATAGACAGAAATTATAACACGTAGCACTAGCGGTAACAAAACTAGAAACAGAAAAATAACCGTTTATACAAGTACACATCTGCAGAAGAGATAATACATCTTGCGCGCTCTGCTAATAAGAGCGCCTCCCTTACCTTCTCTAACCCATATCCTTTTTTTTTTTTAAATCAGTACATTTATTAGTTTTGTAACACAACAAAAACGTGAGAGAGGGTAAAATTCTTATATACAACGCAATCTTATATACAACAGCTCAAAAACATAAAATACATAGCTAGACGTACATCTTGCAAATGTGAAGGATAATTGTTTTGCTTTGAAATCATTTGGACAGAATGTTTACTGATCAAGACTACTTTTGTCACTATCTCATAGAGGTCTCAGAGAAAATGGTTGTGCGTTTAGTCAGCAGAGGCGGTGCGGGGGTTTGGGTCCATTCCTTATGATGTCAAAGAGCGCCAACAGCTTGTTTTCTCAGGTTGGGAGGGTCTGGTGCTTGTAGAGCACAATTTCTCAGAGAGGGGAGACTGGAGGAAAACTCCAATTCGGTCATGTATTTGGTGAGGTATGAGCATTTTAACACAGCTAAAAGCTCCAGAAATTTAATTTTTCACGTTGGTACCCCCTTTTGTTTTGTAGGAATTATTTGTCTTTTCGTGATTTAGTATCATTAGTATTATTATTTTGCACAGTGAATCACATTTTTGGGCCCTAAATATACACATGTAAAATCAACAACACTTTTAAAAATTGTGATATTTTAACACTTTTGTTCCCTTATCGTCTGACAATAGAGGCGTGGTTCCTGGAGAAGTCTGTGAATGTACTTAAGTAGCCCTGCCAGAGCCCAGACTTGAATCTGATTGGACATCTCTGGAAAGATCTGAAAATGGCTGTGCAGCAATGCTCCCCATCCAACCTGATGGAGCTTGAGCACAATGACGGGTCCAATCAAAATCGTATAAACAACGAAGCTAACACGTAGCACGAGAAGTAACAAAATAGAAAAAATAATAAGATCAATAACTAAAAAAAAAAATTTCCTTCCCACCACCACCACCCCCCACCCTCCCCCCATCCACATGTTGCACAGGAACACAGGCACACGGGCATACAGGCACACACCTCTCTTTGAAATCCTAACCCTTATTTTTATCGTTTTCCTTTCGTGCGTCATCAAAAAAGTCTTTGATCGTGACCTATTGACCTCCGATCCATCATTTTTATCGTTTCATCCTGCGGCATCAAAGGACTTAGAAAAAATTCTGGCCAGCATGGGACTTTGAAAATTTTCAGCCAGGAATCAGACTTAGAAAAAATTCTGGCCAGCATGGGACTTTGAAAAAATTCTGGCCAGCATGGGACTTTGAAAAAATTCTGGCCAGCATGGGACTTTGAAAATTTTCAGCCAGGCATCAGACTTAGAAAATAATTCTGGCCAGCATGGGACTTTGAAAATTTTCGGCCAGGCATGAGACTTTGAAAAAATTCTGGCCAGCATGGGACTTTGAAAATTTTCGGCCAGGCGTCAGACTTTGAAAAAATTCTGGCCAGCATGAGACTTTGAAAAAATTCTGGCCAGCATGGGACTTTGAAAAAATTCTGGCCAGCATGGGATTTTGAAATATTTCGGCCAGGCATCAGACATAGAAAAAATTCTGTCCAGCATGGGACTTTGAAAATCTTCAGCCAGGCATCAGACTTAGAAAAAATTCTGGCCAGCATGGGACTTAGAAAAAATTCTGGCCAGCATGGGACTTAGAAAAAATTCTGGCCAGCATGGGACTTTGAAAATTTTCGGCCAGGCGTCAGACTTAGAAAAAATTCTGGCCAGCATGGGACTGAAATATTTCAGCCAGGCATCAGACTTAGAAAAAATTCTGGCCAGCATGGGACTTTGAAAAAATTCTGGCTAGCATGGGACTTTGAAAATTTTCAGCCAGGCATCAGACTTAGAAAAAATTCTGGCCAGCATGGGACTTTGAAAATTTTCAGCCAGGCATCAGACTTAGAAAAAATTCTGGCCAGCATGGGACTTTGAAAAAATTCTGGCTAGCATGGGACTTTGAAAATTTTCAGCCAGGCATCAGACTGAGAAAAAATTCTGGCTAGCATGGGACTTTGAAAATTTTCAGCCAGGCATCAGACTGAGAAAAAATTCTGGCCAGCATGGGACTTAGAAAAAATTCTGGCCAGCATGGGACTTTGAAAATTTTCGGCCAGGCGTCAGACTTAGAAAAAATTCTGGCCAGCATGGGACTTTGAAAAAATTCTGGCCAGCATGGGACTTTGAAAATTTTCGGCCAGGCATCAGACAGAAAAAATTCTGGCCAGCATGGGACTTTGAAAAAATTCTGGCCAGCATGGGACTTTGAAAAAATTCTGGCCAGCATGGGACTTTGAAAAAATTCTGGCCAGCATGAGACTTTGAAAAAATTCTGGCCAGCATGGGACTTTGAAAAAATTCTGGCCAGCATGGGATTTTGAAATATTTCGGCCAGGCATCAGACATAGAAAAAATTCTGTCCAGCATGGGACTTTGAAAATCTTCAGCCAGGCATCAGACTTAGAAAAAATTCTGGCCAGCATGGGACTTAGAAAAAATTCTGGCCAGCATGGGACTTAGAAAAAATTCTGGCCAGCATGGGACTTTGAAAATTTTCGGCCAGGCGTCAGACTTAGAAAAAATTCTGGCCAGCATGGGACTGAAATATTTCAGCCAGGCATCAGACTTAGAAAAAATTCTGGCCAGCATGGGACTTTGAAAAAATTCTGGCTAGCATGGGACTTTGAAAATTTTCAGCCAGGCATCAGACTGAGAAAAAATTCTGGCCAGCATGGGACTTAGAAAAAATTCTGGCCAGCATGGGACTTTGAAAATTTTCGGCCAGGCGTCAGACTTAGAAAAAATTCTGGCCAGCATGGGACTTTGAAAAAAATCTGGCCAGCATGGGACTTTGAAAATTTTCAGCCAGGCATCAGACTTAGAAAAAATTCTGGCCAGCATGGGACTTTGAAAATTTTCGGCCAGGCATCAGACAGAAAAAATTCTGGCCAGCATGGGACTTTGAAAAAATTCTGGCCAGCATGGGACTTTGAAAAAATTCTGGCCAGCATGGGACTTTGAAAAAATTCTGGCCAGCATGGGACTTTGAAAATTTTCAGCCAGGCGTCAGACTTAGAAAAAATTCTGGCCAGCATGGGACTTAGAAAAAATTCTGGCCAGCATGGGACTTTGAAAAAATTCTGGCTAGCATGGGACTTTGAAAATTTTCAGCCAGGCATCAGACTTAGAAAAAATTCTGGCCAGCATGGGACTTTGAAAATTTTCAGCCAGGCATCAGACTTAGAAAAAATTCTGGCCAGCATGGGACTTTGAAAAAATTCTGGCTAGCATGGGACTTTGAAAATTTTCAGCCAGGCATCAGACTGAGAAAAAATTCTGGCCAGCATGGGACTTTGAAAATTTTCGGCCAGGCGTCAGACTTAGAAAAAAATCTGGCCAGCATGGGACTTAGAAAAAATTCTGGCCTGCATGGGACTTAGAAAAAATTCTGGCCAGCATGGGACTTTGAAAATTTTCAGCCAGGAATCAGACTTAGAAAAAATTCTGGCCAGCATGGGACTTTGAAAATTTTCAGCCAGGCATCAGACTTATAAAAAATTCTGGCCAGCATGGGACTTAGAAAAAATTCTGGCCAGCATGGGACTTAGAAAAAATTCTGGCCAGCATGGGACTTTGAAAATTTTCAGCCAGGCATCAGACTTATAAAAAATTCTGGCCAGCATGGGACTTTGAAAATTTTCGGCCAGGCGTCAGACTTAGAAAAAAATCTGGCCAGCATGGGACTTTGAAAATTTTCAGCCAGGCATCAGACTTAGAAAAAATTCTGGCCAGCATGGGACTTTGAAAATTTTCAGCCAGGCATCAGACTTAGAAAAAATTCTGGCCAGCATGGGACTTAGAAAAAATTCTGGCCAGCATGGGACTTTAAAAATTTTCAGCCAGGCATCAGACTTAGAAAAAATTCTGGCCAGCATGGGACTTTGAAAATTTTCGGCCAGGCATCAGACAGAAAAAATTCTGGCCAGCATGGGACTTTGAAAAAATTCTGGCCAGCATGGGACTTTGAAAAAATTCTGGCCAGCATGGGACTTTGAAAAAATTCTGGCCAGCATGGGACTTTGAAAAAATTCTGGCCAGCATGGGACTTTGAAAATTTTCAGCCAGGCGTCAGACTTAGAAAAAATTCTGGCCAGCATGGGATTTTGAAATATTTCGGCCAGGCATCAGACTTAGAAAAAATTCTGGCCAGCATGGGACTTAGAAAAAATTCTGGCCAGCATGGGATTTTGAAAAAATTCTGGCCAGCATGGGACTTTGAAAATTTTCGGCCAGGCGTCAGACTTAGAAAAAATTCTGGCCAGCATGGGACTTTGAAAATTTTCAGCCAGGCATCAGACTTAGAAAAAATTCTGGCCAGCATGGGACTTAGAAAAAATTCTGGCCTGCATGGGACTTTGAAAATTTTCAGCCAGGCATCAGACTTAGAAAAAATTCTGGCCAGCATGGGACTTAGAAAAAATTCTGGCCAGCATGGGACTTAGAAAAAATTCTGGCCAGCATGGGACTTTGAAAATTTTCAGCCAGGCATCAGACTTATAAAAAATTCTGGCCAGCATGGGACTTAGAAAAAATTCTGGCCAGCATGGGATTTTGAAAAAATTCTGGCCAGCATGGGACTTTGAAAATTTTCGGCCAGGCGTCAGACTTAGAAAAAATTCTGGCCAGCATGGGACTTTGAAAATTTTCAGCCAGGCATCAGACTTAGAAAAAATTCTGGCCAGCATGGGACTTAGAAAAAATTCTGGCCTGCATGGGACTTTGAAATATTTCAGCCAGGCATCAGACTTAGAAAAAATTCTGGCCAGCATGGGACTTTGAAATATTTCAGGCAGGCGTCAGACTTTGAAAAAATTCTGGCCAGCAAGGAACTTTGAAAAAATTCTGGCCAGCATGGGACTTTGAAAAAATTCTGGCCAGCATGGGATTTTGAAATATTTCGGCCAGGCATCAGACTTAGAAAAAATTCGGGCCAGCATGGGACTTTGAAAAAAATCTGGCCAGCATGGGACTTTGAAAATTTTCAGCCAGGAATCAGACTTAGAAAAAATTCTGGCCAGCATGGGACTTTGAAAATTTTCGGCCAGGCGTCAGACTTAGAAAAAATTCTGGCCAGCATGGGACTTTGAAAAAAATCTGGCCAGCATGGGACTTTGAAATATTTCAGGCAGGCGTCAGACTTTGAAAAAATTCTGGCCAGCAAGGAACTTTGAAAAAATTCTGGCCAGCATGGGACTTTGAAAAAATTCTGGCCAGCATGGGACTTTGAAAATTTTCGGCCAGGCGTCAGACTTAGAAAAAATTCTGGCCAGCATGGGACTTTGAAAATTTTCGGCCAGGCATCAGACAGAAAAAATTCTGGCCAGCATGGGACTTTGAAAAAATTCTGGCCAGCATGGGACTTTGAAAAAATTCTGGCCAGCATGGGACTTTGAAAAAATTCTGGCCAGCATGGGACTTTGAAAAAATTCTGGCCAGCATGGGACTTTGAAAATTTTCAGCCAGGCGTCAGACTTAGAAAAAATTCTGGCCAGCATGGGACTTTGAAAAAATTCTGGCCAGCATGGGACTTTGAAAATTTTCGGCCAGGCGTCAGACTTAGAAAAAATTCTGGCCAGCATGGGACTTTGAAATATTTCAGCCAGGCATCAGACTTAGAAAAAATTCTGGCCAGCATGGGATTTTGAAATATTTCGGCCAGGCATCAGACTTAGAAAAAATTCTGGCCAGCATGGGACTTTGAAAATTTTCGGCCAGGCGTCAGACTTAGAAAAAATTCTGGCCAGCATGGGACTTTGAAAATTTTCGGCCAGGCATCAGACTTAGAAAAAATTCTGGCCAGCATGGGACTTTGAAAATTTTCGGCCAGGCGTCAGACTTAGAAAAAATTCTGGCCAGCATGGGACTTTGAAAATTTTCAGCCAGGCATCAGACTTAGAAAAAATTCTGGCCAGCATGGGACTTTGAAAATTTTCGGCCAGGCGTCAGACTTAGAAAAAATTCTGGCCAGCATGGGACTTTGAAAATTTTCGGCCAGGCATCAGACTTAGAAAAAATTCTGGCCAGCATGGGACTTTGAAAATTTTCGGCCAGGCGTCAGACTTAGAAAAAATTCTGGCCAGCATGGGACTTTGAAATATTTCAGCCAGGCATCAGACTTATAAAAAATTCTGGCCAGCATGGGACTTTGAAAATTTTCAGCTCGGCGTCAGACTTAGAAAAAATTCTGGCCAGCATGGGACTTTGAAATATTTCAGGCAGGCGTCAGACTTTGAAAAAATTCTGGCCAGCAAGGAACTTTGAAAAAATTCTGGCCAGCATGGGACTTTGAAAAAATTCTGGCCAGCATGGGACTTTGAAAATTTTCGGCCAGGCGTCAGACTTAGAAAAAATTCTGGCCAGCATGGGACTTTTAAAATTTTCAGCCAGGCATCAGACTTAGAAAAAATTCTGGCCAGCATGGGACTTTGAAAATTTTCAGCCAGGAATCAGACTTAGAAAAAATTCTGGCCAGCATGGGACTTTGAAAATTTTCAGCCAGGCATCAGACTTAGGAAAAATTCTGGCCAGCATGGGACTTTGAAATATTTCGGCCAGGCATCAGACTTAGAAAAAATTCTGGCCAGCATGGGACTTAGAAAAAATTCTGGCCAGCATGGGATTTTGAAAAAAATCTGGCCAGCATGGGACTTTGAAAATTTTCAGCCAGGCATCAGACTTAGAAAAAATTCTGGCCAGCATGGGACTTTGAAAATTTTCGGCCAGGCGTCAGACTTAGAAAAAATTCTGGCCAGCATGGGACTTTGAAAATTTTCAGCCAGGCATCAGACTTAGAAAAAATTCTGGCCAGCATGGGACTTAGAAAAAATTCTGGCCTGCATGGGACTTTAAAATATTTCAGCCAGGCATCAGACTTAGAAAAAATTCTGGCCAGCATGGGACTTTGAAAATTTTCAGCCAGGTATCAGACTTAGAAAAAATTCTGGCCAGCATGGGACTTTGAAAATTTTCGGCCAGGCATCAGACTTAGAAAAAATTCTGGCCAGCATGGGACTTTGAAAATTTTCGGCCAGGCGTCAGACTTAGAAAAAATTCTGGCCAGCATGGGACTTTGAAATATTTCAGCCAGGCATCAGACTTAGAAAAAATTCTGGCCAGCATGGGATTTTGAAAAAATTCTGGCCAGCATGGGACTTTGAAAATTTTCAGCCAGGCATCAGACTTATAAAAAATTCTGGCCAGCATGGGACTTTGAAAATTTTCAGCTCGGCGTCAGACTTAGAAAAAATTCTGGCCAGCATGGGACTTTGAAATATTTCAGGCAGGCGTCAGACTTTGAAAAAATTCTGGCCAGCAAGGAACTTTGAAAAAATTCTGGCCAGCATGGGACTTTGAAAAAATTCTGGCCAGCATGGGACTTTGAAAATTTTCGGCCAGGCGTCAGACTTAGAAAAAATTCTGGCCAGCATGGGACTTTTAAAATTTTCAGCCAGGCATCAGACTTAGAAAAAATTCTGGCCAGCATGGGACTTTGAAAATTTTCGGCAAGGCGTCAGACTTAGAAAATAATTCTGGCCAGCATGGGACTTTGAAAATTTTCGGCCAGGCGTCAGACTTTGAAAAAATTCTGGCCAGCATGGGACTTTGAAAAAATTCTGGCCATCATGGGACTTTGAAAATTTTCGGCCAGGCGTCAGACTTAGAAAAAATTCTGGCCAGCATGGGACTTTGAAAATTTTCGGCCAGGCATCAGACAGAAAAAATTCTGGCCAGCATGGGACTTTGAAAATTTTCGGCAAGGCGTCAGACTTAGAAAATAATTCTGGCCAGCATGGGACTTTGAAAATTTTCGGCCAGGCATGAGACTTTGAAAAAATTCTGGCCAGCATGGGACTTTGAAAAAATTCTGGCCAGCATGGGACTTTGAAAAAATTCTGGCCATCATGGGACTTTGAAAATTTTCGGCCAGGCGTCAGACTTAGAAAAAATTCTGGCCAGCATGGGACTTTGAAAATTTTCGGCCAGGCATCAGACAGAAAAAATTCTGGCCAGCATGGGACTTTGAAAAAATTCTGGCCAGCATGGGACTTTGAAAAAATTCTGGCCAGCATGGGATTTTGAAATATTTCGGCCAGGCATCAGACTTAGAAAAAATTCTGGCCAGCATGGGACTTTGAAAAAAATCTGGCCAGCATGGGACTTTGAAAATTTTCAGCCAGGCATCAGACTTAGAAAAAATTCTGGCCAGCATGGGACTTTGAAAAAATTCTGGCTAGCATGGGACTTTGAAAATTTTCAGCCAGGCATCAGACTTAGAAAAAATTCTGGCCAGCATGGGACTTTGAAAATTTTCAGCCAGGAATCAGACTTAGAAAAAAATTCTGGCCATCATGGGACTTTGAAAATTTTCGGCCAGGCGTCAGACTTAGAAAAAATTCTGGCCAGCATGGGACTTTGAAAATTTTCGGCCAGGCATCAGACAGAAAAAATTCTGGCCAGCATGGGACTTTGAAAAAATTCTGGCCAGCATGGGACTTTGAAAAAATTCTGGCCAGCATGGGACTTTGAAAAAATTCTGGCCAGCATGGGACTTAGAAAAAATTCTGGCCAGCATGGGACTTTGAAAAAATTCTGGCCAGCATGGGACTTTGAAAATTTTCGGCCAGGCGTCAGACTTAGAAAAAATTCTGGCCAGCATGGGACTTTGAAATATTTCAGCCAGGCATCAGACTTAGAAAAAATTCTGGCCAGCATGGGATTTTGAAATATTTCGGCCAGGCATCAGACTTAGAAAAAATTCTGGCCAGCATGGGACTTAGAAAAAATTCTGGCCAGCATGGGATTTTGAAAAAAATCTGGCCAGCATGGGACTTTGAAAATTTTCAGCCAGGCATCAGACTTAGAAAAAATTCTGGCCAGCATGGGACTTTGAAAATTTTCGGCCAGGCGTCAGACTTAGAAAAAATTCTGGCCAGCATGGGACTTTGAAAATTTTCAGCCAGGCATCAGACTTAGAAAAAATTCTGGCCAGCATGGGACTTAGAAAAAATTCTGGCCTGCATGGGACTTTAAAATATTTCAGCCAGGCATCAGACTTAGAAAAAATTCTGGCCAGCATGGGACTTTGAAAATTTTCAGCCAGGAATCAGACTTAGAAAAAATTCTGGCCAGCATGGGACTTTGAAAATTTTCGGCCAGGCATCAGACTTAGAAAAAATTCTGGCCAGCATGGGACTTTGAAAATTTTCGGCCAGGCGTCAGACTTAGAAAAAATTCTGGCCAGCATGGGACTTTGAAATATTTCAGCCAGGCATCAGACTTAGAAAAAATTCTGGCCAGCATGGGATTTTGAAAAAATTCTGGCCAGCATGGGACTTTGAAAATTTTCAGCCAGGCATCAGACTTATAAAAAATTCTGGCCAGCATGGGACTTTGAAAATTTTCAGCTCGGCGTCAGACTTAGAAAAAATTCTGGCCAGCATGGGACTTTGAAATATTTCAGGCAGGCGTCAGACTTTGAAAAAATTCTGGCCAGCAAGGAACTTTGAAAAAATTCTGGCCAGCATGGGACTTTGAAAAAATTCTGGCCAGCATGGGACTTTGAAAATTTTCGGCCAGGCGTCAGACTTAGAAAAAATTCTGGCCAGCATGGGACTTTTAAAATTTTCAGCCAGGCATCAGACTTAGAAAAAATTCTGGCCAGCTTGGGACTTTGAAAATTTTCAGCCAGGAATCAGACTTAGAAAAAATTCTGGCCAGCATGGGACTTTGAAAATTTTCAGCCAGGCATCAGACTTAGGAAAAATTCTGGCCAGCATGGGACTTTGAAAATTTTCGGCCAGGCGTCAGACTTTGAAAAAATTCTGGCCAGCATGGGACTTTGAAAAAATTCTGGCCATCATGGGACTTTGAAAATTTTCGGCCAGGCGTCAGACTTAGAAAAAATTCTGGCCAGCATGGGACTTTGAAAATTTTCGGCCAGGCATCAGACAGAAAAAATTCTGGCCAGCATGGGACTTTGAAAATTTTCGGCAAAGGCGTCAGACTTAGAAAATAATTCTAGCCAGCATGGGACTTTGAAAATTTTCGGCCAGGCATGAGACTTTGAAAAAATTCTGGCCAGCATGGGACTTTGAAAAAATTCTGGCCAGCATGGGACTTTGAAAAAATTCTGGCCATCATGGGACTTTGAAAATTTTCGGCCAGGCGTCAGACTTAGAAAAAATTCTGGCCAGCATGGGACTTTGAAAATTTTCGGCCAGGCATCAGACAGAAAAAATTCTGGCCAGCATGGGACTTTGAAAAAATTCTGGTCAGCATGGGACTTTGAAAAAATTCTGGCCAGCATGGGACTTTGAAAAAATTCTGGCCAGCATGGGACTTTGAAAATTTTCAGCCAGGCGTCAGACTTAGAAAAAATTCTGGCCAGCATGGGATTTTGAAATATTTCGGCCAGGCATCAGACTTAGAAAAAATTCTGGCCAGCATGGGACTTAGAAAAAATTCTGGCCAGCATGGGATTTTGAAAAAAATCTGGCCAGCATGGGACTTTAAAAATTTTCAGCCAGGCGTCAGACTTAGAAAAAATTCTGGCCAGCATGGGATTTTGAAATATTTCGGCCAGGCATCAGACTTAGAAAAAATTCTGGCCAGCATGGGACTTTGAAAAAAATCTGGCCAGCATGGGACTTTGAAAATTTTCAGCCAGGCATCAGACTTAGAAAAAATTCTGGCCAGCATGGGACTTTGAAAAAATTCTGGCTAGCATGGGACTTTGAAAATTTTCAGCCAGGCATCAGACTTAGAAAAAATTCTGGCCAGCATGGGACTTTGAAAATTTTCGGCCAGGCGTCAGACTTAGAAAAAATTCTGGCCAGCATGGGACTTTGAAAATTTTCAGCCAGGAATCAGACTTAGAAAAAATTCTGGCCAGCATGGGACTTTGAAAATTTTCAGCCAGGCATCAGACTTAGAAAAAATTCTGGCCAGCATGGGATTTTGAAATATTTCGGCCAGGCATCAGACTTAGAAAAAATTCTGGCCAGCATGGGACTTTGAAAAAAATCTGGCCAGCATGGGACTTTGAAAATTTTCAGCCAGGCATCAGACTTAGAAAAAATTCTGGCCAGCATGGGACTTTGAAAAAATTCTGGCTAGCATGGGACTTTGAAAATTTTCGGCCAGGCGTCAGACTTAGAAAAAATTCTGGCCAGCATGGGATTTTGAAAAAAATCTGGCCAGCATGGGACTTTGAAAATTTTCAGCCAGGCATCAGACTTAGAAAAAATTCTGGCCAGCATGGGACTTTGAAAATTTTCAGCCAGGCATCAGACTTATAAAAAATTCTGGCCAGCATGGGACTTTGAAAATTTTCAGCTCGGCGTCAGACTTAGAAAAAATTCTGGCCTGCATGGGACTTTGAAATATTTCAGGCAGGCGTCAGACTTTGAAAAAATTCTGGCCAGCATGGGACTTTGAAAATTTTCAGCCAGGCATCAGACTTAGAAAAAATTCTGGCCAGCATGGGACTTAGAAAAAATTCTGGCCTGCATGGGACTTTAAAATATTTCAGCCAGGCATCAGACTTAGAAAAAATTCTGGCCAGCATGGGACTTTGAAAAAATTCTGGCCAGCATGGGACTTTGAAAATTTTCGGCCAGGCATCAGACTTAGAAACAATTCTGGCCAGCATGGGACTTTGAAAATTTTCGGCCAGGCGTCAGACTTAGAAAAAATTCTGGCCAGCATGGGACTTTGAAAATTTTCAGCCAGGCGTCAGACTTAGAAAAAATTCTGGCCAGCATGGGATTTTGAAATATTTCGGCCAGGCATCAGACTTAGAAAAAATTCTGGCCAGCATGGGACTTAGAAAAAATTCTGGCCAGCATGGGATTTTGAAAAAAATCTGGCCAGCATGGGACTTTAAAAATTTTCAGCCAGGCGTCAGACTTAGAAAAAATTCTGGCCAGCATGGGATTTTGAAATATTTCGGCCAGGCATCAGACTTAGAAAAAATTCTGGCCAGCATGGGACTTTGAAAAAAATCTGGCCAGCATGGGACTTTGAAAATTTTCAGCCAGGCATCAGACTTAGAAAAAATTCTGGCCAGCATGGGACTTTGAAAAAATTCTGGCTAGCATGGGACTTTGAAAATTGTCAGCCAGGCATCAGACTTAGAAGAAATTCTGGCCAGCATGGGACTTTGAAAAAATTCTGGCTAGCATGGGACTTTGAAAATTTTCGGCCAGGCGTCAGACTTAGAAAAAATTCTGGCCAGCATGGGATTTTGAAAAAAATCTGGCCAGCATGGGACTTTGAAAATTTTCAGCCAGGCATCAGACTTAGAAAAAATTCTGGCCAGCATGGGACTTTGAAAATTTTCAGCCAGGCATCAGACTTATAAAAAATTCTGGCCAGCATGGGACTTTGAAAATTTTCAGCTCGGCGTCAGACTTAGAAAAAATTCTGGCCTGCATGGGACTTTGAAATATTTCAGGCAGGCGTCAGACTTTGAAAAAATTCTGGCCAGCATGGGACTTTGAAAATTTTCGGCCAGGCGTCAGACTTAGAAAAAATTCTGGCCAGCATGGGACTTTGAAAATTTTCAGCCAGGCATCAGACTTAGAAAAAATTCTGGCCAGCATGGGACTTAGAAAAAATTCTGGCCTGCATGGGACTTTAAAATATTTCAGCCAGGCATCAGACTTAGAAAAAATTCTGGCCAGCATGGGATTTTGAAAAAAATCTGGCCAGCATGGGACTTTGAAAATTTTCAGCCAGGCATCAGACTTAGAAAAAATTCTGGCCAGCATGGGACTTTGAAAATTTTCGGCCAGGCGTCAGACTTAGAAAAACTTCTGGCCAGCATGGGACTTAGAAAAAAATCTGGCCAGCATGGGACTTAGAAAAAATTCTGGCCAGCATGGGACTTTGAAAAAATTCTGGCCAGCATGGGACTTTGAAAATTTTCGGCCAGGCGTCAGACTTTGAAAAAATTCTGGCCAGCATGGGACTTTGAAAAAATTCTGGCCAGCATGGGACTTTGAAAATTTTCGGCCAGGCATCAGACAGAAAAAATTCTGGCCAGCATGGGACTTTGAAAAAATTCTGGCCAGCATGGGACTTTGAAAAAATTCTGGCCAGCATGGGACTTTGAAAAAATTCTGGCCAGCATGGGACTTTGAAAATTTTCAGCCAGGCGTCAGACTTAGAAAAAATTCTGGCCAGCATGGGATTTTGAAATATTTCGGCCAGGCATCAGACTTAGAAAAAATTCTGGCCAGCATGGGACTTAGAAAAAATTCTGGCCAGCATGGGATTTTGAAAAAAATCTGGCCAGCATGGGACTTTAAAAATTTTCAGCCAGGCGTCAGACTTAGAAAAAATTCTGGCCAGCATGGGATTTTGAAATATTTCGGCCAGGCATCAGACTTAGAAAAAATTCTGGCCAGCATGGGACTTTGAAAAAAATCTGGCCAGCATGGGACTTTGAAAATTTTCAGCCAGGCATCAGACTTAGAAAAAATTCTGGCCAGCATGGGACTTTGAAAAAATTCTGGCTAGCATGGGACTTTGAAAATTGTCAGCCAGGCATCAGACTTAGAAAAAATTCTGGCCTGCATGGGACTTTAAAATATTTCAGCCAGGCATCAGACTTAGAAAAAATTCTGGCCAGCATGGGACTTTGAAAAAATTCTGGCCAGCATGGGACTTTGAAAATTTTCGGCCAGGCATCAGACTTAGAAAAAATTCTGGCCAGCATGGGACTTTGAAAATTTTCGGCCAGGCGTCAGACTTAGAAAAAATTCTGGCCAGCATGGGACTTTGAAAATTTTCAGCCAGGCGTCAGACTTAGAAAAAATTCTGGCCAGCATGGGATTTTGAAATATTTCGGCCAGGCATCAGACTTAGAAAAAATTCTGGCCAGCATGGGACTTAGAAAAAATTCTGGCCAGCATGGGATTTTGAAAAAAATCTGGCCAGCATGGGACTTTAAAAATTTTCAGCCAGGCGTCAGACTTAGAAAAAATTCTGGCCAGCATGGGATTTTGAAATATTTCGGCCAGGCATCAGACTTAGAAAAAATTCTGGCCAGCATGGGACTTTGAAAAAAATCTGGCCAGCATGGGACTTTGAAAATTTTCAGCCAGGCATCAGACTTAGAAAAAATTCTGGCCAGCATGGGACTTTGAAAAAATTCTGGCTAGCATGGGACTTTGAAAATTGTCAGCCAGGCATCAGACTTAGAAAAAATTCTGGCCAGCATGGGACTTTGAAAAAATTCTGGCTAGCATGGGACTTTGAAAATTTTCGGCCAGGCGTCAGACTTAGAAAAAATTCTGGCCAGCATGGGATTTTGAAAAAAATCTGGCCAGCATGGGACTTTGAAAATTTTCAGCCAGGCATCAGACTTAGAAAAAATTCTGGCCAGCATGGGACTTTGAAAATTTTCAGCCAGGCATCAGACTTATAAAAAATTCTGGCCAGCATGGGACTTTGAAAATTTTCAGCTCGGCGTCAGACTTAGAAAAAATTCTGGCCTGCATGGGACTTTGAAATATTTCAGGCAGGCGTCAGACTTTGAAAAAATTCTGGCCAGCATGGGACTTTGAAAATTTTCGGCCAGGCGTCAGACTTAGAAAAAATTCTGGCCAGCATGGGACTTTGAAAATTTTCAGCCAGGCATCAGACTTAGAAAAAATTCTGGCCAGCATGGGACTTAGAAAAAATTCTGGCCTGCATGGGACTTTAAAATATTTCAGCCAGGCATCAGACTTAGAAAAAATTCTGGCCAGCATGGGATTTTGAAAAAAATCTGGCCAGCATGGGACTTTGAAAATTTTCAGCCAGGCATCAGACTTAGAAAAAATTCTGGCCAGCATGGGACTTTGAAAATTTTCGGCCAGGCGTCAGACTTAGAAAAACTTCTGGCCAGCATGGGACTTAGAAAAAAATCTGGCCAGCATGGGACTTAGAAAAAATTCTGGCCAGCATGGGACTTTGAAAAAATTCTGGCCAGCATGGGACTTTGAAAATTTTCGGCCAGGCGTCAGACTTTGAAAAAATTCTGGCCAGCATGGGACTTTGAAAAAATTCTGGCCAGCATGGGACTTTGAAAATTTTCGGCCAGGCATCAGACAGAAAAAATTCTGGCCAGCATGGGACTTTGAAAAAATTCTGGCCAGCATGGGACTTTGAAAAAATTCTGGCCAGCATGGGACTTTGAAAAAATTCTGGCCAGCATGGGACTTTGAAAATTTTCAGCCAGGCGTCAGACTTAGAAAAAATTCTGGCCAGCATGGGATTTTGAAATATTTCGGCCAGGCATCAGACTTAGAAAAAATTCTGGCCAGCATGGGACTTAGAAAAAATTCTGGCCAGCATGGGATTTTGAAAAAAATCTGGCCAGCATGGGACTTTAAAAATTTTCAGCCAGGCGTCAGACTTAGAAAAAATTCTGGCCAGCATGGGATTTTGAAATATTTCGGCCAGGCATCAGACTTAGAAAAAATTCTGGCCAGCATGGGACTTAGAAAAAATTCTGGCCAGCATGGGATTTTGAAAAAAATCTGGCCAGCATGGGACTTTAAAAATTTTCAGCCAGGCGTCAGACTTAGAAAAAATTCTGGCCAGCATGGGATTTTGAAATATTTCGGCCAGGCATCAGACTTAGAAAAAATTCTGGCCAGCATGGGACTTTGAAAAAAATCTGGCCAGCATGGGACTTTGAAAATTTTCAGCCAGGCATCAGACTTAGAAAAAATTCTGGCCAGCATGGGACTTTGAAAAAATTCTGGCTAGCATGGGACTTTGAAAATTGTCAGCCAGGCATCAGACTTAGAAAAAATTCTGGCCAGCATGGGACTTTGAAAAAATTCTGGCTAGCATGGGACTTTGAAAATTTTCGGCCAGGCGTCAGACTTAGAAAAAATTCTGGCCAGCATGGGATTTTGAAAAAAATCTGGCCAGCATGGGACTTTGAAAATTTTCAGCCAGGCATCAGACTTAGAAAAAATTCTGGCCAGCATGGGACTTTGAAAATTTTCAGCCAGGCATCAGACTTATAAAAAATTCTGGCCAGCATGGGACTTTGAAAATTTTCAGCTCGGCGTCAGACTTAGAAAAAATTCTGGCCTGCATGGGACTTTGAAATATTTCAGGCAGGCGTCAGACTTTGAAAAAATTCTGGCCAGCATGGGACTTTGAAAATTTTCGGCCAGGCGTCAGACTTAGAAAAAATTCTGGCCAGCATGGGACTTTGAAAATTTTCAGCCAGGCATCAGACTTAGAAAAAATTCTGGCCAGCATGGGACTTAGAAAAAATTCTGGCCTGCATGGGACTTTAAAATATTTCAGCCAGGCATCAGACTTAGAAAAAATTCTGGCCAGCATGGGATTTTGAAAAAAATCTGGCCAGCATGGGACTTTGAAAATTTTCAGCCAGGCATCAGACTTAGAAAAAATTCTGGCCAGCATGGGACTTTGAAAATTTTCGGCCAGGCGTCAGACTTAGAAAAACTTCTGGCCAGCATGGGACTTAGAAAAAAATCTGGCCAGCATGGGACTTAGAAAAAATTCTGGCCAGCATGGGACTTTGAAAAAATTCTGGCCAGCATGGGACTTTGAAAATTTTCGGCCAGGCGTCAGACTTTGAAAAAATTCTGGCCAGCATGGGACTTTGAAAAAATTCTGGCCAGCATGGGACTTTGAAAATTTTCGGCCAGGCATCAGACAGAAAAAATTCTGGCCAGCATGGGACTTTGAAAAAATTCTGGCCAGCATGGGACTTTGAAAAAATTCTGGCCAGCATGGGACTTTGAAAAAATTCTGGCCAGCATGGGACTTTGAAAATTTTCAGCCAGGCGTCAGACTTAGAAAAAATTCTGGCCAGCATGGGATTTTGAAATATTTCGGCCAGGCATCAGACTTAGAAAAAATTCTGGCCAGCATGGGACTTAGAAAAAATTCTGGCCAGCATGGGATTTTGAAAAAAATCTGGCCAGCATGGGACTTTAAAAATTTTCAGCCAGGCGTCAGACTTAGAAAAAATTCTGGCCAGCATGGGATTTTGAAATATTTCGGCCAGGCATCAGACTTAGAAAAAATTCTGGCCAGCATGGGACTTTGAAAAAAATCTGGCCAGCATGGGACTTTGAAAATTTTCAGCCAGGCATCAGACTTAGAAAAAATTCTGGCCAGCATGGGACTTTGAAAAAATTCTGGCTAGCATGGGACTTTGAAAATTGTCAGCCAGGCATCAGACTTAGAAAAAATTCTGGCCTGCATGGGACTTTAAAATATTTCAGCCAGGCATCAGACTTAGAAAAAATTCTGGCCAGCATGGGACTTTGAAAAAATTCTGGCCAGCATGGGACTTTGAAAATTTTCGGCCAGGCATCAGACTTAGAAAAAATTCTGGCCAGCATGGGACTTTGAAAATTTTCGGCCAGGCGTCAGACTTAGAAAAAATTCTGGCCAGCATGGGACTTTGAAAATTTTCAGCCAGGCGTCAGACTTAGAAAAAATTCTGGCCAGCATGGGATTTTGAAATATTTCGGCCAGGCATCAGACTTAGAAAAAATTCTGGCCAGCATGGGACTTAGAAAAAATTCTGGCCAGCATGGGATTTTGAAAAAAATCTGGCCAGCATGGGACTTTAAAAATTTTCAGCCAGGCGTCAGACTTAGAAAAAATTCTGGCCAGCATGGGATTTTGAAATATTTCGGCCAGGCATCAGACTTAGAAAAAATTCTGGCCAGCATGGGACTTTGAAAAAAATCTGGCCAGCATGGGACTTTGAAAATTTTCAGCCAGGCATCAGACTTAGAAAAAATTCTGGCCAGCATGGGACTTTGAAAAAATTCTGGCTAGCATGGGACTTTGAAAATTGTCAGCCAGGCATCAGACTTAGAAAAAATTCTGGCCAGCATGGGACTTTGAAAAAATTCTGGCTAGCATGGGACTTTGAAAATTTTCGGCCAGGCGTCAGACTTAGAAAAAATTCTGGCCAGCATGGGATTTTGAAAAAAATCTGGCCAGCATGGGACTTTGAAAATTTTCAGCCAGGCATCAGACTTAGAAAAAATTCTGGCCAGCATGGGACTTTGAAAATTTTCAGCCAGGCATCAGACTTATAAAAAATTCTGGCCAGCATGGGACTTTGAAAATTTTCAGCTCGGCGTCAGACTTAGAAAAAATTCTGGCCTGCATGGGACTTTGAAATATTTCAGGCAGGCGTCAGACTTTGAAAAAATTCTGGCCAGCATGGGACTTTGAAAATTTTCGGCCAGGCGTCAGACTTAGAAAAAATTCTGGCCAGCATGGGACTTTGAAAATTTTCAGCCAGGCATCAGACTTAGAAAAAATTCTGGCCAGCATGGGACTTAGAAAAAATTCTGGCCTGCATGGGACTTTAAAATATTTCAGCCAGGCATCAGACTTAGAAAAAATTCTGGCCAGCATGGGATTTTGAAAAAAATCTGGCCAGCATGGGACTTTGAAAATTTTCAGCCAGGCATCAGACTTAGAAAAAATTCTGGCCAGCATGGGACTTTGAAAATTTTCGGCCAGGCGTCAGACTTAGAAAAACTTCTGGCCAGCATGGGACTTAGAAAAAAATCTGGCCAGCATGGGACTTAGAAAAAATTCTGGCCAGCATGGGACTTTGAAAAAATTCTGGCCAGCATGGGACTTTGAAAATTTTCGGCCAGGCGTCAGACTTTGAAAAAATTCTGGCCAGCATGGGACTTTGAAAAAATTCTGGCCAGCATGGGACTTTGAAAATTTTCGGCCAGGCATCAGACAGAAAAAATTCTGGCCAGCATGGGACTTTGAAAAAATTCTGGCCAGCATGGGACTTTGAAAAAATTCTGGCCAGCATGGGACTTTGAAAAAATTCTGGCCAGCATGGGACTTTGAAAATTTTCAGCCAGGCGTCAGACTTAGAAAAAATTCTGGCCAGCATGGGATTTTGAAATATTTCGGCCAGGCATCAGACTTAGAAAAAATTCTGGCCAGCATGGGACTTAGAAAAAATTCTGGCCAGCATGGGATTTTGAAAAAAATCTGGCCAGCATGGGACTTTAAAAATTTTCAGCCAGGCGTCAGACTTAGAAAAAATTCTGGCCAGCATGGGATTTTGAAATATTTCGGCCAGGCATCAGACTTAGAAAAAATTCTGGCCAGCATGGGACTTTGAAAAAAATCTGGCCAGCATGGGACTTTGAAAATTTTCAGCCAGGCATCAGACTTAGAAAAAATTCTGGCCAGCATGGGACTTTGAAAAAATTCTGGCTAGCATGGGACTTTGAAAATTGTCAGCCAGGCATCAGACTTAGAAAAAATTCTGGCCAGCATGGGACTTTGAAAATTTTCGGCCAGGCGTCAGACTTAGAAAAAATTCTGGCCAGCATGGGACTTTGAAAATTTTCAGCCAGGAATCAGACTTAGAAAAAATTCTGGCCAGCATGGGACTTTGAAAATTTTCAGCCAGGCATCAGACTTAGAAAAAATTCTGGCCAGCATGGGATTTTGAAATATTTCGGCCAGGCATCAGACTTAGAAAAAATTCTGGCCAGCATGGGACTTTGAAAAAAATCTGGCCAGCATGGGACTTTGAAAATTTTCAGCCAGGCATCAGACTTAGAAAAAATTCTGGCCAGCATGGGACTTTGAAAAAATTCTGGCTAGCATGGGACTTTGAAAATTTTCGGCCAGGCGTCAGACTTAGAAAAAATTCTGGCCAGCATGGGATTTTGAAAAAAATCTGGCCAGCATGGGACTTTGAAAATTTTCAGCCAGGCATCAGACTTAGAAAAAATTCTGGCCAGCATGGGACTTTGAAAATTTTCAGCCAGGCATCAGACTTATAAAAAATTCTGGCCAGCATGGGACTTTGAAAATTTTCAGCTCGGCGTCAGACTTAGAAAAAATTCTGGCCTGCATGGGACTTTGAAATATTTCAGGCAGGCGTCAGACTTTGAAAAAATTCTGGCCAGCATGGGACTTTGAAAATTTTCGGCCAGGCGTCAGACTTAGAAAAAATTCTGGCCAGCATGGGACTTTGAAAATTTTCAGCCAGGCATCAGACTTAGAAAAAATTCTGGCCAGCATGGGACTTAGAAAAAATTCTGGCCTGCATGGGACTTTAAAATATTTCAGCCAGGCATCAGACTTAGAAAAAATTCTGGCCAGCATGGGACTTTGAAAATTTTCAGCCAGGAATCAGACTTTGAAAAAATTCTGGCCAGCAAGGAACTTAGAAAAAATTCTGGCCAGCATGGGACTTAGAAAAAATTCTGGCCAGCATGGGACTTTGAAAATTTTCGGCCAGGCATCAGACTTAGAAAAAATTCTGGCCAGCATGGGACTTTGAAAATTTTCGGCCAGGCGTCAGACTTAGAAAAAATTCTGGCCAGCATGGGACTTTGAAATATTTCAGCCAGGCATCAGACTTAGAAAAAATTCTGGCCAGCATGGGATTTTGAAAAAAATCTGGCCAGCATGGGACTTTGAAAATTTTCAGCCAGGCATCAGACTTAGAAAAAATTCTGGCCAGCATGGGACTTTGAAAATTTTCGGCCAGGCGTCAGACTTAGAAAAACTTCTGGCCAGCATGGGACTTAGAAAAAAATCTGGCCAGCATGGGACTTAGAAAAAATTCTGGCCAGCATGGGACTTTGAAAAAATTCTGGCCAGCATGGGACTTTGAAAATTTTCGGCCAGGCGTCAGACTTTGAAAAAATTCTGGCCAGCATGGGACTTTGAAAAAATTCTGGCCAGCATGGGACTTTGAAAATTTTCAGCCAGGCATCAGACTTAGGAAAAATTCTGGCCAGCATGGGACTTTGAAAATTTTCGGCAAGGCGTCAGACTTAGAAAATAATTCTGGCCAGCATGGGACTTTGAAAATTTTCGGCCAGGCGTCAGACTTTGAAAAAATTCTGGCCAGCATGGGACTTTGAAAAAATTCTGGCCATCATGGGACTTTGAAAATTTTCGGCCAGGCGTCAGACTTAGAAAAAATTCTGGCCAGCATGGGACTTTGAAAATTTTCGGCCAGGCATCAGACAGAAAAAATTCTGGCCAGCATGGGACTTTGAAAATTTTCAGCCAGGCATGAGACTTTGAAAAAATTCTGGCCAGCATGGGACTTTGAACAAATTCTGGCCAGCATGGGACTTTGAAAAAATTCTGGCCAGCATGGGACTTTGAAAATTTTCAGCCAGGCATCAGACTTAGGAAAAATTCTGGCCAGCATGGGACTTTGAAAATTTTCGGCAAGGCGTCAGACTTAGAAAATAATTCTGGCCAGCATGGGACTTTGAAAATTTTCGGCCAGGCGTCAGACTTTGAAAAAATTCTGGCCAGCATGGGACTTTGAAAAAATTCTGGCCATCATGGGACTTTGAAAATTTTCGGCCAGGCGTCAGACTTAGAAAAAATTCTGGCCAGCATGGGACTTTGAAAATTTTCGGCCAGGCATCAGACAGAAAAAATTCTGGCCAGCATGGGACTTTGAAAATTTTCAGCCAGGCATGAGACTTTGAAAAAATTCTGGCCAGCATGGGACTTTGAACAAATTCTGGCCAGCATGGGACTTTGAAAAAATTCTGGCCATCATGGGACTTTGAAAATTTTCGGCCAGGCGTCAGACTTAGAAAAAATTCTGGCCAGCATGGGACTTTGAAAATTTTCGGCCAGGCATCAGACAGAAAAAATTCTGGCCAGCATGGGACTTTGAAAAAATTCTGGCCAGCATGGGACTTTGAAAAAATTCTGGCCAGCATGGGACTTTGAAAAAATTCTGGCCAGCATGGGACTTTGAAAATTTTCAGCCAGGCGTCAGACTTAGAAAAAATTCTGGCCAGCATGGGATTTTGAAATATTTCGGCCAGGCATCAGACTTAGAAAAAATTCTGGCCAGCATGGGACTTAGAAAAAATTCTGGCCAGCATGGGATTTTGAAAAAAATCTGTCCAGCATGGGACTTTAAAAATTTTCAGCCAGGCGTCAGACTTAGAAAAAATTCTGGCCAGCATGGGATTTTGAAATATTTCGGCCAGGCATCAGACTTAGAAAAAATTCTGGCCAGCATGGGACTTTGAAAAAAATCTGGCCAGCATGGGACTTTGAAAATTTTCAGCCAGGCATCAGACTTAGAAAAAATTCTGGCCAGCATGGGACTTTGAAAAAATTCTGGCCAGCATGGGACGTTGAAAATTTTCGGCCAGGCGTCAGAAAAAATTCTGGCCAGCATGTGACTTTGAAAATTTTCAGCCAGGAATCAGACTTAGAAAAAATTCTGGCCAGCATGGGACTTTGAAAATTTTCAGCCAGGCATCAGACTTAGAAAAAATTCTGGCCAGCATGGGACTTTGAAAAATATCTGGCCAGCATGGGACTTTGAAAATTTTCAGCCAGGCATCAGACTTAGAAAAAATTCTGGCCAGCATGGGACTTTGAAAAAATTCTGGCTAGCATGGGACTTTGAAAATTTTCGGCCAGGCGTCAGACTTAGAAAAAATTCTGGCCAGCATGGGACTTTGAAAATTTTCAGCCAGGCATCAGACTTAGAAAAAATTCTGGCCAGCATGGGACTTAGAAAAAATTCTGGCCAGCATGGGACTTTAAAAATTTTCAGCCAGGCATCAGACTTAGAAAAAATTCTGGCCTGCATGGGACTTTGAAATATTTCAGCCAGGCATCAGACTTAGAAAAAATTCTGGCCAGCATGGGACTTTGAAAATTTTCAGCCAGGCATCAGACTTAGAAAAAATTCTGGCCAGCATGGGACTTAGAAAAAATTCTGGCCAGCATGGGACTTTAAAAATTTTCAGCCAGGCATCAGACTTAGAAAAAATTCTGGCCTGCATGGGACTTTGAAATATTTCAGCCAGGCATCAGACTTAGAAAAAATTCTGGCCAGCATGGGACTTAGAAAAAATTCTGGCCAGCATGGGACTTAGAAAAAATTCTGGCTAGCATGGGACTTTAAAAATTTTCAGCCAGGCATCAGACTTAGAAAAAATTCTGGCTCGCATGGGACTTTGAAAATTTTCAGCCAGGCATCAGACTTAGAAAAAATTCTGGCCAGCATGGGACTTAGAAAAAATTCTGGCCAGCATGGGACTTTAAAAATTTTCAGCCAGGCATCAGACTTAGAAAAAATTCTGGCTCGCATGGGACTTTGAAAATTTTCAGCCAGGCATCAGACTTAGAAAAAATTCTGGCCAGCATGGGACTTTGAACATTTTCGGCCAGGCGTCAGACTTAGAAAAAATTCTGGCCAGCATGGGACTTTGAAATATTTCAGGTAGGCGTCAGACTTTGAAAATTTTTGGCCAGGCGTCAGACTTAGAAAAAATTCTGGCTAGCATGGGACTTTGAAAATTTTCGGCCAGGCGTCAGACTTAGAAAAAATTCTGGCCAGCATGGAACTTTGAAAATTTTCAGCCAGGCATCAGACTTAGAAAAAATTCTGGCCAGCATGGGACTTAGAAAAAATTCTGGCCTGCATGGGACTTTGAAAATTTTCAGCCAGGAATCAGACTTAGAAAAAATTCTGGCCAGCATGGGACTTTGAAAAAATTCTGGCCATCATGGGACTTTGAAAATTTTAGGCCAGGCGTCAGACTTAGAAAAAATTCTGGCCAGCATGGGACTTTGAAAATTTTCAGCCAGGCATCAGACTTAGAAAAAATTCTGGCCAGCATGGGACTTAGAAAAAATTCTGGACAGCATGGGACTTTGAAAATTTTCGGCCAGGCGTCAGACTTAGAAAAAATTCTGGCCAGCATGGGACTGAAATATTTCAGCCAGGCATCAGACTTAGAAAAAATTCTGGCCAGCATGGGACTTTGAAAAAATTCTGGCTAGCATGGGACTTTGAAAATTTTCAGCCAGGCATCAGACTTAGAAAAAAATCTGGCCAGCATGGGACTTTGAAAATTTTCAGCCAGGCATCAGACTTAGAAAAAATTCTGGCCAGCATGGGACTTTGAAAAAATTCTGGCTAGCATGGGACTTTGAAAATTTTCAGCCAGGCATCAGACTGAGAAAAAATTCTGGCCAGCATGGGACTTTGAAAATTTTCGGCCAGGCGTCAGACTTAGAAAAAAATCTGGCCAGCATGGGACTTAGAAAAAATTCTGGCCTGCATGGGACTTTAAAATATTTCAGCCAGGCATCAGACTTAGAAAAAATTCTGGCCAGCATGGGACTTTGAAAATTTTCAGCCAGGAATCAGACTTAGAAAAAATTCTGGCCAGCATGGGACTTTGAAAATTTTCAGCCAGGCATCAGACTTAGAAAAAATTCTGGCCAGCATGGGACTTAGAAAAAATTCTGGCCAGCATGGGACTTAGAAAAAATTCTGGCCAGCATGGGACTTTGAAAATTTTCAGCCAGGCATCAGACTTATAAAAAATTCTGGCCAGCATGGGACTTTGAAAATTTTCGGCCAGGCGTCAGACTTAGAAAAAATTCTGGCCAGCATGGGACTTTGAAATATTTCAGCCAGGCATCAGACTTAGAAAAAATTCTGGCCAGCATGGGATTTTGAAAAAATTCTGGCCAGCATGGGACTTTGAAAATTTTCGGCCAGGCATCAGACAGAAAAAATTCTGGCCAGCATGGGACTTTGAAAAAATTCTGGCCAGCATGGGACTTTGAAAAAATTCTGGCCAGCATGGGACTTTGAAAAAATTCTGGCCAGCATGGGACTTTGAAAATTTTCAGCCAGGCGTCAGACTTAGAAAAAATTCTGGCCAGCATGGGATTTTGAAATATTTCGGCCAGGCATCAGACTTAGAAAAAATTCTGGCCAGCATGGGACTTAGAAAAAATTCTGGCCAGCATGGGATTTTGAAAAAAATCTGGCCAGCATGGGACTTTAAAAATTTTCAGCCAGGCGTCAGACTTAGAAAAAATTCTGGCCAGCATGGGATTTTGAAATATTTCGGCCAGGCATCAGACTTAGAAAAAATTCTGGCCAGCATGGGACTTTGAAAAAATTCTGGCTAGCATGGGACTTTGAAAATTTTCAGCCAGGCATCAGACTTAGAAAAAATTCTGGCCAGCATGGGACTTTGAAAATTTTCGGCCAGGCGTCAGACTTAGAAAAAATTCTGGCCAGCATGGGACTTTGAAAATTTTCAGCCAGGAATCAGACTTAGAAAAAATTCTGGCCAGCATGGGACTTTGAAAATTTTCAGCCAGGCATCAGACTTAGAAAAAATTCTGGCCAGCATAGGATTTTGAAATATTTCGGCCAGGCATCAGACTTAGAAAAAATTCTGGCCAGCATGGGACTTTGAAAAAAATCTGGCCAGCATGGGACTTTGAAAATTTTCAGCCAGGCATCAGACTTAGAAAAAATTCTGGCCAGCATGGGACTTTGAAAAAATTCTGGCTAGCATGGGACTTTGAAAATTTTCGGCCAGGCGTCAGACTTAGAAAAAATTCTGGCCAGCATGGGATTTTGAAAAAAATCTGGCCAGCATGGGACTTTGAAAATTTTCAGCCAGGCATCAGACTTAGAAAAAATTCTGGCCAGCATGGGACTTTGAAAATTTTCAGCCAGGCATCAGACTTATAAAAAATTCTGGCCTGCATGGGACTTTGAAATATTTCAGGCAGGCGTCAGACTTTGAAAAAATTCTGGCCAGCATGGGACTTTGAAAATTTTCGGCCAGGCGTCAGACTTAGAAAAAATTCTGGCCAGCATGGGACTTTGAAAATTTTCAGCCAGGCATCAGACTTAGAAAAAATTCTGGCCAGCATGGGACTTAGAAAAAATTCTGGCCTGCATGGGACTTTAAAATATTTCAGCCAGGCATCAGACTTAGAAAAAATTCTGGCCAGCATGGGACTTTGAAAATTTTCAGCCAGGAATCAGACTTTGAAAAAATTCTGGCCAGCAAGGAACTTAGAAAAAATTCTGGCCAGCATGGGACTTAGAAAAAATTCTGGCCAGCATGGGACTTTGAAAATTTTCGGCCAGGCGTCAGACTTAGAAAAAATTCTGGCCAGCATGGGACTTTGAAATATTTCAGCCAGGCATCAGACTTAGAAAAAATTCTGGCCAGCATGGGATTTTGAAAAAAATCTGGCCAGCATGGGACTTTGAAAATTTTCAGCCAGGCATCAGACTTAGAAAAAATTCTGGCCAGCATGGGACTTTGAAAATTTTCGGCCAGGCGTCAGACTTAGAAAAACTTCTGGCCAGCATGGGACTTAGAAAAAAATCTGGCCAGCATGGGACTTAGAAAAAATTCTGCCCAGCATGGGACTTTGAAAAAATTCTGGCCAGCATGGGACTTTGAAAATTTTCGGCCAGGCGTCAGACTTTGAAAAAATTCTGGCCAGCATGGGACTTTGAAAAAATTCTGGCCAGCATGGGACTTTGAAAATTTTCAGCCAGGCATCAGACTTAGGAAAAATTCTGGCCAGCATGGGACTTTGAAAATTTTCGGCAAGGCGTCAGACTTTGAAAAAATTCTGGCCAGCATGGGACTTTGAAAAAATTCTGGCCATCATGGGACTTTGAAAATTTTCGGCCAGGCGTCAGACTTAGAAAAAATTCTGGCCAGCATGGGACTTTGAAAATTTTCGGCCAGGCATCAGACAGAAAAAATTCTGGCCAGCATGGGACTTTGAAAATTTTCGGCCAGGCATGAGACTTTGAAAAAATTCTGGCCAGCATGGGACTTTGAAAAAATTCTGGCCAGCATGGGACTTTGAAAAAATTCTGGCCATCATGGGACTTTGAAAATTTTCGGCCAGGCGTCAGACTTAGAAAAAATTCTGGCCAGCATGGGACTTTGAAAATTTTCGGCCAGGCATCAGACAGAAAAAATTCTGGCCAGCATGGGACTTTGAAATATTTCAGGTAGGCGTCAGACTTTGAAAATTTTTGGCCAGGCGTCAGACTTAGAAAAAATTCTGGCCAGCATGGGACTTTGAAAATTTTCAGCCAGGCATCAGACTTAGGAAAAATTCTGGCCAGCATGGGACTTTGAAAATTTTCGGCAAGGCGTCAGACTTTGAAAAAATTCTGGCCAGCATGGGACTTTGAAAAAATTCTGGCCATCATGGGACTTTGAAAATTTTCGGCCAGGCGTCAGACTTAGAAAAAATTCTGGCCAGCATGGGACTTTGAAAATTTTCGGCCAGGCATCAGACAGAAAAAATTCTGGCCAGCATGGGACTTTGAAAATTTTCGGCCAGGCATGAGACTTTGAAAAAATTCTGGCCAGCATGGGACTTTGAAAAAATTCTGGCCAGCATGGGACTTTGAAAAAATTCTGGCCATCATGGGACTTTGAAAATTTTCGGCCAGGCGTCAGACTTAGAAAAAATTCTGGCCAGCATGGGACTTTGAAAATTTTCGGCCAGGCATCAGACAGAAAAAATTCTGGCCAGCATGGGACTTTGAAAATTTTCGGCCAGGCATGAGACTTTGAAAAAATTCTGGCCAGCATGGGACTTTGAAAAAATTCTGGCCAGCATGGGACTTTGAAAAAATTCTGGCCATCATGGGACTTTGAAAATTTTCGGCCAGGCGTCAGACTTAGAAAAAATTCTGGCCAGCATGGGACTTTGAAAATTTTCAGCCAGGCATCAGACTTAGAAAAAATTCTGGCCAGCATGGGACTTAGAAAAAATTCTGGCCAGCATGGGACTTAGAAAAAATTCTGGCCAGCATGGGACTTTGAAAATTTTCAGCCAGGCATCAGACTTATAAAAAATTCTGGCCAGCATGGGACTTTGAAAATTTTCGGCCAGGCGTCAGACTTAGAAAAAATTCTGGCCAGCATGGGACTTTGAAATATTTCAGCCAGGCATCAGACTTAGAAAAAATTCTGGCCAGCATGGGATTTTGAAAAAATTCTGGCCAGCATGGGACTTTGAAAATTTTCGGCCAGGCATCAGACAGAAAAAATTCTGGCCAGCATGGGACTTTGAAAAAATTCTGGCCAGCATGGGACTTTGAAAAAATTCTGGCCAGCATGGGACTTTGAAAAAATTCTGGCCAGCATGGGACTTTGAAAATTTTCAGCCAGGCGTCAGACTTAGAAAAAATTCTGGCCAGCATGGGATTTTGAAATATTTCGGCCAGGCATCAGACTTAGAAAAAATTCTGGCCAGCATGGGACTTAGAAAAAATTCTGGCCAGCATGGGATTTTGAAAAAAATCTGGCCAGCATGGGACTTTAAAAATTTTCAGCCAGGCGTCAGACTTAGAAAAAATTCTGGCCAGCATGGGATTTTGAAATATTTCGGCCAGGCATCAGACTTAGAAAAAATTCTGGCCAGCATGGGACTTTGAAAAAATTCTGGCTAGCATGGGACTTTGAAAATTTTCAGCCAGGCATCAGACTTAGAAAAAATTCTGGCCAGCATGGGACTTTGAAAATTTTCGGCCAGGCGTCAGACTTAGAAAAAATTCTGGCCAGCATGGGACTTTGAAAATTTTCAGCCAGGAATCAGACTTAGAAAAAATTCTGGCCAGCATGGGACTTTGAAAATTTTCAGCCAGGCATCAGACTTAGAAAAAATTCTGGCCAGCATAGGATTTTGAAATATTTCGGCCAGGCATCAGACTTAGAAAAAATTCTGGCCAGCATGGGACTTTGAAAAAAATCTGGCCAGCATGGGACTTTGAAAATTTTCAGCCAGGCATCAGACTTAGAAAAAATTCTGGCCAGCATGGGACTTTGAAAAAATTCTGGCTAGCATGGGACTTTGAAAATTTTCGGCCAGGCGTCAGACTTAGAAAAAATTCTGGCCAGCATGGGATTTTGAAAAAAATCTGGCCAGCATGGGACTTTGAAAATTTTCAGCCAGGCATCAGACTTAGAAAAAATTCTGGCCAGCATGGGACTTTGAAAATTTTCAGCCAGGCATCAGACTTATAAAAAATTCTGGCCTGCATGGGACTTTGAAATATTTCAGGCAGGCGTCAGACTTTGAAAAAATTCTGGCCAGCATGGGACTTTGAAAATTTTCGGCCAGGCGTCAGACTTAGAAAAAATTCTGGCCAGCATGGGACTTTGAAAATTTTCAGCCAGGCATCAGACTTAGAAAAAATTCTGGCCAGCATGGGACTTAGAAAAAATTCTGGCCTGCATGGGACTTTAAAATATTTCAGCCAGGCATCAGACTTAGAAAAAATTCTGGCCAGCATGGGACTTTGAAAATTTTCAGCCAGGAATCAGACTTTGAAAAAATTCTGGCCAGCAAGGAACTTAGAAAAAATTCTGGCCAGCATGGGACTTAGAAAAAATTCTGGCCAGCATGGGACTTTGAAAATTTTCGGCCAGGCGTCAGACTTAGAAAAAATTCTGGCCAGCATGGGACTTTGAAATATTTCAGCCAGGCATCAGACTTAGAAAAAATTCTGGCCAGCATGGGATTTTGAAAAAAATCTGGCCAGCATGGGACTTTGAAAATTTTCAGCCAGGCATCAGACTTAGAAAAAATTCTGGCCAGCATGGGACTTTGAAAATTTTCGGCCAGGCGTCAGACTTAGAAAAACTTCTGGCCAGCATGGGACTTAGAAAAAAATCTGGCCAGCATGGGACTTAGAAAAAATTCTGCCCAGCATGGGACTTTGAAAAAATTCTGGCCAGCATGGGACTTTGAAAATTTTCGGCCAGGCGTCAGACTTTGAAAAAATTCTGGCCAGCATGGGACTTTGAAAAAATTCTGGCCAGCATGGGACTTTGAAAATTTTCAGCCAGGCATCAGACTTAGGAAAAATTCTGGCCAGCATGGGACTTTGAAAATTTTCGGCAAGGCGTCAGACTTTGAAAAAATTCTGGCCAGCATGGGACTTTGAAAAAATTCTGGCCATCATGGGACTTTGAAAATTTTCGGCCAGGCGTCAGACTTAGAAAAAATTCTGGCCAGCATGGGACTTTGAAAATTTTCGGCCAGGCATCAGACAGAAAAAATTCTGGCCAGCATGGGACTTTGAAAATTTTCGGCCAGGCATGAGACTTTGAAAAAATTCTGGCCAGCATGGGACTTTGAAAAAATTCTGGCCAGCATGGGACTTTGAAAAAATTCTGGCCATCATGGGACTTTGAAAATTTTCGGCCAGGCGTCAGACTTAGAAAAAATTCTGGCCAGCATGGGACTTTGAAAATTTTCGGCCAGGCATCAGACAGAAAAAATTCTGGCCAGCATGGGACTTTGAAATATTTCAGGTAGGCGTCAGACTTTGAAAATTTTTGGCCAGGCGTCAGACTTAGAAAAAATTCTGGCTAGCATGGGACTTTGAAAATTTTCGGCCAGGCGTCAGACTTAGAAAAAATTCTGGCCAGCATGGAACTTTGAAAATTTTCAGCCAGGCATCAGACTTAGAAAAAATTCTGGCCAGCATGGGACTTAGAAAAAATTCTGGCCTGCATGGGACTTTAAAATATTTCAGCCAGGCATCAGACTTAGAAAAAATTCTGGCCAGCATGGGACTTTGAAAATTTTCAGCCAGGAATCAGACTTAGAAAAAATTCTGGCCAGCATGGGACTTTGAAAAAATTCTGGCCATCATGGGACTTTGAAAATTTTAGGCCAGGCGTCAGACTTAGAAAAAATTCTGGCCAGCATGGGACTTTGAAAATTTTCAGCCAGGCATCAGACTTAGAAAAAATTCTGGCCAGCATGGGACTTAGAAAAAATTCTGGCCAGCATGGGACTTTGAAAAAATTCTGGCCATCATGGGACTTTGAAAATTTTCGGCCAGGCGTCAGACTTAGAAAAAATTCTGGCCAGCATGGGACTTTGAAAATTTTCGGCCAGGCATCAGACAGAAAAAATTCTGGCCAGCATGGGACTTTGAAAATTTTCAGCCAGGCATGAGACTTTGAAAAAATTCTGGCCAGCATGGGACTTTGAACAAATTCTGGCCAGCATGGGACTTTGAAAAAATTCTGGCCATCATGGGACTTTGAAAATTTTCGGCCAGGCGTCAGACTTAGAAAAAATTCTGGCCAGCATGGGACTTTGAAAATTTTCGGCCAGGCATCAGACAGAAAAAATTCTGGCCAGCATGGGACTTTGAAAAAATTCTGGCCAGCATGGGACTTTGAAAAAATTCTGGCCAGCATGGGACTTTGAAAAAATTCTGGCCAGCATGGGACTTTGAAAATTTTCAGCCAGGCGTCAGACTTAGAAAAAATTCTGGCCAGCATGGGATTTTGAAATATTTCGGCCAGGCATCAGACTTAGAAAAAATTCTGGCCAGCATGGGACTTAGAAAAAATTCTGGCCAGCATGGGATTTTGAAAAAAATCTGTCCAGCATGGGACTTTAAAAATTTTCAGCCAGGCGTCAGACTTAGAAAAAATTCTGGCCAGCATGGGATTTTGAAATATTTCGGCCAGGCATCAGACTTAGAAAAAATTCTGGCCAGCATGGGACTTTGAAAAAAATCTGGCCAGCATGGGACTTTGAAAATTTTCAGCCAGGCATCAGACTTAGAAAAAATTCTGGCCAGCATGGGACTTTGAAAAAATTCTGGCCAGCATGGGACGTTGAAAATTTTCGGCCAGGCGTCAGAAAAAATTCTGGCCAGCATGTGACTTTGAAAATTTTCAGCCAGGAATCAGACTTAGAAAAAATTCTGGCCAGCATGGGACTTTGAAAATTTTCAGCCAGGCATCAGACTTAGAAAAAATTCTGGCCAGCATGGGACTTTGAAAAATATCTGGCCAGCATGGGACTTTGAAAATTTTCAGCCAGGCATCAGACTTAGAAAAAATTCTGGCCAGCATGGGACTTTGAAAAAATTCTGGCTAGCATGGGACTTTGAAAATTTTCGGCCAGGCGTCAGACTTAGAAAAAATTCTGGCCAGCATGGGACTTTGAAAATTTTCAGCCAGGCATCAGACTTAGAAAAAATTCTGGCCAGCATGGGACTTAGAAAAAATTCTGGCCAGCATGGGACTTTAAAAATTTTCAGCCAGGCATCAGACTTAGAAAAAATTCTGGCCTGCATGGGACTTTGAAATATTTCAGCCAGGCATCAGACTTAGAAAAAATTCTGGCCAGCATGGGACTTTGAAAATTTTCAGCCAGGCATCAGACTTAGAAAAAATTCTGGCCAGCATGGGACTTAGAAAAAATTCTGGCCAGCATGGGACTTTAAAAATTTTCAGCCAGGCATCAGACTTAGAAAAAATTCTGGCCTGCATGGGACTTTGAAATATTTCAGCCAGGCATCAGACTTAGAAAAAATTCTGGCCAGCATGGGACTTAGAAAAAATTCTGGCCAGCATGGGACTTAGAAAAAATTCTGGCTAGCATGGGACTTTAAAAATTTTCAGCCAGGCATCAGACTTAGAAAAAATTCTGGCCAGCATGGGACTTAGAAAAAATTCTGGCCAGCATGGGACTTTAAAAATTTTCAGCCAGGCATCAGACTTAGAAAAAATTCTGGCTCGCATGGGACTTTGAAAATTTTCAGCCAGGCATCAGACTTAGAAAAAATTCTGGCCAGCATGGGACTTTGAACATTTTCGGCCAGGCGTCAGACTTAGAAAAAATTCTGGCCAGCATGGGACTTTGAAATATTTCAGGTAGGCGTCAGACTTTGAAAATTTTTGGCCAGGCGTCAGACTTAGAAAAAATTCTGGCTAGCATGGGACTTTGAAAATTTTCGGCCAGGCGTCAGACTTAGAAAAAATTCTGGCCAGCATGGAACTTTGAAAATTTTCAGCCAGGCATCAGACTTAGAAAAAATTCTGGCCAGCATGGGACTTAGAAAAAATTCTGGCCTGCATGGGACTTTGAAAATTTTCAGCCAGGAATCAGACTTAGAAAAAATTCTGGCCAGCATGGGACTTTGAAAAAATTCTGGCCATCATGGGACTTTGAAAATTTTAGGCCAGGCGTCAGACTTAGAAAAAAATTCTGGCCAGCATGGGACTTTGAAAATTTTCAGCCAGGCATCAGACTTAGAAAAAATTCTGGCCAGCATGGGACTTAGAAAAAATTCTGGCCAGCATGGGACTTTGAAAATTTTCGGCCAGGCGTCAGACTTAGAAAAAATTCTGGCCAGCATGGGACTGAAATATTTCAGCCAGGCATCAGACTTAGAAAAAATTCTGGCCAGCATGGGACTTTGAAAAAATTCTGGCTAGCATGGGACTTTGAAAATTTTCAGCCAGGCATCAGACTTAGAAAAAATTCTGGCCAGCATGGGACTTTGAAAATTTTCAGCCAGGCATCAGACTTAGAAAAAATTCTGGCCAGCATGGGACTTTGAAAAAATTCTGGCTAGCATGGGACTTTGAAAATTTTCAGCCAGGCATCAGACTGAGAAAAAATTCTGGCCAGCATGGGACTTTGAAAATTTTCGGCCAGGCGTCAGACTTAGAAAAAAATCTGGCCAGCATGGGACTTAGAAAAAATTCTGGCCTGCATGGGACTTTAAAATATTTCAGCCAGGCATCAGACTTAGAAAAAATTCTGGCCAGCATGGGACTTTGAAAATTTTCAGCCAGGAATCAGACTTAGAAAAAATTCTGGCCAGCATGGGACTTTGAAAATTTTCAGCCAGGCATCAGACTTAGAAAAAATTCTGGCCAGCATGGGACTTAGAAAAAATTCTGGCCAGCATGGGACTTAGAAAATTTTCAGCCAGGAATCAGACTTAGAAAAAATTCTGGCCAGCATGGGACTTTGAAAATTTTCAGCCAGGCATCAGACTTAGAAAAAATTCTGGCCAGCATGGGACTTTGAAAATTTTCAGCCAGGCATCAGACTTATAAAAAATTCTGGCCAGCATGGGACTTTGAAAATTTTCGGCCAGGCGTCAGACTTAGAAAAAATTCTGGCCAGCATGGGACTTTGAAATATTTCAGCCAGGCATCAGACTTAGAAAAAATTCTGGCCAGCATGGGATTTTGAAAAAATTCTGGCCAGCATGGGACTTTGAAAATTTTCGGCCAGGCATCAGACAGAAAAAATTCTGGCCAGCATGGGACTTAGAAAAAATTCTGGCCTGCATGGGACTTTAAAATATTTCAGCCAGGAATCAGACTTAGAAAAAATTCTGGCCAGCATGGGACTTTGAAAATTTTCAGCCAGGCATCAGACTTAGAAAAAATTCTGGCCAGCATGGGACTTTGAAAATTTTCAGCCAGGCATCAGACTTAGAAAAAATTCTGGCCAGCATGGGACTTTGAAAATTTTCAGCCAGGCATCAGACTTATAAAAAATTCTGGCCAGCATGGGACTTTGAAAATTTTCGGCCAGGCGTCAGACTTAGAAAAAATTCTGGCCAGCATGGGACTTTGAAATATTTCAGCCAGGCATCAGACTTAGAAAAAATTCTGGCCAGCATGGGATTTTGAAAAAATTCTGGCCAGCATGGGACTTTGAAAATTTTCGGCCAGGCATCAGACAGAAAAAATTCTGGCCAGCATGGGACTTTGAAAAAATTCTGGCCAGCATGGGACTTTGAAAAAATTCTGGCCAGCATGGGACTTTGAAAAAATTCTGGCCAGCATGGGACTTTGAAAATTTTCAGCCAGGCGTCAGACTTAGAAAAAATTCTGGCCAGCATGGGATTTTGAAATATTTCGGCCAGGCATCAGACTTAGAAAAAATTCTGGCCAGCATGGGACTTAGAAAAAATTCTGGCCAGCATGGGATTTTGAAAAAAATCTGGCCAGCATGGGACTTTAAAAATTTTCAGCCAGGCGTCAGACTTAGAAAAAATTCTGGCCAGCATGGGATTTTGAAATATTTCGGCCAGGCATCAGACTTAGAAAAAATTCTGGCCAGCATGGGACTTTGAAAAAAATCTGGCCAGCATGGGACTTTGAAAATTTTCAGCCAGGCATCAGACTTAGAAAAAATTCTGGCCAGCATGGGACTTTGAAAAAATTCTGGCTAGCATGGGACTTTGAAAATTTTCAGCCAGGCATCAGACTTAGAAAAAATTCTGGCCAGCATGGGACTTTGAAAATTTTCGGCCAGGCGTCAGACTTAGAAAAAATTCTGGCCAGCATGGGACTTTGAAAATTTTCAGCCAGGAATCAGACTTAGAAAAAATTCTGGCCAGCATGGGACTTTGAAAATTTTCAGCCAGGCATCAGACTTAGAAAAAATTCTGGCCAGCATAGGATTTTGAAATATTTCGGCCAGGCATCAGACTTAGAAAAAATTCTGGCCAGCATGGGACTTTGAAAAAAATCTGGCCAGCATGGGACTTTGAAAATTTTCAGCCAGGCATCAGACTTAGAAAAAATTCTGGCCAGCATGGGACTTTGAAAAAATTCTGGCTAGCATGGGACTTTGAAAATTTTCGGCCAGGCGTCAGACTTAGAAAAAATTCTGGCCAGCATGGGATTTTGAAAAAAATCTGGCCAGCATGGGACTTTGAAAATTTTCAGCCAGGCATCAGACTTAGAAAAAATTCTGGCCAGCATGGGACTTTGAAAATTTTCAGCCAGGCATCAGACTTATAAAAAATTCTGGCCAGCATGGGACTTTGAAAATTTCCAGCTCGGCGTCAGACTTAGAAAAAATTCTGGCCTGCATGGGACTTTGAAATATTTCAGGCAGGCGTCAGACTTAGAAAAAATTCTGGCCAGCATGGGACTTTGAAAATTTTCAGCCAGGCATCAGACTTAGAAAAAATTCTGGCCAGCATGGGACTTAGAAAAAATTCTGGCCTGCATGGGACTTTAAAATATTTCAGCCAGGCATCAGACTTAGAAAAAATTCTGGCCAGCATGGGACTTTGAAAATTTTCAGCCAGGAATCAGACTTTGAAAAAATTCTGGCCAGCAAGGAACTTAGAAAAAATTCTGGCCAGCATGGGACTTAGAAAAAATTCTGGCCAGCATGGGACTTTGAAAATTTTCAGCCAGGCATCAGACTTAGAAAAAATTCTGGCCAGCATGGGACTTTGAAAATTTTCGGCCAGGCGTCAGACTTAGAAAAAATTCTGGCCAGCATGGGACTTTGAAATATTTCAGCCAGGCATCAGACTTAGAAAAAATTCTGGCCAGCATGGGATTTTGAAAAAAATCTGGCCAGCATGGGACTTTGAAAATTTTCAGCCAGGCATCAGACTTAGAAAAAATTCTGGCCAGCATGGGACTTTGAAAATTTTCGGCCAGGCGTCAGACTTAGAAAAACTTCTGGCCAGCATGGGACTTAGAAAAAAATCTGGCCAGCATGGGACTTAGAAAAAATTCTGGCCAGCATGGGACTTTGAAAAAATTCTGGCCAGCATGGGACTTTGAAAATTTTCGGCCAGGCGTCAGACTTTGAAAAAATTCTGGCCAGCATGGGACTTTGAAAAAATTCTGGCCAGCATGGGACTTTGAAAATTTTCAGCCAGGCATCAGACTTAGGAAAAATTCTGGCCAGCATGGGACTTTGAAAATTTTCGGCAAGGCGTCAGACTTTGAAAAAATTCTGGCCAGCATGGGACTTTGAAAAAATTCTGGCCATCATGGGACTTTGAAAATTTTCGGCCAGGCGTCAGACTTAGAAAAAATTCTGGCCAGCATGGGACTTTGAAAATTTTCGGCCAGGCATCAGACAGAAAAAATTCTGGCCAGCATGGGACTTTGAAAATTTTCGGCCAGGCATGAGACTTTGAAAAAATTCTGGCCAGCATGGGACTTTGAAAAAATTCTGGCCAGCATGGGACTTTGAAAAAATTCTGGCCATCATGGGACTTCGAAAATTTTCGGCCAGGCGTCAGACTTAGAAAAAATTCTGGCCAGCATGGGACTTTGAAAATTTTCGGCCAGGCATCAGACAGAAAAAATTCTGGCCAGCATGGGACTTTGAAATATTTCAGGTAGGCGTCAGACTTTGAAAATTTTTGGCCAGGCGTCAGACTTAGAAAAAATTCTGGCTAGCATGGGACTTTGAAAATTTTCAGCCAGGCATCAGACTTATAAAAAATTCTGGCCAGCATGGGACTTTGAAAATTTTCGGCCAGGCGTCAGACTTAGAAAAAATTCTGGCCAGCATGGGACTTTGAAATATTTCAGCCAGGCATCAGACTTAGAAAAAATTCTGGCCAGCATGGGATTTTGAAAAAATTCTGGCCAGCATGGGACTTTGAAAATTTTCGGCCAGGCATCAGACAGAAAAAATTCTGGCCAGCATGGGACTTTGAAAAAATTCTGGCCAGCATGGGACTTTGAAAAAATTCTGGCCAGCATGGGACTTTGAAAAAATTCTGGCCAGCATGGGACTTTGAAAATTTTCAGCCAGGCGTCAGACTTAGAAAAAATTCTGGCCAGCATGGGATTTTGAAATATTTCGGCCAGGCATCAGACTTAGAAAAAATTCTGGCCAGCATGGGACTTAGAAAAAATTCTGGCCAGCATGGGATTTTGAAAAAAATCTGGCCAGCATGGGACTTTAAAAATTTTCAGCCAGGCGTCAGACTTAGAAAAAATTCTGGCCAGCATGGGATTTTGAAATATTTCGGCCAGGCATCAGACTTAGAAAAAATTCTGGCCAGCATGGGACTTTGAAAAAAATCTGGCCAGCATGGGACTTTGAAAATTTTCAGCCAGGCATCAGACTTAGAAAAAATTCTGGCCAGCATGGGACTTTGAAAAAATTCTGGCTAGCATGGGACTTTGAAAATTTTCAGCCAGGCATCAGACTTAGAAAAAATTCTGGCCAGCATGGGACTTTGAAAATTTTCGGCCAGGCGTCAGACTTAGAAAAAATTCTGGCCAGCATGGGACTTTGAAAATTTTCAGCCAGGAATCAGACTTAGAAAAAATTCTGGCCAGCATGGGACTTTGAAAATTTTCAGCCAGGCATCAGACTTAGAAAAAATTCTGGCCAGCATAGGATTTTGAAATATTTCGGCCAGGCATCAGACTTAGAAAAAATTCTGGCCAGCATGGGACTTTGAAAAAAATCTGGCCAGCATGGGACTTTGAAAATTTTCAGCCAGGCATCAGACTTAGAAAAAATTCTGGCCAGCATGGGACTTTGAAAAAATTCTGGCTAGCATGGGACTTTGAAAATTTTCGGCCAGGCGTCAGACTTAGAAAAAATTCTGGCCAGCATGGGATTTTGAAAAAAATCTGGCCAGCATGGGACTTTGAAAATTTTCAGCCAGGCATCAGACTTAGAAAAAATTCTGGCCAGCATGGGACTTTGAAAATTTTCAGCCAGGCATCAGACTTATAAAAAATTCTGGCCAGCATGGGACTTTGAAAATTTCCAGCTCGGCGTCAGACTTAGAAAAAATTCTGGCCTGCATGGGACTTTGAAATATTTCAGGCAGGCGTCAGACTTAGAAAAAATTCTGGCCAGCATGGGACTTTGAAAATTTTCAGCCAGGCATCAGACTTAGAAAAAATTCTGGCCAGCATGGGACTTAGAAAAAATTCTGGCCTGCATGGGACTTTAAAATATTTCAGCCAGGCATCAGACTTAGAAAAAATTCTGGCCAGCATGGGACTTTGAAAATTTTCAGCCAGGAATCAGACTTTGAAAAAATTCTGGCCAGCAAGGAACTTAGAAAAAATTCTGGCCAGCATGGGACTTAGAAAAAATTCTGGCCAGCATGGGACTTTGAAAATTTTCAGCCAGGCATCAGACTTAGAAAAAATTCTGGCCAGCATGGGACTTTGAAAATTTTCGGCCAGGCGTCAGACTTAGAAAAAATTCTGGCCAGCATGGGACTTTGAAATATTTCAGCCAGGCATCAGACTTAGAAAAAATTCTGGCCAGCATGGGATTTTGAAAAAAATCTGGCCAGCATGGGACTTTGAAAATTTTCAGCCAGGCATCAGACTTAGAAAAAATTCTGGCCAGCATGGGACTTTGAAAATTTTCGGCCAGGCGTCAGACTTAGAAAAACTTCTGGCCAGCATGGGACTTAGAAAAAAATCTGGCCAGCATGGGACTTAGAAAAAATTCTGGCCAGCATGGGACTTTGAAAAAATTCTGGCCAGCATGGGACTTTGAAAATTTTCGGCCAGGCGTCAGACTTTGAAAAAATTCTGGCCAGCATGGGACTTTGAAAAAATTCTGGCCAGCATGGGACTTTGAAAATTTTCAGCCAGGCATCAGACTTAGGAAAAATTCTGGCCAGCATGGGACTTTGAAAATTTTCGGCAAGGCGTCAGACTTTGAAAAAATTCTGGCCAGCATGGGACTTTGAAAAAATTCTGGCCATCATGGGACTTTGAAAATTTTCGGCCAGGCGTCAGACTTAGAAAAAATTCTGGCCAGCATGGGACTTTGAAAATTTTCGGCCAGGCATCAGACAGAAAAAATTCTGGCCAGCATGGGACTTTGAAAATTTTCGGCCAGGCATGAGACTTTGAAAAAATTCTGGCCAGCATGGGACTTTGAAAAAATTCTGGCCAGCATGGGACTTTGAAAAAATTCTGGCCATCATGGGACTTCGAAAATTTTCGGCCAGGCGTCAGACTTAGAAAAAATTCTGGCCAGCATGGGACTTTGAAAATTTTCGGCCAGGCATCAGACAGAAAAAATTCTGGCCAGCATGGGACTTTGAAATATTTCAGGTAGGCGTCAGACTTTGAAAATTTTTGGCCAGGCGTCAGACTTAGAAAAAATTCTGGCTAGCATGGGACTTTGAAAATTTTCGGCCAGGCGTCAGACTTAGAAAAAATTCTGGCCAGCATGGAACTTTGAAAATTTTCAGCCAGGCATCAGACTTAGAAAAAATTCTGGCCAGCATGGGACTTAGAAAAAATTCTGGCCTGCATGGGACTTTAAAATATTTCAGCCAGGCATCAGACTTAGAAAAAATTCTGGCCAGCATGGGACTTTGAAAAAATTCTGGCTAGCATGGGACTTTGAAAATTTTCAGCCAGGCATCAGACTTAGAAAAAATTCTGGCCAGCATGGGACTTTGAAAATTTTCAGCCAGGCATCAGACTTAGAAAAAATTCTGGCCAGCATGGGACTTTGAAAAAATTCTGGCTAGCATGGGACTTTGAAAATTTTCAGCCAGGCATCAGACTGAGAAAAAATTCTGGCCAGCATGGGACTTTGAAAATTTTCGGCCAGGCGTCAGACTTAGAAAAAAATCTGGCCAGCATGGGACTTAGAAAAAATTCTGGCCTGCATGGGACTTTAAAATATTTCAGCCAGGCATCAGACTTAGAAAAAATTCTGGCCAGCATGGGACTTTGAAAATTTTCAGCCAGGAATCAGACTTAGAAAAAATTCTGGCCAGCATGGGACTTTGAAAATTTTCAGCCAGGCATCAGACTTAGAAAAAATTCTGGCCAGCATGGGACTTAGAAAAAATTCTGGCCAGCATGGGACTTAGAAAAAATTCTGGCCAGCATGGGACTTTGAAAATTTTCAGCCAGGCATCAGACTTATAAAAAATTCTGGCCAGCATGGGACTTTGAAAATTTTCGGCCAGGCGTCAGACTTAGAAAAAATTCTGGCCAGCATGGGACTTTGAAATATTTCAGCCAGGCATCAGACTTAGAAAAAATTCTGGCCAGCATGGGATTTTGAAAAAATTCTGGCCAGCATGGGACTTTGAAAATTTTCGGCCAGGCATCAGACAGAAAAAATTCTGGCCAGCATGGGACTTTGAAAAAATTCTGGCCAGCATGGGACTTTGAAAAAATTCTGGCCAGCATGGGACTTTGAAAAAATTCTGGCCAGCATGGGACTTTGAAAATTTTCAGCCAGGCGTCAGACTTAGAAAAAATTCTGGCCAGCATGGGATTTTGAAATATTTCGGCCAGGCATCAGACTTAGAAAAAATTCTGGCCAGCATGGGACTTAGAAAAAATTCTGGCCAGCATGGGATTTTGAAAAAAATCTGGCCAGCATGGGACTTTAAAAATTTTCAGCCAGGCGTCAGACTTAGAAAAAATTCTGGCCAGCATGGGATTTTGAAATATTTCGGCCAGGCATCAGACTTAGAAAAAATTCTGGCCAGCATGGGACTTTGAAAAAAATCTGGCCAGCATGGGACTTTGAACATTTTCAGCCAGGCATCAGACTTAGAAAAAATTCTGGCCAGCATGGGACTTTGAAAAAATTCTGGCTAGCATGGGACTTTGAAAATTTTCAGCCAGGCGTCAGACTTAGAAAAAATTCTGGCCAGCATGGGACTTTGAAAATTTTCAGCCAGGAATCAGACTTAGAAAAAATTCTGGCCAGCATGGGACTTTGAAAATTTTCAGCCAGGCATCAGACTTAGAAAAAATTCTGGCCAGCATAGGATTTTGAAATATTTCGGCCAGGCATCAGACTTAGAAAAAATTCTGGCCAGCATGGGACTTTGAAAAAAATCTGGCCAGCATGGGACTTTGAAAATTTTCAGCCAGGCATCAGACTTAGAAAAAATTCTGGCCAGCATGGGACTTTGAAAAAATTCTGGCTAGCATGGGACTTTGAAAATTTTCGGCCAGGCGTCAGACTTAGAAAAAATTCTGGCCAGCATGGGACTTTGAAAATTTTCAGCCAGGCATCAGACTTATAAAAAATTCTGGCCAGCATGGGACTTTGAAAATTTTCAGCTCGGCGTCAGACTTAGAAAAAATTCTGGCCTGCATGGGACTTTGAAATATTTCAGGCAGGCGTCAGACTTTGAAAAAATTCTGGCCAGCATGGGACTTTGAAAATTTTCGGCCAGGCGTCAGACTTAGAAAAAATTCTGGCCAGCATGGGACTTTGAAAATTTTCAGCCAGGCATCAGACTTAGAAAAAATTCTGGCCAGCATGGGACTTAGAAAAAATTCTGGCCTGCATGGGACTTTAAAATATTTCAGCCAGGCATCAGACTTAGAAAAAATTCTGGCCAGCATGGGACTTTGAAAATTTTCAGCCAGGAATCAGACTTTGAAAAAATTCTGGCCAGCAAGGAACTTAGAAAAAATTCTGGCCAGCATGGGACTTAGAAAAAATTCTGGCCAGCATGGGACTTTGAAAATTTTCAGCCAGGCATCAGACTTAGAAAAAATTCTGGCCAGCATGGGACTTTGAAAATTTTCGGCCAGGCGTCAGACTTAGAAAAAATTCTGGCCAGCATGGGACTTTGAAATATTTCAGCCAGGCATCAGACTTAGAAAAAATTCTGGCCAGCATGGGATTTTGAAAAAAATCTGGCCAGCATGGGACTTTGAAAATTTTCAGCCAGGCATCAGACTTAGAAAAAATTCTGGCCAGCATGGGACTTTGAAAATTTTCGGCCAGGCGTCAGACTTAGAAAAACTTCTGGCCAGCATGGGACTTAGAAAAAAATCTGGCCAGCATGGGACTTAGAAAAAATTCTGGCCAGGCGTCAGACTTTGAAAAAATTCTGGCCAGCATGGGACTTTGAAAAAATTCTGGCCAGCATGGGACTTTGAAAATTTTCAGCCAGGCATCAGACTTAGGAAAAATTCTGGCCAGCATGGGACTTTGAAAATTTTCGGCAAGGCGTCAGACTTTGAAAAAATTCTGGCCAGCATGGGACTTTGAAAAAATTCTGGCCATCATGGGACTTTGAAAATTTTCGGCCAGGCGTCAGACTTAGAAAAAATTCTGGCCAGCATGGGACTTTGAAAATTTTCGGCCAGGCATCAGACAGAAAAAATTCTGGCCAGCATGGGACTTTGAAAATTTTCGGCCAGGCATGAGACTTTGAAAAAATTCTGGCCAGCATGGGACTTTGAAAAAATTCTGGCCAGCATGGGACTTTGAAAAAATTCTGGCCATCATGGGACTTTGAAAATTTTCGGCCAGGCGTCAGACTTAGAAAAAATTCTGGCCAGCATGGGACTTTGAAAATTTTCGGCCAGGCATCAGACAGAAAAAATTCTGGCCAGCATGGGACTTTGAAAAAATTCTGGCCAGCATGGGACTTTGAAAAAATTCTGGCCATCATGGGACTTTGAAAATTTTCGGCCAGGCGTCAGACTTAGAAAAAATTCTGGCCAGCATGGGACTTTGAAAATTTTCGGCCAGGCATCAGACAGAAAAAATTCTGGCCAGCATGGGACTTTGAAAATTTTCGGCCAGGCATGAGACTTTGAAAAAATTCTGGCCAGCATGGGACTTTGAAAAAATTCTGGCCAGCATGGGACTTTGAAAAAATTCTGGCCATCATGGGACTTTGAAAATTTTCGGCCAGGCGTCAGACTTAGAAAAAATTCTGGCCAGCATGGGACTTTGAAAATTTTCGGCCAGGCATCAGACAGAAAAAATTCTGGCCAGCATGGGACTTTGAAAAAATTCTGGCCAGCATGGGACTTTGAAAAAATTCTGGCCAGCATGGGACTTTGAAAAAATTCTGGCCAGCATGGGACTTTGAAAATTTTCAGCCAGGCGTCAGACTTAGAAAAAATTCTGGCCAGCATGGGATTTTGAAATATTTCGGCCAGGCATCAGACTTAGAAAAAATTCTGGCCAGCATGGGACTTAGAAAAAATTCTGGACAGCATGGGATTTTGAAAAAAATCTGGCCAGCATGGGACTTTAAAAATTTTCAGCCAGGCGTCAGACTTAGAAAAAATTCTGGCCAGCATGGGATTTTGAAATATTTCGGCCAGGCATCAGACTTAGAAAAAATTCTGGCCAGCATGGGACTTTGAAAAAAATCTGGCCAGCATGGGACTTTGAAAATTTTCAGCCAGGCATCAGACTTAGAAAAAATTCTGGCCAGCATGGGACTTTGAAAAAATTCTGGCCAGCATGGGACGTTGAAAATTTTCGGCCAGGCGTCAGAAAAAATTCTGGCCAGCATGTGACTTTGAAAATTTTCAGCCAGGAATCAGACTTAGAAAAAATTCTGGCCAGCATGGGACTTTGAAAATTTTCAGCCAGGCATCAGACTTAGAAAAAATTCTGGCCAGCATGGGACTTTGAAAAAATTCTGGCTAGCATGGGACTTTGAAAATTTTCGGCCAGGCGTCAGACTTAGAAAAAATTCTGGCCAGCATGGGACTTTGAAAATTTTCAGCCAGGCATCAGACTTAGAAAAAATTCTGGCCTGCATGGGACTTTGAAATATTTCAGCCAGGCATCAGACTTAGAAAAAATTCTGGCCAGCATGGGACTTTGAAAATTTTCAGCCAGGCATCAGACTTAGAAAAAATTCTGGCCAGCATGGGACTTAGAAAAAATTCTGGCCAGCATGGGACTTTAAAAATTTTCAGCCAGGCATCAGACTTAGAAAAAATTCTGGCCTGCATGGGACTTTGAAATATTTCAGCCAGGCATCAGACTTAGAAAAAATTCTGGCCAGCATGGGACTTAGAAAAAATTCTGGCCAGCATGGGACTTAGAAAAAATTCTGGCTAGCATGGGACTTTGAAAATTTTCGGCCAGGCGTCAGACTTAGAAAAAATTCTGGCCAGCATGGGACTTTGAAAATTTTCAGCCAGGCATCAGACTTAGAAAAAATTCTGGCCAGCATGGGACTTAGAAAAAATTCTGGCCAGCATGGGACTTTAAACATTTTCAGCCAGGCATCAGACTTAGAAAAAATTCTGGCTCGCATGGGACTTTGAAAATTTTCAGCCAGGCATCAGACTTAGAAAAAATTCTGGCCAGCATGGGACTTTGAACATTTTCGGCCAGGCGTCAGACTTAGAAAAAATTCTGGCCAGCATGGGACTTTGAAATATTTCAGGTAGGCGTCAGACTTTGAAAATTTTTGGCCAGGCGTCAGACTTAGAAAAAATTCTGGCTAGCATGGGACTTTGAAAATTTTCGGCCAGGCGTCAGACTTAGAAAAAATTCTGGCCAGCATGGAACTTTGAAAATTTTCAGCCAGGCATCAGACTTAGAAAAAATTCTGGCCAGCATGGGACTTAGAAAAAATTCTGGCCTGCATGGGACTTTAAAATATTTCAGCCAGGCATCAGACTTAGAAAAAATTCTGGCCAGCATGGGACTTTGAAAATTTTCAGCCAGGAATCAGACTTAGAAAAAATTCTGGCCAGCATGGGACTTTGAAAAAATTCTGGCCATCATGGGACTTTGAAAATTTTCGGCCAGGCGTCAGACTTAGAAAAAATTCTGGCCAGCATGGAACTTTGAAAATTTTCAGCCAGGCATCAGACTTAGAAAAAATTCTGGCCAGCATGGGACTTAGAAAAAATTCTGGCCTGCATGGGACTTTAAAATATTTCAGCCAGGCATCAGACTTAGAAAAAATTCTGGCCAGCATGGGACTTTGAAAATTTTCAGCCAGGCATCAGACTTAGAAAAAATTCTGGCCAGCATGGGACTTAGAAAAAATTCTGGCCAGCATGGGACTTAGAAAAAATTCTGGCCAGCATGGGACTTTGAAAATTTTCGGCCAGGCATCAGACAGAAAAAATTCTGGCCAGCATGGGACTTTGAAAATTTTCGGCCAGGCATGAGACTTTGAAAAAATTCTGGCCAGCATGGGACTTTGAAAAAATTCTGGCCAGCATGGGACTTTGAAAAAATTCTGGCCATCATGGGACTTTGAAAATTTTCGGCCAGGCGTCAGACTTAGAAAAAATTCTGGCCAGCATGGGACTTTGAAAATTTTCGGCCAGGCATCAGACAGAAAAAATTCTGGCCAGCATGGGACTTTGAAAAAATTCTGGCCAGCATGGGACTTTGAAAAAATTCTGGCCAGCATGGGACTTTGAAAAAATTCTGGCCAGCATGGGACTTTGAAAATTTTCAGCCAGGCGTCAGACTTAGAAAAAATTCTGGCCAGCATGGGATTTTGAAATATTTCGGCCAGGCATCAGACTTAGAAAAAATTCTGGCCAGCATGGGACTTAGAAAAAATTCTGGACAGCATGGGATTTTGAAAAAAATCTGGCCAGCATGGGACTTTAAAAATTTTCAGCCAGGCGTCAGACTTAGAAAAAATTCTGGCCAGCATGGGATTTTGAAATATTTCGGCCAGGCATCAGACTTAGAAAAAACTCTGGCCAGCATGGGACTTTGAAAAAAATCTGGCCAGCATGGGACTTTGAAAATTTTCAGCCAGGCATCAGACTTAGAAAAAATTCTGGCCAGCATGGGACTTTGAAAAAATTCTGGCCAGCATGGGACGTTGAAAATTTTCGGCCAGGCGTCAGAAAAAATTCTGGCCAGCATGTGACTTTGAAAATTTTCAGCCAGGAATCAGACTTAGAAAAAATTCTGGCCAGCATGGGACTTTGAAAATTTTCAGCCAGGCATCAGACTTAGAAAAAATTCTGGCCAGCATGGGACTTTGAAAAAATTCTGGCTAGCATGGGACTTTGAAAATTTTCGGCCAGGCGTCAGACTTAGAAAAAATTCTGGCCAGCATGGGACTTTGAAAATTTTCAGCCAGGCATCAGACTTAGAAAAAATTCTGGCCTGCATGGGACTTTGAAATATTTCAGCCAGGCATCAGACTTAGAAAAAATTCTGGCCAGCATGGGACTTTGAAAATTTTCAGCCAGGCATCAGACTTAGAAAAAATTCTGGCCAGCATGGGACTTAGAAAAAATTCTGGCCAGCATGGGACTTTAAAAATTTTCAGCCAGGCATCAGACTTAGAAAAAATTCTGGCCTGCATGGGACTTTGAAATATTTCAGCCAGGCATCAGACTTAGAAAAAATTCTGGCCAGCATGGGACTTAGAAAAAATTCTGGCCAGCATGGGACTTAGAAAAAATTCTGGCTAGCATGGGACTTTGAAAATTTTCGGCCAGGCGTCAGACTTAGAAAAAATTCTGGCCAGCATGGGACTTTGAAAATTTTCAGCCAGGCATCAGACTTAGAAAAAATTCTGGCCAGCATGGGACTTAGAAAAAATTCTGGCCAGCATGGGACTTTAAAAATTTTCAGCCAGGCATCAGACTTAGAAAAAATTCTGGCTCGCATGGGACTTTGAAAATTTTCAGCCAGGCATCAGACTTAGAAAAAATTCTGGCCAGCATGGGACTTTGAACATTTTCGGCCAGGCGTCAGACTTAGAAAAAATTCTGGCCAGCATGGGACTTTGAAATATTTCAGGTAGGCGTCAGACTTTGAAAATTTTTGGCCAGGCGTCAGACTTAGAAAAAATTCTGGCTAGCATGGGACTTTGAAAATTTTCGGCCAGGCGTCAGACTTAGAAAAAATTCTGGCCAGCATGGAACTTTGAAAATTTTCAGCCAGGCATCAGACTTAGAAAAAATTCTGGCCAGCATGGGACTTAGAAAAAATTCTGGCCTGCATGGGACTTTAAAATATTTCAGCCAGGCATCAGACTTAGAAAAAATTCTGGCCAGCATGGGACTTTGAAAATTTTCAGCCAGGAATCAGACTTAGAAAAAATTCTGGCCAGCATGGGACTTTGAAAAAATTCTGGCCATCATGGGACTTTGAAAATTTTCGGCCAGGCGTCAGACTTAGAAAAAATTCTGGCCAGCATGGAACTTTGAAAATTTTCAGCCAGGCATCAGACTTAGAAAAAATTCTGGCCAGCATGGGACTTAGAAAAAATTCTGGCCTGCATGGGACTTTAAAATATTTCAGCCAGGCATCAGACTTAGAAAAAATTCTGGCCAGCATGGGACTTTGAAAATTTTCAGCCAGGCATCAGACTTAGAAAAAATTCTGGCCAGCATGGGACTTAGAAAAAATTCTGGCCAGCATGGGACTTAGAAAAAATTCTGGCCAGCATGGGACTTTGAAAATTTTCGGCCAGGCGTCAGACTTAGAAAAAATTCTGGCCAGCATGGGACTGAAATATTTCAGCCAGGCATCAGACTTAGAAAAAATTCTGGCCAGCATGGGACTTTGAAAAAATTCTGGCTAGCATGGGACTTTGAAAATTTTCAGCCAGGCATCAGACTTAGAAAAAATTCTGGCCAGCATGGGACTTTGAAAATTTTCAGCCAGGCATCAGACTTAGAAAAAATTCTGGCCAGCATGGGACTTTGAAAAAATTCTGGCTAGCATGGGACTTTGAAAATTTTCAGCCAGGCATCAGACTGAGAAAAAATTCTGGCCAGCATGGGACTTTGAAAATTTTCGGCCAGGCGTCAGACTTAGAAAAAAATCTGGCCAGCATGGGACTTAGAAAAAATTCTGGCCTGCATGGGACTTTAAAATATTTCAGCCAGGCATCAGACTTAGAAAAAATTCTGGCCAGCATGGGACTTTGAAAATTTTCAGCCAGGAATCAGACTTAGAAAAAATTCTGGCCAGCATGGGACTTTGAAAATTTTCAGCCAGGCATCAGACTTAGAAAAAATTCTGGCCAGCATGGGACTTAGAAAAAATTCTGGCCAGCATGGGACTTAGAAAAAATTCTGGCCAGCATGGGACTTTGAAAATTTTCAGCCAGGCATCAGACTTATAAAAAATTCTGGCCAGCATGGGACTTTGAAAATTTTCGGCCAGGCGTCAGACTTAGAAAAAATTCTGGCCAGCATGGGATTTTGAAAAAATTCTGGCCAGCATGGGACTTTGAAAATTTCCAGCCAGGCATCAGACTTAGAAAAAATTCTGGCCAGCATGGGACTTAGAAAAAATTCTGGCCAGCATGGGACTTTAAAAATTTTCAGCCAGGCATCAGACTTATAAAAAATTCTGGCCAGCATGGGACTTTGAAAATTTTCAGCCAGGCGTCAGACTTAGAAAAAATTCTGGCCAGCATGGGACTTTGAAATATTTCAGCCAGGCATCAGACTTAGAAAAAATTCTGGCCAGCATGGGACTTTGAAAAAATTCTGGCCAGCATGGGACGTTGAAAATTTTCGGCCAGGCATCAGACTTAGAAAAAATTCTGGCCAGCATGGGACTTAGAAAAAATTCTGGACAGCATGGGATTTTGAAAAAAATCTGGCCAGCATGGGACTTTAAAAATTTTCAGCCAGGCGTCAGACTTAGAAAAAATTCTGGCCAGCATGGGATTTTGAAATATTTCGGCCAGGCATCAGACTTAGAAAAAATTCTGGCCAGCATGGGACTTTGAAAAAAATCTGGCCAGCATGGGACTTTGAAAATTTTCAGCCAGGCATCAGACTTAGAAAAAATTCTGGCCAGCATGGGACTTTGAAAAAATTCTGGCCAGCATGGGACGTTGAAAATTTTCGGCCAGGCGTCAGAAAAAATTCTGGCCAGCATGTGACTTTGAAAATTTTCAGCCAGGAATCAGACTTAGAAAAAATTCTGGCCAGCATGGGACTTTGAAAATTTTCAGCCAGGCATCAGACTTAGAAAAAATTCTGGCCAGCATGGGACTTTGAAAAAATTCTGGCTAGCATGGGACTTTGAAAATTTTCGGCCAGGCGTCAGACTTAGAAAAAATTCTGGCCAGCATGGGACTTTGAAAATTTTCAGCCAGGCATCAGACTTAGAAAAAATTCTGGCCTGCATGGGACTTTGAAATATTTCAGCCAGGCATCAGACTTAGAAAAAATTCTGGCCAGCATGGGACTTTGAAAATTTTCAGCCAGGCATCAGACTTAGAAAAAATTCTGGCCAGCATGGGACTTAGAAAAAATTCTGGCCAGCATGGGACTTTAAAAATTTTCAGCCAGGCATCAGACTTAGAAAAAATTCTGGCCTGCATGGGACTTTGAAATATTTCAGCCAGGCATCAGACTTAGAAAAAATTCTGGCCAGCATGGGACTTAGAAAAAATTCTGGCCAGCATGGGACTTTAAAAATTTTCAGCCAGGCATCAGACTTAGAAAAAATTCTGGCTCGCATGGGACTTTGAAAATTTTCAGCCAGGCATCAGACTTAGAAAAAATTCTGGCCAGCATGGGACTTTGAACATTTTCGGCCAGGCGTCAGACTTAGAAAAAATTCTGGCCAGCATGGGACTTTGAAATATTTCAGGTAGGCGTCAGACTTTGAAAATTTTTGGCCAGGCGTCAGACTTAGAAAAAATTCTGGCTAGCATGGGACTTTGAAAATTTTCGGCCAGGCGTCAGACTTAGAAAAAATTCTGGCCAGCATGGAACTTTGAAAATTTTCAGCCAGGCATCAGACTTAGAAAAAATTCTGGCCAGCATGGGACTTAGAAAAAATTCTGGCCTGCATGGGACTTTAAAATATTTCAGCCAGGCATCAGACTTAGAAAAAATTCTGGCCAGCATGGGACTTTGAAAATTTTCAGCCAGGAATCAGACTTAGAAAAAATTCTGGCCAGCATGGGACTTTGAAAAAATTCTGGCCATCATGGGACTTTGAAAATTTTCGGCCAGGCGTCAGACTTAGAAAAAATTCTGGCCAGCATGGAACTTTGAAAATTTTCAGCCAGGCATCAGACTTAGAAAAAATTCTGGCCAGCATGGGACTTAGAAAAAATTCTGGCCTGCATGGGACTTTAAAATATTTCAGCCAGGCATCAGACTTAGAAAAAATTCTGGCCAGCATGGGACTTTGAAAATTTTCAGCCAGGCATCAGACTTAGAAAAAATTCTGGCCAGCATGGGACTTAGAAAAAATTCTGGCCAGCATGGGACTTAGAAAAAATTCTGGCCAGCATGGGACTTTGAAAATTTTCGGCCAGGCGTCAGACTTAGAAAAAATTCTGGCCAGCATGGGACTGAAATATTTCAGCCAGGCATCAGACTTAGAAAAAATTCTGGCCAGCATGGGACTTTGAAAAAATTCTGGCTAGCATGGGACTTTGAAAATTTTCAGCCAGGCATCAGACTTAGAAAAAATTCTGGCCAGCATGGGACTTTGAAAATTTTCAGCCAGGCATCAGACTTAGAAAAAATTCTGGCCAGCATGGGACTTTGAAAAAATTCTGGCTAGCATGGGACTTTGAAAATTTTCAGCCAGGCATCAGACTGAGAAAAAATTCTGGCCAGCATGGGACTTTGAAAATTTTCGGCCAGGCGTCAGACTTAGAAAAAAATCTGGCCAGCATGGGACTTAGAAAAAATTCTGGCCTGCATGGGACTTTAAAATATTTCAGCCAGGCATCAGACTTAGAAAAAATTCTGGCCAGCATGGGACTTTGAAAATTTTCAGCCAGGAATCAGACTTAGAAAAAATTCTGGCCAGCATGGGACTTTGAAAATTTTCAGCCAGGCATCAGACTTAGAAAAAATTCTGGCCAGCATGGGACTTAGAAAAAATTCTGGCCAGCATGGGACTTAGAAAAAATTCTGGCCAGCATGGGACTTTGAAAATTTTCAGCCAGGCATCAGACTTATAAAAAATTCTGGCCAGCATGGGACTTTGAAAATTTTCGGCCAGGCGTCAGACTTAGAAAAAATTCTGGCCAGCATGGGATTTTGAAAAAATTCTGGCCAGCATGGGACTTTGAAAATTTTCAGCCAGGCATCAGACTTAGAAAAAATTCTGGCCAGCATGGGACTTAGAAAAAATTCTGGCCAGCATGGGACTTTAAAAATTTTCAGCCAGGCATCAGACATAAAAAATTCTGGCCAGCATGGGACTTTGAAAATTTTCGGCCAGGCATCAGACAGAAAAAATTCTGGCCAGCATGGGACTTTGAAAATTTTCAGCCAGGCGTCAGACTTAGAAAAAATTCTGGCCAGCATGGGATTTTGAAATATTTCGGCCAGGCATCAGACTTAGAAAAAATTCTGGCCAGCATGGGACTTAGAAAAAATTCTGGCCAGCATGGGATTTTGAAAAAAATCTGGCCAGCATGGGACTTTGAAAATTTTCAGCCAGGCATCAGACTTAGAAAAAATTCTGGCCAGCATGGGACTTTGAAAATTTTCGGCCAGGCGTCAGACTTAGAAAAAATTCTGGCCAGCATGGGACTTTGAAAATTTTCAGCCAGGCATCAGACTTAGAAAAAATTCTGGCCAGCATGGGACTTAGAAAAAATTCTGGCCTGCATGGGACTTTAAAATATTTCAGCCAGGCATCAGACTTAGAAAAAATTCTGGCCAGCATGGGACTTTGAAAATTTCCAGCCAGGCATCAGACTTAGAAAAAATTCTGGCCAGCATGGGACTTAGAAAAAATTCTGGCCAGCATGGGACTTTAAAAATTTTCAGCCAGGCATCAGACTTATAAAAAATTCTGGCCAGCATGGGACTTTGAAAATTTTCGGCCAGGCATCAGACAGAAAAAATTCTGGCCAGCATGGGACTTTGAAAAAATTCTGGCCAGCATGGGACTTTGAAAAAATTCTGGCCAGCATGGGACTTTGAAAAAATTCTGGCCATCATGGGACTTTGAAAATTTTCGGCCAGGCGTCAGACTTAGAAAAAATTCTGGCCAGCATGGGACTTTGAAAATTTTCGGCCAGGCATCAGACAGAAAAAATTCTGGCCAGCATGGGACTTTGAAAAAATTCTGGCCAGCATGGGACTTTGAAAAAATTCTGGCCAGCATGGGACTTTGAAAAAATTCTGGCCAGCATGGGACTTTGAAAATTTTCAGCCAGGCGTCAGACTTAGAAAAAATTCTGGCCAGCATGGGATTTTGAAATATTTCGGCCAGGCATCAGACTTAGAAAAAATTCTGGCCAGCATGGGACTTAGAAAAAATTCTGGACAGCATGGGATTTTGAAAAAAATCTGGCCAGCATGGGACTTTAAAAATTTTCAGCCAGGCGTCAGACTTAGAAAAAATTCTGGCCAGCATGGGATTTTGAAATATTTCGGCCAGGCATCAGACTTAGAAAAAATTCTGGCCAGCATGGGACTTTGAAAAAAATCTGGCCAGCATGGGACTTTGAAAATTTTCAGCCAGGCATCAGACTTAGAAAAAATTCTGGCCAGCATGGGACTTTGAAAAAATTCTGGCCAGCATGGGACGTTGAAAATTTTCGGCCAGGCGTCAGAAAAAATTCTGGCCAGCATGTGACTTTGAAAATTTTCAGCCAGGAATCAGACTTAGAAAAAATTCTGGCCAGCATGGGACTTTGAAAATTTTCAGCCAGGCATCAGACTTAGAAAAAATTCTGGCCAGCATGGGTCTTTGAAAAAATTCTGGCTAGCATGGGACTTTGAAAATTTTCGGCCAGGCGTCAGACTTAGAAAAAATTCTGGCCAGCATGGGACTTTGAAAATTTTCAGCCAGGCATCAGACTTAGAAAAAATTCTGGCCTGCATGGGACTTTGAAATATTTCAGCCAGGCATCAGACTTAGAAAAAATTCTGGCCAGCATGGGACTTTGAAAATTTTCAGCCAGGCATCAGACTTAGAAAAAATTCTGGCCAGCATGGGACTTAGAAAAAATTCTGGCCAGCATGGGACTTTAAAAATTTTCAGCCAGGCATCAGACTTAGAAAAAATTCTGGCCTGCATGGGACTTTGAAATATTTCAGCCAGGCATCAGACTTAGAAAAAATTCTGGCCAGCATGGGACTTAGAAAAAATTCTGGCCAGCATGGGACTTAGAAAAAATTCTGGCTAGCATGGGACTTTGAAAATTTTCGGCCAGGCGTCAGACTTAGAAAAAATTCTGGCCAGCATGGGACTTTGAAAATTTTCAGCCAGGCATCAGACTTAGAAAAAATTCTGGCCAGCATGGGACTTAGAAAAAATTCTGGCCAGCATGGGACTTTAAAAATTTTCAGCCAGGCATCAGACTTAGAAAAAATTCTGGCTCGCATGGGACTTTGAAAATTTTCAGCCAGGCATCAGACTTAGAAAAAATTCTGGCCAGCATGGGACTTTGAACATTTTCGGCCAGGCGTCAGACTTAGAAAAAATTCTGGCCAGCATGGGACTTTGAAATATTTCAGGTAGGCGTCAGACTTTGAAAATTTTTGGCCAGGCGTCAGACTTAGAAAAAATTCTGGCTAGCATGGGACTTTGAAAATTTTCGGCCAGGCGTCAGACTTAGAAAAAATTCTGGCCAGCATGGAACTTTGAAAATTTTCAGCCAGGCATCAGACTTAGAAAAAATTCTGGCCAGCATGGGACTTAGAAAAAATTCTGGCCTGCATGGGACTTTAAAATATTTCAGCCAGGCATCAGACTTAGAAAAAATTCTGGCCAGCATGGGACTTTGAAAATTTTCAGCCAGGAATCAGACTTAGAAAAAATTCTGGCCAGCATGGGACTTTGAAAAAATTCTGGCCATCATGGGACTTTGAAAATTTTCGGCCAGGCGTCAGACTTAGAAAAAATTCTGGCCAGCATGGAACTTTGAAAATTTTCAGCCAGGCATCAGACTTAGAAAAAATTCTGGCCAGCATGGGACTTAGAAAAAATTCTGGCCTGCATGGGACTTTAAAATATTTCAGCCAGGCATCAGACTTAGAAAAAATTCTGGCCAGCATGGGACTTTGAAAATTTTCAGCCAGGCATCAGACTTAGAAAAAATTCTGGCCAGCATGGGACTTTGAACATTTTCGGCCAGGCGTCAGACTTAGAAAAAATTCTGGCCAGCATGGGACTTTGAAATATTTCAGGTAGGCGTCAGACTTTGAAAATTTTTGGCCAGGCGTCAGACTTAGAAAAAATTCTGGCTAGCATGGGACTTTGAAAATTTTCGGCCAGGCGTCAGACTTAGAAAAAATTCTGGCCAGCATGGAACTTTGAAAATTTTCAGCCAGGCATCAGACTTAGAAAAAATTCTGGCCAGCATGGGACTTAGAAAAAATTCTGGCCTGCATGGGACTTTAAAATATTTCAGCCAGGCATCAGACTTAGAAAAAATTCTGGCCAGCATGGGACTTTGAAAATTTTCAGCCAGGAATCAGACTTAGAAAAAATTCTGGCCAGCATGGGACTTTGAAAAAATTCTGGCCATCATGGGACTTTGAAAATTTTCGGCCAGGCGTCAGACTTAGAAAAAATTCTGGCCAGCATGGAACTTTGAAAATTTTCAGCCAGGCATCAGACTTAGAAAAAATTCTGGCCAGCATGGGACTTAGAAAAAATTCTGGCCTGCATGGGACTTTAAAATATTTCAGCCAGGCATCAGACTTAGAAAAAATTCTGGCCAGCATGGGACTTTGAAAATTTTCAGCCAGGCATCAGACTTAGAAAAAATTCTGGCCAGCATGGGACTTAGAAAAAATTCTGGCCAGCATGGGACTTAGAAAAAATTCTGGCCAGCATGGGACTTTGAAAATTTTCGGCCAGGCGTCAGACTTAGAAAAAATTCTGGCCAGCATGGGACTGAAATATTTCAGCCAGGCATCAGACTTAGAAAAAATTCTGGCCAGCATGGGACTTTGAAAAAATTCTGGCTAGCATGGGACTTTGAAAATTTTCACCCAGGCATCAGACTTAGAAAAAATTCTGGCCAGCATGGGACTTTGAAAATTTTCAGCCAGGCATCAGACTTAGAAAAAATTCTGGCCAGCATGGGACTTTGAAAAAATTCTGGCTAGCATGGGACTTTGAAAATTTTCAGCCAGGCATCAGACTGAGAAAAAATTCTGGCCAGCATGGGACTTTGAAAATTTTCGGCCAGGCGTCAGACTTAGAAAAAAATCTGGCCAGCATGGGACTTAGAAAAAATTCTGGCCTGCATGGGACTTTAAAATATTTCAGCCAGGCATCAGACTTAGAAAAAATTCTGGCCAGCATGGGACTTTGAAAATTTTCAGCCAGGAATCAGACTTAGAAAAAATTCTGGCCAGCATGGGACTTTGAAAATTTTCAGCCAGGCATCAGACTTAGAAAAAATTCTGGCCAGCATGGGACTTAGAAAAAATTCTGGCCAGCATGGGACTTAGAAAAAATTCTGGCCAGCATGGGACTTTGAAAATTTTCAGCCAGGCATCAGACTTATAAAAAATTCTGGCCAGCATGGGACTTTGAAAATTTTCGGCCAGGCGTCAGACTTAGAAAAAATTCTGGCCAGCATGGGACTTTGAAATATTTCAGCCAGGCATCAGACTTAGAAAAAATTCTGGCCAGCATGGGATTTTGAAAAAATTCTGGCCAGCATGGGACTTTGAAAATTTTCAGCCAGGCATCAGACTTAGAAAAAATTCTGGCCAGCATGGGACTTAGAAAAAATTCTGGCCAGCATGGGTCTTTAAAAATTTTCAGCCAGGCATCAGACATAAAAAATTCTGGCCAGCATGGGACTTTGAAAATTTTCAGCCAGGCATCAGACAGAAAAAATTCTGGCCAGCATGGGACTTTGAAAATTTTCAGCCAGGCGTCAGACTTAGAAAAAATTCTGGCCAGCATGGGATTTTGAAATATTTCGGCCAGGCATCAGACTTAGAAAAAATTCTGGCCAGCATGGGACTTAGAAAAAATTCTGGCCAGCATGGGATTTTGAAAAAAATCTGGCCAGCATGGGACTTTGAAAATTTTCAGCCAGGCATCAGACTTAGAAAAAATTCTGGCCAGCATGGGACTTTGAAAATTTTCGGCCAGGCGTCAGACTTAGAAAAAATTCTGGCCAGCATGGGACTTTGAAAATTTTCAGCCAGGCATCAGACTTAGAAAAAATTCTGGCCAGCATGGGACTTAGAAAAAATTCTGGCCTGCATGGGACTTTAAAATATTTCAGCCAGGCATCAGACTTAGAAAAAATTCTGGCCAGCATGGGACTTTGAAAATTTCCAGCCAGGCATCAGACTTAGAAAAAATTCTGGCCAGCATGGGACTTAGAAAAAATTCTGGCCAGCATGGGACTTTAAAAATTTTCAGCCAGGCATCAGACTTATAAAAAATTCTGGCCAGCATGGGACTTTGAAAATTTTCGGCCAGGCATCAGACAGAAAAAATTCTGGCCAGCATGGGACTTTGAAAAAATTCTGGCCAGCATGGGACTTTGAAAAAATTCTGGCCAGCATGGGACTTTGAAAAAATTCTGGCCAGCATGGGACTTTGAAAAAATTCTGGCCAGCATGGGACTTTGAAAATTTTCAGCCAGGCGTCAGACTTAGAAAAAATTCTGGCCAGCATGGGATTTTGAAATATTTCGGCCAGGCATCAGACTTAGAAAAAATTCTGGCCAGCATGGGACTTAGAAAAAATTCTGGCCAGCATGGGATTTTGAAAAAAATCTGGCCAGCATGGGACTTTGAAAATTTTCAGCCAGGCATCAGACTTAGAAAAAATTCTGGCCAGCATGGGACTTTGAAAATTTTCAGCCAGGAATCAGACTTAGAAAAAATTCTGGCCAGCATGGGACTTTGAAAAAATTCTGGCCATCATGGGACTTTGAAAATTTTCGGCCAGGCGTCAGACTTAGAAAAAATTCTGGCCAGCATGGAACTTTGAAAATTTTCAGCCAGGCATCAGACTTAGAAAAAATTCTGGCCAGCATGGGACTTAGAAAAAATTCTGGCCTGCATGGGACTTTAAAATATTTCAGCCAGGCATCAGACTTAGAAAAAATTCTGGCCAGCATGGGACTTTGAAAATTTTCAGCCAGGCATCAGACTTAGAAAAAATTCTGGCCAGCATGGGACTTAGAAAAAATTCTGGCCAGCATGGGACTTAGAAAAAATTCTGGCCAGCATGGGACTTTGAAAATTTTCGGCCAGGCGTCAGACTTAGAAAAAATTCTGGCCAGCATGGGACTGAAATATTTCAGCCAGGCATCAGACTTAGAAAAAATTCTGGCCAGCATGGGACTTTGAAAAAATTCTGGCTAGCATGGGACTTTGAAAATTTTCAGCCAGGCATCAGACTTAGAAAAAATTCTGGCCAGCATGGGACTTTGAAAATTTTCAGCCAGGCATCAGACTTAGAAAAAATTCTGGCCAGCATGGGACTTTGAAAAAATTCTGGCTAGCATGGGACTTTGAAAATTTTCAGCCAGGCATCAGACTGAGAAAAAATTCTGGCCAGCATGGGACTTTGAAAATTTTCGGCCAGGCGTCAGACTTAGAAAAAAATCTGGCCAGCATGGGACTTAGAAAAAATTCTGGCCTGCATGGGACTTTAAAATATTTCAGCCAGGCATCAGACTTAGAAAAAATTCTGGCCAGCATGGGACTTTGAAAATTTTCAGCCAGGAATCAGACTTAGAAAAAATTCTGGCCAGCATGGGACTTTGAAAATTTTCAGCCAGGCATCAGACTTAGAAAAAATTCTGGCCAGCATGGGACTTAGAAAAAATTCTGGCCAGCATGGGACTTAGAAAAAATTCTGGCCAGCATGGGACTTTGAAAATTTTCAGCCAGGCATCAGACTTATAAAAAATTCTGGCCAGCATGGGACTTTGAAAATTTTCGGCCAGGCGTCAGACTTAGAAAAAATTCTGGCCAGCATGGGATTTTGAAAAAATTCTGGCCAGCATGGGACTTTGAAAATTTTCAGCCAGGCATCAGACTTAGAAAAAATTCTGGCCAGCATGGGACTTAGAAAAAATTCTGGCCAGCATGGGACTTTAAAAATTTTCAGCCAGGCATCAGACATAAAAAATTCTGGCCAGCATGGGACTTTGAAAATTTTCGGCCAGGCATCAGACAGAAAAAATTCTGGCCAGCATGGGACTTTGAAAATTTTCAGCCAGGCGTCAGACTTAGAAAAAATTCTGGCCAGCATGGGATTTTGAAATATTTCGGCCAGGCATCAGACTTAGAAAAAATTCTGGCCAGCATGGGACTTAGAAAAAATTCTGGCCAGCATGGGATTTTGAAAAAAATCTGGCCAGCATGGGACTTTGAAAATTTTCAGCCAGGCATCAGACTTAGAAAAAATTCTGGCCAGCATGGGACTTTGAAAATTTTCGGCCAGGCGTCAGACTTAGAAAAAATTCTGGCCAGCATGGGACTTTGAAAATTTTCAGCCAGGCATCAGACTTAGAAAAAATTCTGGCCAGCATGGGACTTAGAAAAAATTCTGGCCTGCATGGGACTTTAAAATATTTCAGCCAGGCATCAGACTTAGAAAAAATTCTGGCCAGCATGGGACTTTGAAAATTTCCAGCCAGGCATCAGACTTAGAAAAAATTCTGGCCAGCATGGGACTTAGAAAAAATTCTGGCCAGCATGGGACTTTAAAAATTTTCAGCCAGGCATCAGACTTATAAAAAATTCTGGCCAGCATGGGACTTTGAAAATTTTCGGCCAGGCATCAGACAGAAAAAATTCTGGCCAGCATGGGACTTTGAAAAAATTCTGGCCAGCATGGGACTTTGAAAAAATTCTGGCCAGCATGGGACTTTGAAAAAATTCTGGCCATCATGGGACTTTGAAAATTTTCGGCCAGGCGTCAGACTTAGAAAAAATTCTGGCCAGCATGGGACTTTGAAAATTTTCGGCCAGGCATCAGACAGAAAAAATTCTGGCCAGCATGGGACTTAGAAAAAATTCTGGACAGCATGGGATTTTGAAAAAAATCTGGCCAGCATGGGACTTTAAAAATTTTCAGCCAGGCGTCAGACTTAGAAAAAATTCTGGCCAGCATGGGATTTTGAAATATTTCGGCCAGGCATCAGACTTAGAAAAAATTCTGGCCAGCATGGGACTTTGAAAAAAATCTGGCCAGCATGGGACTTTGAAAATTTTCAGCCAGGCATCAGACTTAGAAAAAATTCTGGCCAGCATGGGACTTTGAAAAAATTCTGGCCAGCATGGGACGTTGAAAATTTTCGGCCAGGCGTCAGAAAAAATTCTGGCCAGCATGTGACTTTGAAAATTTTCAGCCAGGAATCAGACTTAGAAAAAATTCTGGCCAGCATGGGACTTTGAAAATTTTCAGCCAGGCATCAGACTTAGAAAAAATTCTGGCCAGCATGGGTCTTTGAAAAAATTCTGGCTAGCATGGGACTTTGAAAATTTTCGGCCAGGCGTCAGACTTAGAAAAAATTCTGGCCAGCATGGGACTTTGAAAATTTTCAGCCAGGCATCAGACTTAGAAAAAATTCTGGCCTGCATGGGACTTTGAAATATTTCAGCCAGGCATCAGACTTAGAAAAAATTCTGGCCAGCATGGGACTTTGAAAATTTTCAGCCAGGCATCAGACTTAGAAAAAATTCTGGCCAGCATGGGACTTAGAAAAAATTCTGGCCAGCATGGGACTTTAAAAATTTTCAGCCAGGCATCAGACTTAGAAAAAATTCTGGCCTGCATGGGACTTTGAAATATTTCAGCCAGGCATCAGACTTAGAAAAAATTCTGGCCAGCATGGGACTTAGAAAAAATTCTGGCCAGCATGGGACTTAGAAAAAATTCTGGCTAGCATGGGACTTTGAAAATTTTCGGCCAGGCGTCAGACTTAGAAAAAATTCTGGCCAGCATGGGACTTTGAAAATTTTCAGCCAGGCATCAGACTTAGAAAAAATTCTGGCCAGCATGGGACTTAGAAAAAATTCTGGCCAGCATGGGACTTTAAAAATTTTCAGCCAGGCATCAGACTTAGAAAAAATTCTGGCTCGCATGGGACTTTGAAAATTTTCAGCCAGGCATCAGACTTAGAAAAAATTCTGGCCAGCATGGGACTTTGAACATTTTCGGCCAGGCGTCAGACTTAGAAAAAATTCTGGCCAGCATGGGACTTTGAAATATTTCAGGTAGGCGTCAGACTTTGAAAATTTTTGGCCAGGCGTCAGACTTAGAAAAAATTCTGGCTAGCATGGGACTTTGAAAATTTTCGGCCAGGCGTCAGACTTAGAAAAAATTCTGGCCAGCATGGAACTTTGAAAATTTTCAGCCAGGCATCAGACTTAGAAAAAATTCTGGCCAGCATGGGACTTAGAAAAAATTCTGGCCTGCATGGGACTTTAAAATATTTCAGCCAGGCATCAGACTTAGAAAAAATTCTGGCCAGCATGGGACTTTGAAAATTTTCAGCCAGGAATCAGACTTAGAAAAAATTCTGGCCAGCATGGGACTTTGAAAAAATTCTGGCCATCATGGGACTTTGAAAATTTTCGGCCAGGCGTCAGACTTAGAAAAAATTCTGGCCAGCATGGAACTTTGAAAATTTTCAGCCAGGCATCAGACTTAGAAAAAATTCTGGCCAGCATGGGACTTAGAAAAAATTCTGGCCTGCATGGGACTTTAAAATATTTCAGCCAGGCATCAGACTTAGAAAAAATTCTGGCCAGCATGGGACTTTGAAAATTTTCAGCCAGGCATCAGACTTAGAAAAAATTCTGGCCAGCATGGGACTTAGAAAAAATTCTGGCCAGCATGGGACTTAGAAAAAATTCTGGCCAGCATGGGACTTTGAAAATTTTCGGCCAGGCGTCAGACTTAGAAAAAATTCTGGCCAGCATGGGACTGAAATATTTCAGCCAGGCATCAGACTTAGAAAAAATTCTGGCCAGCATGGGACTTTGAAAAAATTCTGGCTAGCATGGGACTTTGAAAATTTTCACCCAGGCATCAGACTTAGAAAAAATTCTGGCCAGCATGGGACTTTGAAAATTTTCAGCCAGGCATCAGACTTAGAAAAAATTCTGGCCAGCATGGGACTTTGAAAAAATTCTGGCTAGCATGGGACTTTGAAAATTTTCAGCCAGGCATCAGACTGAGAAAAAATTCTGGCCAGCATGGGACTTTGAAAATTTTCGGCCAGGCGTCAGACTTAGAAAAAAATCTGGCCAGCATGGGACTTAGAAAAAATTCTGGCCTGCATGGGACTTTAAAATATTTCAGCCAGGCATCAGACTTAGAAAAAATTCTGGCCAGCATGGGACTTTGAAAATTTTCAGCCAGGAATCAGACTTAGAAAAAATTCTGGCCAGCATGGGACTTTGAAAATTTTCAGCCAGGCATCAGACTTAGAAAAAATTCTGGCCAGCATGGGACTTAGAAAAAATTCTGGCCAGCATGGGACTTAGAAAAAATTCTGGCCAGCATGGGACTTTGAAAATTTTCAGCCAGGCATCAGACTTATAAAAAATTCTGGCCAGCATGGGACTTTGAAAATTTTCGGCCAGGCGTCAGACTTAGAAAAAATTCTGGCCAGCATGGGACTTTGAAATATTTCAGCCAGGCATCAGACTTAGAAAAAATTCTGGCCAGCATGGGATTTTGAAAAAATTCTGGCCAGCATGGGACTTTGAAAATTTTCAGCCAGGCATCAGACTTAGAAAAAATTCTGGCCAGCATGGGACTTAGAAAAAATTCTGGCCAGCATGGGTCTTTAAAAATTTTCAGCCAGGCATCAGACATAAAAAATTCTGGCCAGCATGGGACTTTGAAAATTTTCAGCCAGGCATCAGACAGAAAAAATTCTGGCCAGCATGGGACTTTGAAAATTTTCAGCCAGGCGTCAGACTTAGAAAAAATTCTGGCCAGCATGGGATTTTGAAATATTTCGGCCAGGCATCAGACTTAGAAAAAATTCTGGCCAGCATGGGACTTAGAAAAAATTCTGGCCAGCATGGGATTTTGAAAAAAATCTGGCCAGCATGGGACTTTGAAAATTTTCAGCCAGGCATCAGACTTAGAAAAAATTCTGGCCAGCATGGGACTTTGAAAATTTTCGGCCAGGCGTCAGACTTAGAAAAAATTCTGGCCAGCATGGGACTTTGAAAATTTTCAGCCAGGCATCAGACTTAGAAAAAATTCTGGCCAGCATGGGACTTAGAAAAAATTCTGGCCTGCATGGGACTTTAAAATATTTCAGCCAGGCATCAGACTTAGAAAAAATTCTGGCCAGCATGGGACTTTGAAAATTTCCAGCCAGGCATCAGACTTAGAAAAAATTCTGGCCAGCATGGGACTTAGAAAAAATTCTGGCCAGCATGGGACTTTAAAAATTTTCAGCCAGGCATCAGACTTATAAAAAATTCTGGCCAGCATGGGACTTTGAAAATTTTCGGCCAGGCATCAGACAGAAAAAATTCTGGCCAGCATGGGACTTTGAAAAAATTCTGGCCAGCATGGGACTTTGAAAAAATTCTGGCCAGCATGGGACTTTGAAAAAATTCTGGCCAGCATGGGACTTTGAAAAAATTCTGGCCAGCATGGGACTTTGAAAATTTTCAGCCAGGCGTCAGACTTAGAAAAAATTCTGGCCAGCATGGGATTTTGAAATATTTCGGCCAGGCATCAGACTTAGAAAAAATTCTGGCCAGCATGGGACTTAGAAAAAATTCTGGCCAGCATGGGATTTTGAAAAAAATCTGGCCAGCATGGGACTTTGAAAATTTTCAGCCAGGCATCAGACTTAGAAAAAATTCTGGCCAGCATGGGACTTTGAAAATTTTCAGCCAGGCATCAGACTTAGAAAAAATTCTGGCCAGCATGGGACTTAGAAAAAATTCTGGCCTGCATGGGACTTTAAAATATTTCAGCAAGGCATCAGACTTAGAAAAAATTCTGGCCAGCATGGGACTTTGAAAATTTTCAGCCAGGAATCAGACTTAGAAAAAATTCTGGCCAGCATGGGACTTTGAAAATTTTCAGCCAGGCATCAGACTTAGAAAAAATTCTGGCCAGCATGGGACTTAGAAAAAATTCTGGCCAGCATGGGACTTAGAAAAAATTCTGGCCAGCATGGGACTTTGAAAATTTTCGGCCAGGCATCAGACTTAGAAAAAATTCTGGCCAGCATGGGACTTTGAAAATTTTCGGCCAGGCGTCAGACTTAGAAAAAATTCTGGCCAGCATGGGACTTTGAAATATTTCAGCCAGGCATCAGACTTAGAAAAAATTCTGGCCAGCATGGGATTTTGAAAAAATTCTGGCCAGCATGGGACTTTGAAAATTTTCAGCCAGGCATCAGACTTATAAAAAATTCTGGCCAGCATGGGACTTTGAAAATTTTCAGCTCGGCGTCAGACTTAGAAAAAATTCTGGCCAGCATGGGACTTTGAAATATTTCAGGCAGGCGTCAGACTTTGAAAAAATTCTGGCCAGCAAGGAACTTTGAAAAAATTCTGGCCAGCATGGGACTTTGAAAAAATTCTGGCCAGCATGGGACTTTGAAAATTTTCAGCCAGGCATCAGACTTAGAAAAAATTCTGGCCAGCATGGGACTTTGAAAAAAATCTGGCCAGCATGGGACTTTGAAAATTTTCAGCCAGGCATCAGACTTAGAAAAAATTCTGGCCAGCATGGGACTTTGAAAAAATTCTGGCTAGCATGGGACTTTGAAAATTTTCAGCCAGGCATCAGACTTAGAAAAAATTCTGGCCAGCATGGGACTTTGAAAATTTTCAGCCAGGCATCAGACTTAGAAAAAATTCTGGCCAGCATGGGACTTAGAAAAAATTCTGGCCAGCATGGGACTTTAAAAATTTTCAGCCAGGCATCAGACTTAGAAAAAATTCTGGCCAGCATGGGACTTTGAAATATTTCAGGCAGGCGTCAGACTTTGAAAAAATTCTGGCCAGCAAGGAACTTTGAAAAAATTCTGGCCAGCAAGGAACTTTGAAAAAATTCTGGCCAGCATGGGACTTAGAAAAAATTCTGGCCAGCATGGGACTTTGAAAATTTTCGGCCAGGCATCAGACTTAGAAAAAATTCTGGCCAGCATGGGACTTTGAAAATTTTCGGCCAGGCGTCAGACTTAGAAAAAATTCTGGCCAGCATGGGACTTTGAAATATTTCAGCCAGGCATCAGACTTAGAAAAAATTCTGGCCAGCATGGGATTTTGAAAAAAATCTGGCCAGCATGGGACTTTGAAAATTTTCAGCCAGGCATCAGACTTAGAAAAAATTCTGGCCAGCATGGGACTTTGAAAATTTTCAGCCAGGCATCAGACTTATAAAAAATTCTGGCCAGCATGGGACTTTGAAAATTTTCAGCTCGGCGTCAGACTTAGAAAAAATTCTGGCCTGCATGGGACTTTGAAATATTTCAGGCAGGCGTCAGACTTTGAAAAAATTCTGGCCAGCAAGGAACTTTGAAAAAATTCTGGCCAGCATGGGACTTTGAAAAAATTCTGGCCAGCATGGGACTTTGAAAATTTTCGGCCAGGCGTCAGACTTAGAAAAAATTCTGGCCAGCATGGGACTTTGAAAATTTTCAGCCAGGCATCAGACTTAGAAAAAATTCTGGCCAGCATGGGACTTAGAAAAAATTCTGGCCTGCATGGGACTTTAAAATATTTCAGCCAGGCATCAGACTTAGAAAAAATTCTGGCCAGCATGGGACTTTGAAAATTTTCAGCCAGGAATCAGACTTAGAAAAAATTCTGGCCAGCATGGGACTTTGAAATATTTCAGGCAGGCGTCAGACTTTGAAAAAATTCTGGCCAGCATGGGACTTAGAAAAAAATCTGGCCAGCATGGGACTTAGAAAAAATTCTGGCCAGCATGGGACTTTGAAAATTTTCGGCCAGGCGTCAGACTTAGAAAAAATTCTGGCCAGCATGGGACTTTGAAATATTTCAGCCAGGCATCAGACTTAGAAAAAATTCTGGCCAGCATGGGATTTTGAAAAAAATCTGGCCAGCATGGGACTTTGAAAATTTTCAGCCAGGCATCAGACTTAGAAAAAATTCTGGCCAGCATGGGACTTTGAAAAAATTCTGGCCATCATGGGACTTTGAAAAATTTCGGCCAGGCGTCAGACTTATAAAAAATTCTGGCCAGCATGGGACTTTGAAAATTTTCAGCTCGGCGTCAGACTTAGAAAAAATTCTGGCCTGCATGGGACTTTGAAATATTTCAGGCAGGCGTCAGACTTTGAAAAAATTCTGGCCAGCAAGGAACTTTGAAAAAATTCTGGCCAGCATGGGACTTTGAAAAAATTCTGGCCAGCATGGGACTTTGAAAATTTTCGGCCAGGCGTCAGACTTAGAAAAAATTCTGGCCAGCATGGGACTTTGAAAATTTTCAGCCAGGCATCAGACTTAGAAAAAATTCTGGCCAGCATGGGACTTAGAAAAAATTCTGGCCTGCATGGGACTTTAAAATATTTCAGCCAGGCATCAGACTTAGAAAAAATTCTGGCCAGCATGGGACTTTGAAAATTTTCAGCCAGGAATCAGACTTAGAAAAAATTCTGGCCAGCATGGGACTTTGAAATATTTCAGGCAGGCGTCAGACTTTGAAAAAATTCTGGCCAGCATGGGACTTAGAAAAAATTCTGGCCAGCATGGGACTTTGAAAATTTTCGGCCAGGCATCAGACTTAGAAAAAATTCTGGCCAGCATGGGACTTTGAAAATTTTCGGCCAGGCGTCAGACTTAGAAAAAATTCTGGCCAGCATGGGACTTTGAAATATTTCAGCCAGGCATCAGACTTAGAAAAAATTCTGGCCAGCATGGGATTTTGAAAAAATTCTGGCCAGCATGGGATTTTGAAAAAAATCTGGCCAGCATGGGACTTTAAAAATTTTCAGCCAGGCGTCAGACTTAGAAAAAATTCTGGCCAGCATGGGACTTTGAAAATTTTCGGCCAGGCATCAGACAGAAAAAATTCTGGCCAGCATGGGACTTTGAAAAAATTCTGGCCAGCATGGGACTTTGAAAAAATTCTGGCCAGCATGGGACTTTGAAAAAATTCTGGCCAGCATGGGACTTTGAAAATTTTCAGCCAGGCGTCAGACTTAGAAAAAATTCTGGCCAGCATGGGATTTTGAAATATTTCGGCCAGGCATCAGACTTAGAAAAAATTCTGGCCAGCATGGGACTTAGAAAAAATTCTGGCCAGCATGGGATTTTGAAAAAAATCTGGCCAGCATGGGACTTTGAAAATTTTCAGCCAGGCGTCAGACTTAGAAAAAATTCTGGCCAGCATGGGATTTTGAAATATTTCGGCCAGGCATCAGACTTAGAAAAAATTCTGGCCATCATGGGACTTTGAAAATTTTCGGCCAGGCGTCAGACTTAGAAAAAATTCTGGCCAGCATGGGACTTTGAAAATTTTCGGCCAGGCATCAGACAGAAAAAATTCTGGCCAGCATGGGACTTTGAAAAAATTCTGGCCAGCATGGGACTTTGAAAAAATTCTGGCCAGCATGGGACTTTGAAAAAATTCTGGCCAGCATGGGACTTTGAAAATTTTCAGCCAGGCGTCAGACTTAGAAAAAATTCTGGCCAGCATGGGATTTTGAAATATTTCGGCCAGGCATCAGACTTAGAAAAAATTCTGGCCAGCATGGGACTTAGAAAAAATTCTGGCCAGCATGGGATTTTGAAAAAAATCTGGCCAGCATGGGACTTTGAAAATTTTCAGCCAGGAATCAGACTTAGAAAAAATTCTGGCCAGCATGGGACTTTGAAATATTTCAGGCAGGCGTCAGACAGAAAAAATTCTGGCCAGCATGGGACTTTGAAAAAATTCTGGCCAGCATGGGACTTTGAAAATTTTCAGCCAGGCATCAGACTTAGAAAAAATTCTGGCCAGCATGGGACTTAGAAAAAATTCTGGCCAGCATGGGACTTTAAAAATTTTCAGCCAGGCATCAGACTTAGAAAAAATTCTGGCCTGCATGGGATTTTGAAATATTTCGGCCAGGCATCAGACTTAGAAAAAATTCTGGCCAGCATGGGACTTTGAAAAAAATCTGGCCAGCATGGGACTTTGAAAATTTTCAGCCAGGCATCAGACTTAGAAAAAATTCTGGCCAGCATGGGACTTTGAAAAAATTCTGGCTAGCATGGGACTTTGAAAATTTTCAGCCAGGCATCAGACTTAGAAAAAATTCTGGCCAGCATGGGACTTTGAAAATTTTCGGCCAGGCGTCAGACTTAGAAAAAATTCTGGCCAGCATGGGACTTTGAAAATTTTCAGCCAGGAATCAGACTTAGAAAAAATTCTGGCCAGCATGGGACTTTGAAAATTTTCAGCCAGGCATCAGACTTAGAAAAAATTCTGGCCAGCATGGGACTTTGAAATATTTCAGGCAGGCGTCAGACTTTGAAAAAATTCTGGCCAGCAAGGAACTTTGAAAAAATTCTGGCCAGCATGGGACTTTGAAAAAATTCTGGCCAGCATGGGACTTTGAAAATTTTCAGCCAGGCATCAGACTTAGAAAAAATTCTGGCCAGCATGGGACTTTGAAAAAAATCTGGCCAGCATGGGACTTTGAAAATTTTCAGCCAGGCATCAGACTTAGAAAAAATTCTGGCCAGCATGGGACTTTGAAAAAATTCTGGCTAGCATGGGACTTTGAAAATTTTCAGCCAGGCATCAGACTTAGAAAAAATTCTGGCCAGCATGGGACTTTGAAAATTTTCAGCCAGGCATCAGACTTAGAAAAAATTCTGGCCAGCATGGGACTTAGAAAAAATTCTGGCCAGCATGGGACTTTGAAAATTTTCGGCCAGGCGTCAGACTTAGAAAAAATTCTGGCCAGCATGGGACTTTGAAATATTTCAGCCAGGCATCAGACTTAGAAAAAATTCTGGCCAGCATGGGATTTTGAAAAAAATCTGGCCAGCATGGGACTTTGAAAATTTTCAGCCAGGCATCAGACTTAGAAAAAATTCTGGCCAGCATGGGACTTTGAAAATTTTCAGCCAGGCATCAGACTTATAAAAAATTCTGGCCAGCATGGGACTTTGAAAATTTTCAGCTCGGCGTCAGACTTAGAAAAAATTCTGGCCTGCATGGGACTTTGAAATATTTCAGGCAGGCGTCAGACTTTGAAAAAATTCTGGCCAGCAAGGAACTTTGAAAAAATTCTGGCCAGCATGGGACTTTGAAAAAATTCTGGCCAGCATGGGACTTTGAAAATTTTCGGCCAGGCGTCAGACTTAGAAAAAATTCTGGCCAGCATGGGACTTTGAAAATTTTCAGCCAGGCATCAGACTTAGAAAAAATTCTGGCCAGCATGGGACTTAGAAAAAATTCTGGCCTGCATGGGACTTTAAAATATTTCAGCCAGGCATCAGACTTAGAAAAAATTCTGGCCAGCATGGGACTTTGAAAATTTTCAGCCAGGAATCAGACTTAGAAAAAATTCTGGCCAGCATGGGACTTTGAAATATTTCAGGCAGGCGTCAGACTTTGAAAAAATTCTGGCCAGCATGGGACTTAGAAAAAAATCTGGCCAGCATGGGACTTAGAAAAAATTCTGGCCAGCATGGGACTTTGAAAATTTTCGGCCAGGCGTCAGACTTAGAAAAAATTCTGGCCAGCATGGGACTTTGAAATATTTCAGCCAGGCATCAGACTTAGAAAAAATTCTGGCCAGCATGGGATTTTGAAAAAAATCTGGCCAGCATGGGACTTTGAAAATTTTCAGCCAGGCATCAGACTTAGAAAAAATTCTGGCCAGCATGGGACTTTGAAAAAATTCTGGCCATCATGGGACTTTGAAAAATTTCGGCCAGGCGTCAGACTTATAAAAAATTCTGGCCAGCATGGGACTTTGAAAATTTTCAGCTCGGCGTCAGACTTAGAAAAAATTCTGGCCTGCATGGGACTTTGAAATATTTCAGGCAGGCGTCAGACTTTGAAAAAATTCTGGCCAGCAAGGAACTTTGAAAAAATTCTGGCCAGCATGGGACTTTGAAAAAATTCTGGCCAGCATGGGACTTTGAAAATTTTCGGCCAGGCGTCAGACTTAGAAAAAATTCTGGCCAGCATGGGACTTTGAAAATTTTCAGCCAGGCATCAGACTTAGAAAAAATTCTGGCCAGCATGGGACTTAGAAAAAATTCTGGCCTGCATGGGACTTTAAAATATTTCAGCCAGGCATCAGACTTAGAAAAAATTCTGGCCAGCATGGGACTTTGAAAATTTTCAGCCAGGAATCAGACTTAGAAAAAATTCTGGCCAGCATGGGACTTTGAAATATTTCAGGCAGGCGTCAGACTTTGAAAAAATTCTGGCCAGCATGGGACTTAGAAAAAATTCTGGCCAGCATGGGACTTTGAAAATTTTCGGCCAGGCATCAGACTTAGAAAAAATTCTGGCCAGCATGGGACTTTGAAAATTTTCGGCCAGGCGTCAGACTTAGAAAAAATTCTGGCCAGCATGGGACTTTGAAATATTTCAGCCAGGCATCAGACTTAGAAAAAATTCTGGCCAGCATGGGATTTTGAAAAAATTCTGGCCAGCATGGGATTTTGAAAAAAATCTGGCCAGCATGGGACTTTAAAAATTTTCAGCCAGGCGTCAGACTTAGAAAAAATTCTGGCCAGCATGGGACTTTGAAAATTTTCGGCCAGGCATCAGACAGAAAAAATTCTGGCCAGCATGGGACTTTGAAAAAATTCTGGCCAGCATGGGACTTTGAAAAAATTCTGGCCAGCATGGGACTTTGAAAAAATTCTGGCCAGCATGGGACTTTGAAAATTTTCAGCCAGGCGTCAGACTTAGAAAAAATTCTGGCCAGCATGGGATTTTGAAATATTTCGGCCAGGCATCAGACTTAGAAAAAATTCTGGCCAGCATGGGACTTAGAAAAAATTCTGGCCAGCATGGGATTTTGAAAAAAATCTGGCCAGCATGGGACTTTGAAAATTTTCAGCCAGGCGTCAGACTTAGAAAAAATTCTGGCCAGCATGGGATTTTGAAATATTTCGGCCAGGCATCAGACTTAGAAAAAATTCTGGCCATCATGGGACTTTGAAAATTTTCGGCCAGGCGTCAGACTTAGAAAAAATTCTGGCCAGCATGGGACTTTGAAAATTTTCGGCCAGGCATCAGACAGAAAAAATTCTGGCCAGCATGGGACTTTGAAAAAATTCTGGCCAGCATGGGACTTTGAAAAAATTCTGGCCAGCATGGGACTTTGAAAAAATTCTGGCCAGCATGGGACTTTGAAAATTTTCAGCCAGGCGTCAGACTTAGAAAAAATTCTGGCCAGCATGGGATTTTGAAATATTTCGGCCAGGCATCAGACTTAGAAAAAATTCTGGCCAGCATGGGACTTAGAAAAAATTCTGGCCAGCATGGGATTTTGAAAAAAATCTGGCCAGCATGGGACTTTGAAAATTTTCAGCCAGGAATCAGACTTAGAAAAAATTCTGGCCAGCATGGGACTTTGAAATATTTCAGGCAGGCGTCAGACAGAAAAAATTCTGGCCAGCATGGGACTTTGAAAAAATTCTGGCCAGCATGGGACTTTGAAAATTTTCAGCCAGGCATCAGACTTAGAAAAAATTCTGGCCAGCATGGGACTTAGAAAAAATTCTGGCCAGCATGGGACTTTAAAAATTTTCAGCCAGGCATCAGACTTAGAAAAAATTCTGGCCTGCATGGGATTTTGAAATATTTCGGCCAGGCATCAGACTTAGAAAAAATTCTGGCCAGCATGGGACTTTGAAAAAAATCTGGCCAGCATGGGACTTTGAAAATTTTCAGCCAGGCATCAGACTTAGAAAAAATTCTGGCCAGCATGGGACTTTGAAAAAATTCTGGCTAGCATGGGACTTTGAAAATTTTCAGCCAGGCATCAGACTTAGAAAAAATTCTGGCCAGCATGGGACTTTGAAAATTTTCGGCCAGGCGTCAGACTTAGAAAAAATTCTGGCCAGCATGGGACTTTGAAAATTTTCAGCCAGGAATCAGACTTAGAAAAAATTCTGGCCAGCATGGGACTTTGAAAATTTTCAGCCAGGCATCAGACTTAGAAAAAATTCTGGCCAGCATGGGACTTTAAAAATTTTCAGCCAGGCATCAGACTTAGAAAAAATTCTGGCCTGCATGGGACTTTGAAATATTTCAGCCAGGCATCAGACTTAGAAAAAATTCTGTCCAGCATGGGACTTTGAAATATTTCAGGCAGGCGTCAGACTTTGAAAAAATTCTGGCCAGCAAGGAACTTTGAAAAAATTCTGGCCAGCATGGGACTTTGAAAAAATTCTGGCCAGCATGGGACTTTGAAAATTTTCAGCCAGGCATCAGACTTAGAAAAAATTCTGGCCAGCATGGGACTTTGAAAAAAATCTGGCCAGCATGGGACTTTGAAAATTTTCAGCCAGGCATCAGACTTAGAAAAAATTCTGGCCAGCATGGGACTTTGAAAAAATTCTGGCTAGCATGGGACTTTGAAAATTTTCAGCCAGGCATCAGACTTAGAAAAAATTCTGGCCAGCATGGGACTTTGAAAATTTTCAGCCAGGCATCAGACTTAGAAAAAATTCTGGCCAGCATGGGACTTAGAAAAAATTCTGGCCAGCATGGGACTTTAAAAATTTTCAGCCAGGCATCAGACTTAGAAAAAATTCTGGCCAGCATGGGACTTTGAAATATTTCAGGCAGGCGTCAGACTTTGAAAAAATTCTGGCCAGCAAGGAACTTTGAAAAAATTCTGGCCAGCAAGGAACTTTGAAAAAATTCTGGCCAGCATGGGACTTAGAAAAAATTCTGGCCAGCATGGGACTTTGAAAATTTTCGGCCAGGCATCAGACTTAGAAAAAATTCTGGCCAGCATGGGACTTTGAAAATTTTCGGCCAGGCGTCAGACTTAGAAAAAATTCTGGCCAGCATGGGACTTTGAAATATTTCAGCCAGGCATCAGACTTAGAAAAAATTCTGGCCAGCATGGGATTTTGAAAAAAATCTGGCCAGCATGGGACTTTGAAAATTTTCAGCCAGGCATCAGACTTAGAAAAAATTCTGGCCAGCATGGGACTTAGAAAAAATTCTGGCCAGCATGGGACTTTAAAAATTTTCAGCCAGGCATCAGACTTAGAAAAAATTCTGGCCTGCATGGGACTTTGAAATATTTCAGCCAGGCATCAGACTTAGAAAAAATTCTGGCCAGCATGGGACTTTGAAAATTTTCAGCCAGGCATCAGACTTATAAAAAATTCTGGCCAGCATGGGACTTTGAAAATTTTCAGCTCGGCGTCAGACTTAGAAAAAATTCTGGCCTGCATGGGACTTTGAAATATTTCAGGCAGGCGTCAGACTTTGAAAAAATTCTGGCCAGCAAGGAACTTTGAAAAAATTCTGGCCAGCATGGGACTTTGAAAAAATTCTGGCCAGCATGGGACTTTGAAAATTTTCGGCCAGGCGTCAGACTTAGAAAAAATTCTGGCCAGCATGGGACTTTGAAAATTTTCAGCCAGGCATCAGACTTAGAAAAAATTCTGGCCAGCATGGGACTTAGAAAAAATTCTGGCCTGCATGGGACTTTAAAATATTTCAGCCAGGCATCAGACTTAGAAAAAATTCTGGCCAGCATGGGACTTTGAAAATTTTCAGCCAGGAATCAGACTTAGAAAAAATTCTGGCCAGCATGGGACTTTGAAATATTTCAGGCAGGCGTCAGACTTTGAAAAAATTCTGGCCAGCATGGGACTTAGAAAAAAATCTGGCCAGCATGGGACTTAGAAAAAATTCTGGCCAGCATGGGACTTTGAAAATTTTCGGCCAGGCGTCAGACTTAGAAAAAATTCTGGCCAGCATGGGACTTTGAAATATTTCAGCCAGGCATCAGACTTAGAAAAAATTCTGGCCAGCATGGGATTTTGAAAAAAATCTGGCCAGCATGGGACTTTGAAAATTTTCAGCCAGGCATCAGACTTAGAAAAAATTCTGGCCAGCATGGGACTTTGAAAAAATTCTGGCCATCATGGGACTTTGAAAATTTTCGGCCAGGCGTCAGACTTATAAAAAATTCTGGCCAGCATGGGACTTTGAAAATTTTCAGCTCGGCGTCAGACTTAGAAAAAATTCTGGCCTGCATGGGACTTTGAAATATTTCAGGCAGGCGTCAGACTTTGAAAAAATTCTGGCCAGCAAGGAACTTTGAAAAAATTCTGGCCAGCATGGGACTTTGAAAAAATTCTGGCCAGCATGGGACTTTGAAAATTTTCGGCCAGGCGTCAGACTTAGAAAAAATTCTGGCCAGCATGGGACTTTGAAAATTTTCAGCCAGGCATCAGACTTAGAAAAAATTCTGGCCAGCATGGGACTTAGAAAAAATTCTGGCCTGCATGGGACTTTAAAATATTTCAGCCAGGCATCAGACTTAGAAAAAATTCTGGCCAGCATGGGACTTTGAAAATTTTCAGCCAGGAATCAGACTTAGAAAAAATTCTGGCCAGCATGGGACTTTGAAATATTTCAGGCAGGCGTCAGACTTTGAAAAAATTCTGGCCAGCAAGGAACTTAGAAAAAATTCTGGCCAGCATGGGACTTAGAAAAAATTCTGGCCAGCATGGGACTTTGAAAATTTTCGGCCAGGCATCAGACTTAGAAAAAATTCTGGCCAGCATGGGACTTTGAAAATTTTCGGCCAGGCGTCAGACTTAGAAAAAATTCTGGCCAGCATGGGACTTTGAAATATTTCAGCCAGGCATCAGACTTAGAAAAAATTCTGGCCAGCATGGGATTTTGAAAAAATTCTGGCCAGCATGGGATTTTGAAAAAAATCTGGCCAGCATGGGACTTTGAAAATTTTCGGCCAGGCGTCAGACTTAGAAAAAATTCTGGCCAGCATGGGACTTTGAAAAAATTCTGGCCAGCATGGGACTTTGAAAATTTTCAGCCAGGCATCAGACTTAGGAAAAATTCTGGCCAGCATGGGACTTTTAAAATTTTCGGCCAGGCATGAGACTTTGAAAAAATTCTGGCCAGCATGGGACTTTGAAAATTTTCGGCCAGGCGTCAGACTTTGAAAAAATTCTGGCCAGCATGGGACTTTGAAAAAATTCTGGCCATCATGGGACTTTGAAAATTTTCGGCCAGGCGTCAGACTTAGAAAAAATTCTGGCCAGCATGGGACTTTGAAAAAATTCTGGCCAGCATGGGACTTTGAAAAAATTCTGGCTATCATGGGACTTTGAAAATTTTCGGCCAGGCGTCAGACTTAGAAAAAATTCTGGCCAGCATGGGACTTTGAAAATTTTCGGCCAGGCATCAGACAGAAAAAATTCTGGCCAGCATGGGACTTTGAAAAAATTCTGGCCAGCATGGGACTTTGAAAAAATTCTGGCCAGCATGGGACTTTGAAAAAATTCTGGCCAGCATTGGACTTTGAAAATTTTCAGCCAGGCGTCAGACTTAGAAAAAATTCTGGCCAGCATGGGATTTTGAAATATTTCGGCCAGGCATCAGACTTAGAAAAAATTCTGGCCAGCATGGGACTTAGAAAAAATTCTGGCCAGCATGGGATTTTGAAAAAAATCTGGCCAGCATGGGACTTTGAAAATTTTCAGCCAGGCGTCAGACTTAGAAAAAATTCTGGCCAGCATGGGATTTTGAAATATTTCGGCCAGGCATCAGACTTAGAAAAAATTCTGGCCATCATGGGACTTTGAAAATTTTCGGCCAGGCGTCAGACTTAGAAAAAATTCTGGCCAGCATGGGACTTTGAAAATTTTCGGCCAGGCATCAGACAGAAAAAATTCTGGCCAGCATGGGACTTTGAAAAAATTCTGGCCAGCATGGGACTTTGAAAAAATTCTGGCCAGCATGGGACTTTGAAAAAATTCTGGCCAGCATGGGACTTTGAAAATTTTCAGCCAGGCGTCAGACTTAGAAAAAATTCTGGCCAGCATGGGATTTTGAAATATTTCGGCCAGGCATCAGACTTAGAAAAAATTCTGGCCAGCATGGGACTTAGAAAAAAATCTGGCCAGCATGGGATTTTGAAAAAAATCTGGCCAGCATGGGATTTTGAAAATTTTCAGCCAGGAATCAGACTTAGAAAAAATTCTGGCCAGCATGGGACTTTGAAATATTTCAGGCAGGCGTCAGACAGAAAAAATTCTGGCCAGCATGGGACTTTGAAAAAATTCTGGCCAGCATGGGACTTTGAAAATTTTCAGCCAGGCATCAGACTTAGAAAAAATTCTGGCCAGCATGGGACTTAGAAAAAATTCTGGCCAGCATGGGACTTTAAAAATTTTCAGCCAGGCATCAGACTTAGAAAAAATTCTGGCCTGCATGGGATTTTGAAATATTTCGGCCAGGCATCAGACTTAGAAAAAATTCTGGCCAGCATGGGACTTTGAAAAAAATCTGGCCAGCATGGGACTTTGAAAATTTTCAGCCAGGCATCAGACTTAGAAAAAATTCTGGCCAGCATGGGACTTTGAAAAAATTCTGGCTAGCATGGGACTTTGAAAATTTTCAGCCAGGCATCAGACTTAGAAAAAATTCTGGCCAGCATGGGACTTTGAAAATTTTCGGCCAGGCGTCAGACTTAGAAAAAATTCTGGCCAGCATGGGACTTTGAAAATTTTCAGCCAGGAATCAGACTTAGAAAAAATTCTGGCCAGCATGGGACTTTGAAAATTTTCAGCCAGGCATCAGACTTAGAAAAAATTCTGGCCAGCATGGGACTTTAAAAATTTTCAGCCAGGCATCAGACTTAGAAAAAATTCTGGCCTGCATGGGACTTTGAAATATTTCAGCCAGGCATCAGACTTAGAAAAAATTCTGTCCAGCATGGGACTTTGAAATATTTCAGGCAGGCGTCAGACTTTGAAAAAATTCTGGCCAGCAAGGAACTTTGAAAAAATTCTGGCCAGCATGGGACTTTGAAAAAATTCTGGCCAGCATGGGACTTTGAAAAAATTCTGGCCAGCATGGGACTTTGAAAATTTTCGGCCAGGCGTCAGACTTAGAAAAAATTCTGGCTCGCATGGGACTTTGAAAATTTTCGGCCAGGCGTCAGACTTAGAAAAAATTCTGGCCAGCATGGGATTTTGAAAAAAATCTGGCCAGCATGGGACTTTGAAAATTTTCAGCCAGGCATCAGACTTAGAAAAAATTCTGGCCAGCATGGGACTTTGAAAATTTTCGGCCAGGCGTCAGACTTAGAAAAACTTCTGGCCAGCATGGGACTTAGAAAAAAATCTGGCCAGCATGGGACTTAGAAAAAATTCTGGCCAGCATGGGACTTTGAAATATTTCAGCCAGGCATCAGACTTAGAAAAAATTCTGGCCAGCATGGGATTTTGAAAAAAATCTGGCCAGCATGGGACTTTGAAAATTTTCAGCCAGGCATCAGACTTAGAAAAAATTCTGGCCAGCATGGGACTTTGAAAAAATTCTGGCCATCATGGGACTTTGAAAATTTTCGGCCAGGCGTCAGACTTATAAAAAATTCTGGCCAGCATGGGACTTTGAAAATTTTCAGCTCGGCGTCAGACTTAGAAAAAATTCTGGCCTGCATGGGACTTTGAAATATTTCAGGCAGGCGTCAGACTTTGAAAAAATTCTGGCCAGCAAGGAACTTTGAAAAAATTCTGGCCAGCATGGGACTTTGAAAAAATTCTGGCCAGCATGGGACTTTGAAAATTTTCGGCCAGGCGTCAGACTTAGAAAAAATTCTGGCCAGCATGGGACTTTGAAAATTTTCAGCCAGGCATCAGACTTAGAAAAAATTCTGGCCAGCATGGGACTTAGAAAAAATTCTGGCCTGCATGGGACTTTAAAATATTTCAGCCAGGCATCAGACTTAGAAAAAATTCTGGCCAGCATGGGACTTTGAAAATTTTCAGCCAGGAATCAGACTTAGAAAAAATTCTGGCCAGCATGGGACTTTGAAATATTTCAGGCAGGCGTCAGACTTTGAAAAAATTCTGGCCAGCAAGGAACTTAGAAAAAATTCTGGCCAGCATGGGACTTAGAAAAAATTCTGGCCAGCATGGGACTTTGAAAATTTTCGGCCAGGCATCAGACTTAGAAAAAATTCTGGCCAGCATGGGACTTTGAAAATTTTCGGCCAGGCGTCAGACTTAGAAAAAATTCTGGCCAGCATGGGACTTTGAAATATTTCAGCCAGGCATCAGACTTAGAAAAAATTCTGGCCAGCATGGGATTTTGAAAAAATTCTGGCCAGCATGGGATTTTGAAAAAAATCTGGCCAGCATGGGACTTTAAAAATTTTCAGCCAGGCGTCAGACTTAGAAAAAATTCTGGCCAGCATGGGACTTTGAAAATTTTCGGCCAGGCATCAGACAGAAAAAATTCTGGCCAGCATGGGACTTTGAAAAAATTCTGGCCAGCATGGGACTTTGAAAAAATTCTGGCCAGCATGGGACTTTGAAAAAATTCTGGCCAGCATGGGACTTTGAAAATTTTCAGCCAGGCGTCAGACTTAGAAAAAATTCTGGCCAGCATGGGATTTTGAAATATTTCGGCCAGGCATCAGACTTAGAAAAAATTCTGGCCAGCATGGGATTTTGAAATATTTCGGCCAGGCATCAGACTTAGAAAAAATTCTGGCCATCATGGGACTTTGAAAATTTTCGGCCAGGCGTCAGACTTAGAAAAAATTCTGGCCAGCATGGGACTTTGAAAATTTTCGGCCAGGCATCAGACAGAAAAAATTCTGGCCAGCATGGGACTTTGAAAAAATTCTGGCCAGCATGGGACTTTGAAAAAATTCTGGCCAGCATGGGACTTTGAAAAAATTCTGGCCAGCATGGGACTTTGAAAATTTTCAGCCAGGCGTCAGACTTAGAAAAAATTCTGGCCAGCATGGGATTTTGAAATATTTCGGCCAGGCATCAGACTTAGAAAAAATTCTGGCCAGCATGGGACTTAGAAAAAATTCTGGCCAGCATGGGATTTTGAAAAAAATCTGGCCAGCATGGGACTTTGAAAATTTTCAGCCAGGAATCAGACTTAGAAAAAATTCTGGCCAGCATGGGACTTTGAAAATTTTCAGCCAGGCATCAGACTTAGAAAAAATTCTGGCCAGCATGGGACTTTAAAAATTTTCAGCCAGGCATCAGACTTAGAAAAAATTCTGGCCTGCATGGGACTTTGAAATATTTCAGCCAGGCATCAGACTTAGAAAAAATTCTGTCCAGCATGGGACTTTGAAAAAATTCTGGCCAGCATGGGACTTTGAAAAAATTCTGGCCAGCATGGGACTTTGAAAATTTTCGGCCAGGCGTCAGACTTAGAAAAAATTCTGGCTCGCATGGGACTTTGAAAATTTTCGGCCAGGCGTCAGACTTAGAAAAAATTCTGGCCAGCATGGGATTTTGAAAAAAATCTGGCCAGCATGGGACTTTGAAAATTTTCGGCCAGGCGTCAGACTTAGAAAAAATTCTGGCTCGCATGGGACTTTGAAAATTTTCGGCCAGGCGTCAGACTTAGAAAAAATTCTGGCCAGCATGGGATTTTGAAAAAAATCTGGCCAGCATGGGACTTTGAAAATTTTCAGCCAGGCATCAGACTTAGAAAAAATTCTGGCCAGCATGGGACTTTGAAAATTTTCGGCCAGGCGTCAGACTTAGAAAAACTTCTGGCCAGCATGGGACTTAGAAAAAAATCTGGCCAGCATGGGACTTAGAAAAAATTCTGGCCAGCATGGGACTTTGAAATATTTCAGCCAGGCATCAGACTTAGAAAAAATTCTGGCCAGCATGGGATTTTGAAAAAAATCTGGCCAGCATGGGACTTTGAAAATTTTCAGCCAGGCATCAGACTTAGAAAAAATTCTGGCCAGCATGGGACTTTGAAAAAATTCTGGCCATCATGGGACTTTGAAAATTTTCGGCCAGGCGTCAGACTTATAAAAAATTCTGGCCAGCATGGGACTTTGAAAATTTTCAGCTCGGCGTCAGACTTAGAAAAAATTCTGGCCTGCATGGGACTTTGAAATATTTCAGGCAGGCGTCAGACTTTGAAAAAATTCTGGCCAGCAAGGAACTTTGAAAAAATTCTGGCCAGCATGGGACTTAGAAAAAATTCTGGCCAGCATGGGACTTTGAAAATTTTCGGCCAGGCGTCAGACTTAGAAAAAATTCTGGCCAGCATGGGATTTTGAAAAAATTCTGGCCAGCATGGGACTTTGAAAATTTTCGGCCAGGCGTCAGACTTAGAAAAACTTCTGGCCAGCATGGGACTTAGAAAAAAATCTGGCCAGCATGGGACTTAGAAAAAATTCTGGCCAGCATGGGACTTTGAAAAAATTCTGGCCAGCATGGGACTTTGAAAATTTTCGGCCAGGCGTCAGACTTTGAAAAAATTCTGGCCAGCATGGGACTTTGAAAAAATTCTGGCCAGCATGGGACTTTGAAAATTTTCGGCCAGGCATCAGACAGAAAAAATTCTGGCCAGCATGGGACTTTGAAAAAATTCTGGCCAGCATGGGACTTTGAAAAAATTCTGGCCAGCATGGGACTTTGAAAAAATTCTGGCCAGCATGGGACTTTGAAAATTTTCAGCCAGGCGTCAGACTTAGAAAAAATTCTGGCCAGCATGGGATTTTGAAATATTTCGGCCAGGCATCAGACTTAGAAAAAATTCTGGCCAGCATGGGACTTAGAAAAAATTCTGGCCAGCATGGGATTTTGAAAAAAATCTGGCCAGCATGGGACTTTAAAAATTTTCAGCCAGGCGTCAGACTTAGAAAAAATTCTGGCCAGCATGGGACTTTGAAAATTTTCAGCCAGGCATCAGACTTAGAAAAAATTCTGGCCAGCATGGGACTTTGAAAAAATTCTGGCTAGCATGGGACTTTGAAAATTTTCAGCCAGGCATCAGACTTAGAAAAAATTCTGGCCAGCATGGGACTTTGAAAATTTTCAGCCAGGAATCAGACTTAGAAAAAATTCTGGCCAGCATGGGACTTTGAAAATTTTCAGCCAGGCATCAGACTTAGAAAAAATTCTGGCCAGCATGGGATTTTGAAATATTTCGGCCAGGCATCAGACTTAGAAAAAATTCTGGCCAGCATGGGACTTTGAAAAAAATCTGGCCAGCATGGGACTTTGAAAATTTTCAGCCAGGCATCAGACTTAGAAAAAATTCTGGCCAGCATGGGACTTTGAAAAAATTCTGGCTAGCATGGGACTTTGAAAATTTTCGGCCAGGCGTCAGACTTAGAAAAAATTCTGGCCAGCATGGGATTTTGAAAAAAATCTGGCCAGCATGGGACTTTGAAAATTTTCAGCCAGGCATCAGACTTAGAAAAAATTCTGGCCAGCATGGGACTTTGAAAATTTTCAGCCAGGCATCAGACTTATAAAAAATTCTGGCCAGCATGGGACTTTGAAAATTTTCAGCTCGGCGTCAGACTTAGAAAAAATTCTGGCCTGCATGGGACTTTGAAATATTTCAGGCAGGCGTCAGACTTTGAAAAAATTCTGGCCAGCATGGGACTTTGAAAATTTTCGGCCAGGCGTCAGACTTAGAAAAAATTCTGGCCAGCATGGGACTTTGAAAATTTTCAGCCAGGCATCAGACTTAGAAAAAATTCTGGCCAGCATGGGACTTAGAAAAAATTCTGGCCTGCATGGGACTTTAAAATATTTCAGCCAGGCATCAGACTTAGAAAAAATTCTGGCCAGCATGGGACTTTGAAAATTTTCAGCCAGGAATCAGACTTTGAAAAAATTCTGGCCAGCAAGGAACTTAGAAAAAATTCTGGCCAGCATGGGACTTAGAAAAAATTCTGGCCAGCATGGGACTTTGAAAATTTTCGGCCAGGCGTCAGACTTAGAAAAAATTCTGGCCAGCATGGGACTTTGAAAAAAATCTGGCCAGCATGGGACTTTGAAAATTTTCAGCCAGGCATCAGACTTAGAAAAAATTCTGGCCAGCATGGGACTTTGAAAATTTTCGGCCAGGCGTCAGACTTAGAAAAACTTCTGGCCAGCATGGGACTTAGAAAAAATTCTGGCCAGCATGGGACTTTGAAAAAATTCTGGCCAGCATGGGACTTTGAAAAAATTCTGGCCAGCATGGGACTTTGAAAATTTTCAGCCAGGCATCAGACTTAGGAAAAATTCTGGCCAGCATGGGACTTTGAAAATTTTCGGCAAGGCGTCAGACTTAGAAAATAATTCTGGCCAGCATGGGACTTTGAAAATTTTCGGCCAGGCGTCAGACTTTGAAAAAATTCTGGCCAGCATGGGACTTTGAAAAAATTCTGGCCATCATGGGACTTTGAAAATTTTCGGCCAGGCGTCAGACTTAGAAAAAATTCTGGCCAGCATGGGACTTTGAAAATTTTCGGCCAGGCATCAGACAGAAAAAATTCTGGCCAGCATGGGACTTTGAAAATTTTCAGCCAGGCATGAGACTTTGAAAAAATTCTGGCCAGCATGGGACTTAGAAAAAATTCTGGCCTGCATGGGACTTTGAAAATTTTCAGCCAGGCATCAGACTTAGAAAAAATTCTGGCCAGCATGGGACTTAGAAAAAATTCTGGCCAGCATGGGACTTAGAAAAAATTCTGGCCAGCATGGGACTTTGAAAATTTTCAGCCAGGCATCAGACTTATAAAAAATTCTGGCCAGCATGGGACTTTGAAAAAATTCTGGCCAGCATGGGACTTTGAAAAAATTCTGGCCAGCATGGGATTTTGAAATATTTCGGCCAGGCATCAGACTTAGAAAAAATTCTGGCCAGCATGGGACTTTGAAAAAAATCTGGCCAGCATGGGACTTTGAAAATTTTCAGCCAGGAATCAGACTTAGAAAAAATTCTGGCCAGCATGGGACTTTGAAAATTTTCGGCCAGGCGTCAGACTTAGAAAAAATTCTGGCCAGCATGGGACTTTGAAAAAAATCTGGCCAGCATGGGACTTTGAAATATTTCAGGCAGGCGTCAGACTTTGAAAAAATTCTGGCCAGCAAGGAACTTTGAAAAAATTCTGGCCAGCATGGGACTTTGAAAAAATTCTGGCCAGCATGGGACTTTGAAAATTTTCGGCCAGGTGTCAGACTTAGAAAAAATTCTGGCCAGCATGGGACTTTGAAAATTTTCGGCCAGGCATCAGACAGAAAAAATTCTGGCCAGCATGGGACTTTGAAAAAATTCTGGCCAGCATGGGACTTTGAAAAAATTCTGGCCAGCATGGGACTTTGAAAAAATTCTGGCCAGCATGGGACTTTGAAAAAATTCTGGCCAGCATGGGACTTTGAAAATTTTCAGCCAGGCGTCAGACTTAGAAAAAATTCTGGCCAGCATGGGACTTTGAAAAAATTCTGGCCAGCATGGGACTTTGAAAATTTTCGGCCAGGCGTCAGACTTAGAAAAAATTCTGGCCAGCATGGGACTTTGAAATATTTCAGCCAGGCATCAGACTTAGAAAAAATTCTGGCCAGCATGGGATTTTGAAATATTTCGGCCAGGCATCAGACTTAGAAAAAATTCTGGCCAGCATGGGACTTAGAAAAAATTCTGGCCAGCATGGGATTTTGAAAAAAATCTGGCCAGCATGGGACTTTGAAAATTTTCAGCCAGGCATCAGACTTAGAAAAAATTCTGGCCAGCATGGGACTTTGAAAATTTTCGGCCAGGCGTCAGACTTAGAAAAAATTCTGGCCAGCATGGGACTTTGAAAATTTTCGGCCAGGCATCAGACTTAGAAAAAATTCTGGCCAGCATGGGACTTTGAAAATTTTCGGCCAGGCGTCAGACTTAGAAAAAATTCTGGCCAGCATGGGACTTTGAAATATTTCAGCCAGGCATCAGACTTAGAAAAAATTCTGGCCAGCATGGGATTTTGAAAAAATTCTGGCCAGCATGGGACTTTGAAAATTTTCAGCCAGGCATCAGACTTATAAAAAATTCTGGCCAGCATGGGACTTTGAAAATTTTCAGCTCGGCGTCAGACTTAGAAAAAATTCTGGCCAGCATGGGACTTTGAAAAAATTCTGGCCAGCATGGGACTTTGAAAAAATTCTGGCCAGCATGGGACTTTGAAAATTTTCGGCCAGGCGTCAGACTTAGAAAAAATTCTGGCCAGCATGGGACTTTGAAAATTTTCAGCCAGGCATCAGACTTAGGAAAAATTCTGGCCAGCATGGGACTTTGAAATATTTCGGCCAGGCATCAGACTTAGAAAAAATTCTGGCCAGCATGGGACTTAGAAAAAATTCTGGCCAGCATGGGATTTTGAAAAAATTCTGGCCAGCATGGGACTTTGAAAATTTTCAGCCAGGCATCAGACTTAGAAAAAATTCTGGCCAGCATGGGACTTTGAAAATTTTCGGCCAGGCGTCAGACTTAGAAAAAATTCTGGCCAGCATGGGACTTTGAAAAAATTCTGGCCAGCATGGGACTTTGAAAATTTTCAGCCAGGCATCAGACTTAGAAAAAATTCTGGCCAGCATGGGACTTAGAAAAAATTCTGGCCTGCATGGGACTTTAAAATATTTCAGCCAGGCATCAGACTTAGAAAAAATTCTGGCCAGCATGGGACTTTGAAAATTTTCAGCCAGGTATCAGACTTAGAAAAAATTCTGGCCAGCATGGGACTTTGAAAATTTTCGGCCAGGCATCAGACTTAGAAAAAATTCTGGCCAGCATGGGACTTTTAAAATTTTCAGCCAGGCATCAGACTTAGAAAAAATTCTGGCCAGCATGGGACTTTGAAATATTTCAGGCAGGCGTCAGACTTTGAAAAAATTCTGGCCAGCAAGGAACTTTGAAAATTTTCGGCCAGGCGTCAGACTTAGAAAAAATTCTGGCCAGCATGGGACTTTGAAAATTTTCGGCCAGGCATCAGACAGAAAAAATTCTGGCCAGCATGGGACTTTGAAAAAATTCTGGCCAGCATGGGACTTTGAAAAAATTCTGGCCAGCATGGGATTTTGAAATATTTCGGCCAGGCATCAGACTTAGAAAAAATTCTGGCCAGCATGGGACTTTGAAAAAAATCTGGCCTGCATGGGACTTTAAAATATTTCAGCCAGGCATCAGACTTAGAAAAAATTCTGGCCAGCATGGGACTTTGAAAAAATTCTGGCTAGCATGGGACTTTGAAAATTTTCAGCCAGGCATCAGACTTAGAAAAAATTCTGGCCAGCATGGGACTTTGAAAATTTTCAGCCAGGAATCAGACTTAGAAAAAATTCTGGCCATCATGGGACTTTGAAAATTTTCGGCCAGGCGTCAGACTTAGAAAAAATTCTGGCCAGCATGGGACTTTGAAAAAATTCTGGCCAGCATGGGACTTTGAAAAAATTCTGGCCAGCATGGGACTTTGAAAAAATTCTGGCCAGCATGGGACTTTGAAAAAATTCTGGCCAGCATGGGACTTTGAAAATTTTCAGCCAGGCGTCAGACTTAGAAAAAATTCTGGCCAGCATGGGACTTTGAAAAAATTCTGGCCAGCATGGGACTTTGAAAATTTTCGGCCAGGCGTCAGACTTAGAAAAAATTCTGGCCAGCATGGGACTTTGAAATATTTCAGCCAGGCATCAGACTTAGAAAAAATTCTGGCCAGCATGGGATTTTGAAATATTTCGGCCAGGCATCAGACTTAGAAAAAATTCTGGCCAGCATGGGACTTAGAAAAAATTCTGGCCAGCATGGGATTTTGAAAAAAATCTGGCCAGCATGGGACTTTGAAAATTTTCAGCCAGGCATCAGACTTAGAAAAAATTCTGGCCAGCATGGGACTTTGAAAATTTTCGGCCAGGCGTCAGACTTAGAAAAAATTCTGGCCAGCATGGGACTTTGAAAATTTTCAGCCAGGCATCAGACTTAGAAAAAATTCTGGCCAGCATGGGACTTAGAAAAAATTCTGGCCTGCATGGGACTTTAAAATATTTCAGCCAGGCATCAGACTTAGAAAAAATTCTGGCCAGCATGGGACTTTGAAAATTTTCAGCCAGGAATCAGACTTAGAAAAAATTCTGGCCAGCATGGGACTTTGAAAATTTTCGGCCAGCATGGGACTTTGAAAATTTTCGGCCAGCATGGGACTTTGAAAATTTTCGGCCAGGCATCAGACTTAGAAAAAATTCTGGCCTGCATGGGACTTTAAAATATTTCAGCCAGGCATCAGACTTAGAAAAAATTCTGGCCAGCATGGGACTTTGAAAATTTTCAGCCAGGAATCAGACTTAGAAAAAATTCTGGCCAGCATGGGACTTTGAAAATTTTCGGCCAGGCATCAGACTTAGAAAAAATTCTGGCCAGCATGGGACTTTGAAAATTTTCGGCCAGGCGTCAGACTTAGAAAAAATTCTGGCCAGCATGGGACTTTGAAATATTTCAGCCAGGCATCAGACTTAGAAAAAATTCTGGCCAGCATGGGATTTTGAAAAAATTCTGGCCAGCATGGGACTTTGAAAATTTTCAGCCAGGCATCAGACTTATAAAAAATTCTGGCCAGCATGGGACTTTGAAAATTTTCAGCTCGGCGTCAGACTTAGAAAAAATTCTGGCCAGCATGGGACTTTGAAATATTTCAGGCAGGCGTCAGACTTTGAAAAAATTCTGGCCAGCAAGGAACTTTGAAAAAATTCTGGCCAGCATGGGACTTTGAAAAAATTCTGGCCAGCATGGGACTTTGAAAATTTTCGGCCAGGCGTCAGACTTAGAAAAAATTCTGGCCAGCATGGGACTTAGAAAAAATTCTGGCCTGCATGGGACTTTAAAATATTTCAGCCAGGCATCAGACTTAGAAAAAATTCTGGCCAGCATGGGACTTTGAAAATTTTCAGCCAGGAATCAGACTTAGAAAAAATTCTGGCCAGCATGGGACTTTGAAAATTTTCGGCCAGCATGGGACTTTGAAAATTTTCGGCCAGCATGGGACTTTGAAAATTTTCGGCCAGGCATCAGACTTAGAAAAAATTCTGGCCTGCATGGGACTTTAAAATATTTCAGCCAGGCATCAGACTTAGAAAAAATTCTGGCCAGCATGGGACTTTGAAAATTTTCAGCCAGGAATCAGACTTAGAAAAAATTCTGGCCAGCATGGGACTTTGAAAATTTTCGGCCAGGCATCAGACTTAGAAAAAATTCTGGCCAGCATGGGACTTTGAAAAAATTCTGGCCAGCATGGGACTTTGAAAATTTTCAGCCAGGCATCAGACTTAGAAAAAATTCTGGCCAGCATGGGATTTTGAAAAAATTCTGGCCAGCATGGGACTTTGAAAATTTTCAGCCAGGCATCAGACTTATAAAAAATTCTGGCCAGCATGGGACTTTGAAAATTTTCAGCTCGGCGTCAGACTTAGAAAAAATTCTGGCCAGCATGGGACTTTGAAATATTTCAGGCAGGCGTCAGACTTTGAAAAAATTCTGGCCAGCAAGGAACTTTGAAAAAATTCTGGCCAGCATGGGACTTTGAAAAAATTCTGGCCAGCATGGGACTTTGAAAATTTTCGGCCAGGCGTCAGACTTAGAAAAAATTCTGGCCAGCATGGGACTTTTAAAATTTTCAGCCAGGCATCAGACTTAGAAAAAATTCTGGCCAGCTTGGGACTTTGAAAATTTTCAGCCAGGAATCAGACTTAGAAAAAATTCTGGCCAGCATGGGACTTTGAAAATTTTCAGCCAGGCATCAGACTTAGGAAAAATTCTGGCCAGCATGGGACTTTGAAAATTTTCGGCCAGGCGTCAGACTTTGAAAAAATTCTGGCCAGCATGGGACTTTGAAAAAATTCTGGCCATCATGGGACTTTGAAAATTTTCGGCCAGGCGTCAGACTTAGAAAAAATTCTGGCCAGCATGGGACTTTGAAAATTTTCGGCCAGGCATCATACAGAAAAAATTCTGGCCAGCATGGGACTTTGAAAATTTTCGGCAAGGCGTCAGACTTAGAAAATAATTCTGGCCAGCATGGGACTTTGAAAATTTTCGGCCAGGCATGAGACTTTGAAAAAATTCTGGCCAGCATGGGACTTTGAAAAAATTCTGGCCAGCATGGGACTTTGAAAAAATTCTGGCCATCATGGGACTTTGAAAATTTTCGGCCAGGCGTCAGACTTAGAAAAAATTCTGGCCAGCATGGGACTTTGAAAATTTTCGGCCAGGCATCAGACAGAAAAAATTCTGGCCAGCATGGGACTTTGAAAAAATTCTGGTCAGCATGGGACTTTGAAAAAATTCTGGCCAGCATGGGACTTTGAAAAAATTCTGGCCAGCATGGGACTTTGAAAATTTTAGGCCAGGCGTCAGACTTAGAAAAAATTCTGGCCAGCATGGGATTTTGAAATATTTCGGCCAGGCATCAGACTTAGAAAAAATTCTGGCCAGCATGGGACTTAGAAAAAATTCTGGCCAGCATGGGATTTTGAAAAAAATCTGGCCAGCATGGGACTTTAAAAATTTTCAGCCAGGCGTCAGACTTAGAAAAAATTCTGGCCAGCATGGGATTTTGAAATATTTCGGCCAGGCATCAGACTTAGAAAAAATTCTGGCCAGCATGGGACTTTGAAAAAAATCTGGCCAGCATGGGACTTTGAAAATTTTCAGCCAGGCATCAGACTTAGAAAAAATTCTGGCCAGCATGGGACTTTGAAAAAATTCTGGCTAGCATGGGACTTTGAAAATTTTCAGCCAGGCATCAGACTTAGAAAAAATTCTGGCCAGCATGGGACTTTGAAAATTTTCGGCCAGGCGTCAGACTTAGAAAAAATTCTGGCCAGCATGGGACTTTGAAAATTTTCAGCCAGGAATCAGACTTAGAAAAAATTCTGGCCAGCATGGGACTTTGAAAATTTTCAGCCAGGCATCAGACTTAGAAAAAATTCTGGCCAGCATGGGATTTTGAAATATTTCGGCCAGGCATCAGACTTAGAAAAAATTCTGGCCAGCATGGGACTTTGAAAAAAATCTGGCCAGCATGGGACTGAAAATTTTCAGCCAGGCATCAGACTTAGAAAAAATTCTGGCCAGCATGGGACTTTGAAAAAATTCTGGCTAGCATGGGACTTTGAAAATTTTCGGCCAGGCGTCAGACTTAGAAAAAATTCTGGCCAGCATGGGATTTTGAAAAAAATCTGGCCAGCATGGGACTTTGAAAATTTTCAGCCAGGCATCAGACTTAGAAAAAATTCTGGCCAGCATGGGACTTTGAAAATTTTCAGCCAGGCATCAGACTTATAAAAAATTCTGGCCAGCATGGGACTTTGAAAATTTTCAGCTCGGCGTCAGACAGAAAAAATTCTGGCCTGCATGGGACTTTGAAATATTTCAGGCAGGCGTCAGACTTTGAAAAAATTCTGGCCAGCATGGGACTTTGAAAATTTTCGGCCAGGCGTCAGACTTAGAAAAAATTCTGGCCAGCATGGGACTTTGAAAATTTTCAGCCAGGCATCAGACTTAGAAAAAATTCTGGCCAGCATGGGACTTAGAAAAAATTCTGGCCTGCATGGGACTTTAAAATATTTCAGCCAGGCATCAGACTTAGAAAAAATTCTGGCCAGCATGGGACTTTGAAAATTTTCAGCCAGGAATCAGACTTTGAAAAAATTCTGGCCAGCAAGGAACTTAGAAAAAATTCTGGCCAGCATGGGACTTAGAAAAAATTCTGGCCAGCATGGGACTTTGAAAATTTTCGGCCCGGCATCAGACTTAGAAAAAATTCTGGCCAGCATGGGACTTTGAAAATTTTCGGCCAGGCGTCAGACTTAGAAAAAATTCTGGCCAGCATGGGATTTTGAAAAAATTCTGGCCAGCATGGGACTTTGAAAATTTTCGGCCAGGCGTCAGACTTAGAAAAACTTCTGGCCAGCATGGGACTTAGAAAAAAATCTGGCCAGCATGGGACTTAGAAAAAATTCTGGCCAGCATGGGACTTTGAAAAAATTCTGGCCAGCATGGGACTTTGAAAATTTTCGGCCAGGCGTCAGACTTTGAAAAAATTCTGGCCAGCATGGGACTTAGAAAAAATTCTGGCCAGCATGGGATTTTGAAAAAAATCTGGCCAGCATGGGACTTTAAAAATTTTCAGCCAGGCGTCAGACTTAGAAAAAATTCTGGCCAGCATGGGACTTTGAAAATTTTCAGCCAGGCATCAGACTTAGAAAAAATTCTGGCCAGCATGGGACTTTGAAAAAATTCTGGCTAGCATGGGACTTTGAAAATTTTCAGCCAGGCATCAGACTTAGAAAAAATTCTGGCCAGCATGGGACTTTGAAAATTTTCGGCCAGGCGTCAGACTTAGAAAAAATTCTGGCCAGCATGGGACTTTGAAAATTTTCAGCCAGGAATCAGACTTAGAAAAAATTCTGGCCAGCATGGGACTTTGAAAATTTTCAGCCAGGCATCAGACTTAGAAAAAATTCTGGCCAGCATGGGATTTTGAAATATTTCGGCCAGGCATCAGACTTAGAAAAAATTCTGGCCAGCATGGGACTTTGAAAAAAATCTGGCCAGCATGGGACTTTGAAAATTTTCAGCCAGGCATCAGACTTAGAAAAAATTCTGGCCAGCATGGGACTTTGAAAAAATTCTGGCTAGCATGGGACTTTGAAAATTTTCGGCCAGGCGTCAGACTTAGAAAAAATTCTGGCCAGCATGGGATTTTGAAAAAAATCTGGCCAGCATGGGACTTTGAAAATTTTCAGCCAGGCATCAGACTTAGAAAAAATTCTGGCCAGCATGGGACTTTGAAAATTTTCAGCCAGGCATCAGACTTATAAAAAATTCTGGCCAGCATGGGACTTTGAAAATTTTCAGCTCGGCGTCAGACTTAGAAAAAATTCTGGCCTGCATGGGACTTTGAAATATTTCAGGCAGGCGTCAGACTTTGAAAAAATTCTGGCCAGCATGGGACTTTGAAAATTTTCGGCCAGGCGTCAGACTTAGAAAAAATTCTGGCCAGCATGGGACTTTGAAAATTTTCAGCCAGGCATCAGACTTAGAAAAAATTCTGGCCAGCATGGGACTTAGAAAAAATTCTGGCCTGCATGGGACTTTAAAATATTTCAGCCAGGCATCAGACTTAGAAAAAATTCTGGCCAGCATGGGACTTTGAAAATTTTCAGCCAGGAATCAGACTTTGAAAAAATTCTGGCCAGCAAGGAACTTAGAAAAAATTCTGGCCAGCATGGGACTTAGAAAAAATTCTGGCCAGCATGGGACTTTGAAAATTTTCGGCCAGGCGTCAGACTTAGAAAAAATTCTGGCCAGCATGGGACTTTGAAAAAAATCTGGCCAGCATGGGACTTTGAAAATTTTCAGCCAGGCATCAGACTTAGAAAAAATTCTGGCCAGCATGGGACTTTGAAAATTTTCGGCCAGGCGTCAGACTTAGAAAAACTTCTGGCCAGCATGGGACTTAGAAAAAATTCTGGCCAGCATGGGACTTTGAAAAAATTCTGGCCAGCATGGGACTTTGAAAATTTTCGGCCAGGCGTCAGACTTTGAAAAAATTCTGGCCAGCATGGGACTTTGAAAAAATTCTGGCCAGCATGGGACTTTGAAAATTTTCAGCCAGGCATCAGACTTAGAAAAAATTCTGGCCAGCATGGGACTTTGAAAATTTTCAGCTCGGCGTCAGACTTAGAAAAAATTCTGGCCAGCATGGGACTTTGAAATATTTCAGGCAGGCGTCAGACTTTGAAAAAATTCTGGCCAGCAAGGAACTTTGAAAAAATTCTGGCCAGCATGGGACTTTGAAAAAATTCTGGCCAGCATGGGACTTTGAAAATTTTCGGCCAGGCGTCAGACTTAGAAAAAATTCTGGCCAGCATGGGACTTTTAAAATTTTCAGCCAGGCATCAGACTTAGAAAAAATTCTGGCCAGCTTGGGACTTTGAAAATTTTCAGCCAGGAATCAGACTTAGAAAAAATTCTGGCCAGCATGGGACTTTGAAAATTTTCAGCCAGGCATCAGACTTAGGAAAAATTCTGGCCAGCATGGGACTTTGAAAATTTTCGGCCAGGCGTCAGACTTTGAAAAAATTCTGGCCAGCATGGGACTTTGAAAAAATTCTGGCCATCATGGGACTTTGAAAATTTTCGGCCAGGCGTCAGACTTAGAAAAAATTCTGGCCAGCATGGGACTTTGAAAATTTTCGGCCAGGCATCATACAGAAAAAATTCTGGCCAGCATGGGACTTTGAAAATTTTCGGCAAGGCGTCAGACTTAGAAAATAATTCTGGCCAGCATGGGACTTTGAAAATTTTCGGCCAGGCATGAGACTTTGAAAAAATTCTGGCCAGCATGGGACTTTGAAAAAATTCTGGCCAGCATGGGACTTTGAAAAAATTCTGGCCATCATGGGACTTTGAAAATTTTCGGCCAGGCGTCAGACTTAGAAAAAATTCTGGCCAGCATGGGACTTTGAAAATTTTCGGCCAGGCATCAGACAGAAAAAATTCTGGCCAGCATGGGACTTTGAAAAAATTCTGGTCAGCATGGGACTTTGAAAAAATTCTGGCCAGCATGGGACTTTGAAAAAATTCTGGCCAGCATGGGACTTTGAAAATTTTAGGCCAGGCGTCAGACTTAGAAAAAATTCTGGCCAGCATGGGATTTTGAAATATTTCGGCCAGGCATCAGACTTAGAAAAAATTCTGGCCAGCATGGGACTTAGAAAAAATTCTGGCCAGCATGGGATTTTGAAAAAAATCTGGCCAGCATGGGACTTTAAAAATTTTCAGCCAGGCGTCAGACTTAGAAAAAATTCTGGCCAGCATGGGATTTTGAAATATTTCGGCCAGGCATCAGACTTAGAAAAAATTCTGGCCAGCATGGGACTTTGAAAAAAATCTGGCCAGCATGGGACTTTGAAAATTTTCAGCCAGGCATCAGACTTAGAAAAAATTCTGGCCAGCATGGGACTTTGAAAAAATTCTGGCTAGCATGGGACTTTGAAAATTTTCAGCCAGGCATCAGACTTAGAAAAAATTCTGGCCAGCATGGGACTTTGAAAATTTTCGGCCAGGCGTCAGACTTAGAAAAAATTCTGGCCAGCATGGGACTTTGAAAATTTTCAGCCAGGAATCAGACTTAGAAAAAATTCTGGCCAGCATGGGACTTTGAAAATTTTCAGCCAGGCATCAGACTTAGAAAAAATTCTGGCCAGCATGGGATTTTGAAATATTTCGGCCAGGCATCAGACTTAGAAAAAATTCTGGCCAGCATGGGACTTTGAAAAAAATCTGGCCAGCATGGGACTGAAAATTTTCAGCCAGGCATCAGACTTAGAAAAAATTCTGGCCAGCATGGGACTTTGAAAAAATTCTGGCTAGCATGGGACTTTGAAAATTTTCGGCCAGGCGTCAGACTTAGAAAAAATTCTGGCCAGCATGGGATTTTGAAAAAAATCTGGCCAGCATGGGACTTTGAAAATTTTCAGCCAGGCATCAGACTTAGAAAAAATTCTGGCCAGCATGGGACTTTGAAAATTTTCAGCCAGGCATCAGACTTATAAAAAATTCTGGCCAGCATGGGACTTTGAAAATTTTCAGCTCGGCGTCAGACAGAAAAAATTCTGGCCTGCATGGGACTTTGAAATATTTCAGGCAGGCGTCAGACTTTGAAAAAATTCTGGCCAGCATGGGACTTTGAAAATTTTCGGCCAGGCGTCAGACTTAGAAAAAATTCTGGCCAGCATGGGACTTTGAAAATTTTCAGCCAGGCATCAGACTTAGAAAAAATTCTGGCCAGCATGGGACTTAGAAAAAATTCTGGCCTGCATGGGACTTTAAAATATTTCAGCCAGGCATCAGACTTAGAAAAAATTCTGGCCAGCATGGGACTTTGAAAATTTTCAGCCAGGAATCAGACTTTGAAAAAATTCTGGCCAGCAAGGAACTTAGAAAAAATTCTGGCCAGCATGGGACTTAGAAAAAATTCTGGCCAGCATGGGACTTTGAAAATTTTCGGCCCGGCATCAGACTTAGAAAAAATTCTGGCCAGCATGGGACTTTGAAAATTTTCGGCCAGGCGTCAGACTTAGAAAAAATTCTGGCCAGCATGGGATTTTGAAAAAATTCTGGCCAGCATGGGACTTTGAAAATTTTCGGCCAGGCGTCAGACTTAGAAAAACTTCTGGCCAGCATGGGACTTAGAAAAAAATCTGGCCAGCATGGGACTTAGAAAAAATTCTGGCCAGCATGGGACTTTGAAAAAATTCTGGCCAGCATGGGACTTTGAAAATTTTCGGCCAGGCGTCAGACTTTGAAAAAATTCTGGCCAGCATGGGACTTTGAAAAAATTCTGGCCAGCATGGGACTTTGAAAATTTTCGGCCAGGCATCAGACAGAAAAAATTCTGGCCAGCATGGGACTTTGAAAAAATTCTGGCCAGCATGGGACTTTGAAAAAATTCTGGCCAGCATGGGACTTTGAAAAAATTCTGGCCAGCATGGGACTTTGAAAATTTTCAGCCAGGCGTCAGACTTAGAAAAAATTCTGGCCAGCATGGGATTTTGAAATATTTCGGCCAGGCATCAGACTTAGAAAAAATTCTGGCCAGCATGGGACTTAGAAAAAATTCTGGCCAGCATGGGATTTTGAAAAAAATCTGGCCAGCATGGGACTTTAAAAATTTTCAGCCAGGCGTCAGACTTAGAAAAAATTCTGGCCAGCATGGGACTTTGAAAATTTTCAGCCAGGCATCAGACTTAGAAAAAATTCTGGCCAGCATGGGACTTTGAAAAAATTCTGGCTAGCATGGGACTTTGAAAATTTTCAGCCAGGCATCAGACTTAGAAAAAATTCTGGCCAGCATGGGACTTTGAAAATTTTCGGCCAGGCGTCAGACTTAGAAAAAATTCTGGCCAGCATGGGACTTTGAAAATTTTCAGCCAGGAATCAGACTTAGAAAAAATTCTGGCCAGCATGGGACTTTGAAAATTTTCAGCCAGGCATCAGACTTAGAAAAAATTCTGGCCAGCATGGGATTTTGAAATATTTCGGCCAGGCATCAGACTTAGAAAAAATTCTGGCCAGCATGGGACTTTGAAAAAAATCTGGCCAGCATGGGACTTTGAAAATTTTCAGCCAGGCATCAGACTTAGAAAAAATTCTGGCCAGCATGGGACTTTGAAAAAATTCTGGCTAGCATGGGACTTTGAAAATTTTCGGCCAGGCGTCAGACTTAGAAAAAATTCTGGCCAGCATGGGATTTTGAAAAAAATCTGGCCAGCATGGGACTTTGAAAATTTTCAGCCAGGCATCAGACTTAGAAAAAATTCTGGCCAGCATGGGACTTTGAAAATTTTCAGCCAGGCATCAGACTTATAAAAAATTCTGGCCAGCATGGGACTTTGAAAATTTTCAGCTCGGCGTCAGACTTAGAAAAAATTCTGGCCTGCATGGGACTTTGAAATATTTCAGGCAGGCGTCAGACTTTGAAAAAATTCTGGCCAGCATGGGACTTTGAAAATTTTCGGCCAGGCGTCAGACTTAGAAAAAATTCTGGCCAGCATGGGACTTTGAAAATTTTCAGCCAGGCATCAGACTTAGAAAAAATTCTGGCCAGCATGGGACTTAGAAAAAATTCTGGCCTGCATGGGACTTTAAAATATTTCAGCCAGGCATCAGACTTAGAAAAAATTCTGGCCAGCATGGGACTTTGAAAATTTTCAGCCAGGAATCAGACTTTGAAAAAATTCTGGCCAGCAAGGAACTTAGAAAAAATTCTGGCCAGCATGGGACTTAGAAAAAATTCTGGCCAGCATGGGACTTTGAAAATTTTCGGCCAGGCGTCAGACTTAGAAAAAATTCTGGCCAGCATGGGACTTTGAAAAAAATCTGGCCAGCATGGGACTTTGAAAATTTTCAGCCAGGCATCAGACTTAGAAAAAATTCTGGCCAGCATGGGACTTTGAAAATTTTCGGCCAGGCGTCAGACTTAGAAAAACTTCTGGCCAGCATGGGACTTAGAAAAAATTCTGGCCAGCATGGGACTTTGAAAAAATTCTGGCCAGCATGGGACTTTGAAAATTTTCGGCCAGGCGTCAGACTTTGAAAAAATTCTGGCCAGCATGGGACTTTGAAAAAATTCTGGCCAGCATGGGACTTTGAAAATTTTCAGCCAGGCATCAGACTTAGGAAAAATTCTGGCCAGCATGGGACTTTGAAAATTTTCGGCAAGGCGTCAGACTTAGAAAATAATTCTGGCCAGCATGGGACTTTGAAAATTTTCGGCCAGGCGTCAGACTTTGAAAAAATTCTGGCCAGCATGGGACTTTGAAAAAATTCTGGCCATCATGGGACTTTGAAAATTTTCGGCCAGGCGTCAGACTTAGAAAAAATTCTGGCCAGCATGGGACTTTGAAAATTTTCGGCCAGGCATCAGACAGAAATAATTCTGGCCAGAATGGGACTTTGAAAATTTTCAGCCAGGCATGAGACTTTGAAAAAATTCTGGCCAGCATGGGACTTTGAACAAATTCTGGCCAGCATGGGACTTTGAAAAAATTCTGGCCATCATGGGACTTTGAAAATTTTCGGCCAGGCGTCAGACTTAGAAAAAATTCTGGCCAGCATGGGACTTTGAAAATTTTCGGCCAGGCATCAGACAGAAAAAATTCTGGCCAGCATGGGACTTTGAAAAAATTCTGGCCAGCATGGGACTTTGAAAAAATTCTGGCCAGCATGGGACTTTGAAAAAATTCTGGCCAGCATGGGACTTTGAAAATTTTCAGCCAGGCGTCAGACTTAGAAAAAATTCTGGCCAGCATGGGATTTTGAAATATTTCGGCCAGGCATCAGACTTAGAAAAAATTCTGGCCAGCATGGGACTTAGAAAAAATTCTGGCCAGCATGGGATTTTGAAAAAAATCTGTCCAGCATGGGACTTTAAAAATTTTCAGCCAGGCGTCAGACTTAGAAAAAATTCTGGCCAGCATGGGATTTTGAAATATTTCGGCCAGGCATCAGACTTAGAAAAAATTCTGGCCAGCATGGGACTTTGAAAAAAATCTGGCCAGCATGGGACTTTGAAAATTTTCAGCCAGGCATCAGACTTAGAAAAAATTCTGGCCAGCATGGGACTTTGAAAAAATTCTGGCCAGCATGGGACGTTGAAAATTTTCGGCCAGGCGTCAGAAAAAATTCTGGCCAGCATGTGACTTTGAAAATTTTCAGCCAGGAATCAGACTTAGAAAAAATTCTGGCCAGCATGGGACTTTGAAAATTTTCAGCCAGGCATCAGACTTAGAAAAAATTCTGGCCAGCATGGGACTTTGAAAAAATTCTGGCTAGCATGGGACTTTGAAAATTTTCGGCCAGGCGTCAGACTTAGAAAAAATTCTGGCCAGCATGGGACTTTGAAAATTTTCAGCCAGGCATCAGACTTAGAAAAAATTCTGGCCAGCATGGGACTTAGAAAAAATTCTGGCCAGCATGGGACTTTAAAAATTTTCAGCCAGGCATCAGACTTAGAAAAAATTCTGGCCTGCATGGGACTTTGAAATATTTCAGCCAGGCATCAGACTTAGAAAAAATTCTGGCCAGCATGGGACTTTGAAAATTTTCAGCCAGGCATCAGACTTAGAAAAAATTCTGGCCAGCATGGGACTTAGAAAAAATTCTGGCCAGCATGGGACTTTAAAAATTTTCAGCCAGGCATCAGACTTAGAAAAAATTCTGGCCAGCATGGGACTTAGAAAAAATTCTGGCCAGCATGGGACTTAGAAAAAATTCTGGCTAGCATGGGACTTTGAAAATTTTCGGCCAGGCGTCAGACTTAGAAAAAATTCTGGCCAGCATGGGACTTTGAAAATTTTCAGCCAGGCATCAGACTTAGAAAAAATTCTGGCCAGCATGGGACTTAGAAAAAATTCTGGCCAGCATGGGACTTTAAAAATTTTCAGCCAGGCATCAGACTTAGAAAAAATTCTGGCTCGCATGGGACTTTGAAAATTTTCAGCCAGGCATCAGACTTAGAAAAAATTCTGGCCAGCATGGGACTTTGAACATTTTCGGCCAGGCGTCAGACTTAGAAAAAATTCTGGCCAGCATGGGACTTTGAAATATTTCAGGTAGGCGTCAGACTTTGAAAATTTTTGGCCAGGCGTCAGACTTAGAAAAAATTCTGGCTAGCATGGGACTTTGAAAATTTTCGGCCAGGCGTCAGACTTAGAAAAAATTCTGGCCAGCATGGAACTTTGAAAATTTTCAGCCAGGCATCAGACTTAGAAAAAATTCTGGCCAGCATGGGACTTAGAAAAAATTCTGGCCTGCATGGGACTTTAAAATATTTCAGCCAGGCATCAGACTTAGAAAAAATTCTGGCCAGCATGGGACTTTGAAAATTTTCAGCCAGGAATCAGACTTAGAAAAAATTCTGGCCAGCATGGGACTTTGAAAAAATTCTGGCCATCATGGGACTTTGAAAATTTTAGGCCAGGTGTCAGACTTAGAAAAAATTCTGGCCAGCATGGGACTTTGAAAATTTTCAGCCAGGCATCAGACTTAGAAAAAATTCTGGCCAGCATGGGACTTAGAAAAAATTCTGGCCAGCATGGGACTTTGAAAATTTTCGGCCAGGCGTCAGACTTAGAAAAAATTCTGGCCAGCATGGGACTGAAATATTTCAGCCAGGCATCAGACTTAGAAAAAATTCTGGCCAGCATGGGACTTTGAAAAAATTCTGGCTAGCATGGGACTTTGAAAATTTTCAGCCAGGCATCAGACTTAGAAAAAATTCTGGCCAGCATGGGACTTTGAAAATTTTCAGCCAGGCATCAGACTTAGAAAAAATTCTGGCCAGCATGGGACTTTGAAAAAATTCTGGCTAGCATGGGACTTTGAAAATTTTCAGCCAGGCATCAGACTGAGAAAAAATTCTGGCCAGCATGGGACTTTGAAAAAATTCTGGCCTGCATGGGACTTTAAAATATTTCAGCCAGGCATCAGACTTAGAAAAAATTCTGGCCAGCATGGGACTTTGAAAAATTTCAGCCAGGAATCAGACTTAGAAAAAATTCTGGCCAGCATGGGACTTTGAAAATTTTCAGCCAGGCATCAGACTTAGAAAAAATTCTGGCCAGCATGGGACTTAGAAAAAATTCTGGCCAGCATGGGACTTAGAAAAAATTCTGGCCAGCATGGGACTTTGAAAATTTTCAGCCAGGCATCAGACTTATAAAAAATTCTGGCCAGCATGGGACTTTGAAAATTTTCGGCCAGGCGTCAGACTTAGAAAAAATTCTGGCCAGCATGGGACTTTGAAATATTTCAGCCAGGCATCAGACTTAGAAAAAATTCTGGCCAGCATGGGATTTTGAAAAAATTCTGGCCAGCATGGGACTTTGAAAATTTTCGGCCAGGCATCAGACAGAAAAAATTCTGGCCAGCATGGGACTTTGAAAAAATTCTGGCCAGCATGGGACTTTGAAAAAATTCTGGCCAGCATGGGACTTTGAAAAAATTCTGGCCAGCATGGGACTTTGAAAATTTTCAGCCAGGCGTCAGACTTAGAAAAAATTCTGGCCAGCATGGGATTTTGAAATATTTCGGCCAGGCATCAGACTTAGAAAAAATTCTGGCCAGCATGGGACTTAGAAAAAATTCTGGCCAGCATGGGATTTTGAAAAAAATCTGGCCAGCATGGGACTTTAAAAATTTTCAGCCAGGCGTCAGACTTAGAAAAAATTCTGGCCAGCATGGGATTTTGAAAATTTTCAGCCAGGCATCAGACTTAGAAAAAATTCTGGCCAGCATGGGACTTTGAAAAAATTCTGGCCAGCATGGGACTTTGAAAATTTTCGGCCAGGCGTCAGACTTAGAAAAAATTCTGGCCAGCATGGGACTTTGAAAATTTTCAGCCAGGAATCAGACTTAGAAAAAATTCTGGCCAGCATGGGACTTTGAAAATTTTCAGCCAGGCATCAGACTTAGAAAAAATTCTGGCCAGCATAGGATTTTGAAATATTTCGGCCAGGCATCAGACTTAGAAAAAATTCTGGCCAGCATGGGACTTTGAAAAAAATCTGGCCAGCATGGGACTTTGAAAATTTTCAGCCAGGCATCAGACTTAGAAAAAATTCTGGCCAGCATGGGACTTTGAAAAAATTCTGGCTAGCATGGGACTTTGAAAATTTTCGGCCAGGCGTCAGACTTAGAAAAAATTCTGGCCAGCATGGGATTTTGAAAAAAATCTGGCCAGCATGGGACTTTGAAAATTTTCAGCCAGGCATCAGACTTAGAAAAAATTCTGGCCAGCATGGGACTTTGAAAATTTTCAGCTCGGCGTCAGACTTAGAAAAAATTCTGGCCTGCATGGGACTTTGAAATATTTCAGGCAGGCGTCAGACTTTGAAAAAATTCTGGCCAGCATGGGACTTTGAAAATTTTCGGCCAGGCGTCAGACTTAGAAAAAATTCTGGCCAGCATGGGACTTTGAAAATTTTCAGCCAGGCATCAGACTTAGAAAAAATTCTGGCCAGCATGGGACTTAGAAAAAATTCTGGCCTGCATGGGACTTTAAAATATTTCAGCCAGGCATCAGACTTAGAAAAAATTCTGGCCAGCATGGGACTTTGAAAATTTTCAGCCAGGAATCAGACTTTGAAAAAATTCTGGCCAGCAAGGAACTTAGAAAAAATTCTGGCCAGCATGGGACTTAGAAAAAATTCTGGCCAGCATGGGACTTTGAAAATTTTCAGCCAGGCATCAGACTTAGAAAAAATTCTGGCCAGCATGGGACTTTGAAAATTTTCGGCCAGGCGTCAGACTTAGAAAAAATTCTGGCCAGCATGGGACTTTGAAATATTTCAGCCAGGCATCAGACTTAGAAAAAATTCTGGCCAGCATGGGATTTTGAAAAAAATCTGGCCAGCATGGGACTTTGAAAATTTTCAGCCAGGCATCAGACTTAGAAAAAATTCTGGCCAGCATGGGACTTTGAAAATTTTCGGCCAGGCGTCAGACTTAGAAAAACTTCTGGCCAGCATGGGACTTAGAAAAAAATCTGGCCAGCATGGGACTTAGAAAAAATTCTGGCCAGCATGGGACTTTGAAAAAATTCTGGCCAGCATGGGACTTTGAAAATTTTCGGCCAGGCGTCAGACTTTGAAAAAATTCTGGCCAGCATGGGACTTTGAAAAAATTCTGGCCAGCATGGGACTTTGAAAATTTTCAGTCAGGCATCAGACTTAGGAAAAATTCTGGCCAGCATGGGACTTTGAAAATTTTCGGCAAGGCGTCAGACTTTGAAAAAATTCTGGCCAGCATGGGACTTTGAAAAAATTCTGGCCATCATGGGACTTTGAAAATTTTCGGCCAGGCGTCAGACTTAGAAAAAATTCTGGCCAGCATGGGACTTTGAAAATTTTCGGCCAGGCATCAGACAGAAAAAATTCTGGCCAGCATGGGACTTTGAAAATTTTCGGCCAGGCATGAGACTTTGAAAAAATTCTGGCCAGCATGGGACTTTGAAAAAATTCTGGCCAGCATGGGACTTTGAAAAAATTCTGGCCATCATGGGACTTTGAAAATTTTCGGCCAGGCGTCAGACTTAGAAAAAATTCTGGCCAGCATGGGACTTTGAAAATTTTCGGCCAGGCATCAGACAGAAAAAATTCTGGCCAGCATGGGACTTTGAAAAAATTCTGGCCAGCATGGGACTTTGAAAAAATTCTGGCCATCATGGGACTTTGAAAATTTTCGGCCAGGCGTCAGACTTAGAAAAAATTCTGGCCAGCATGGGACTTTGAAAATTTTCGGCCAGGCATCAGACAGAAAAAATTCTGGCCAGCATGGGACTTTGAAAAAATTCTGGCCAGCATGGGACTTTGAAAAAATTCTGGCCATCATGGGACTTTGAAAATTTTCGGCCAGGCGTCAGACTTAGAAAAAATTCTGGCCAGCATGGGACTTTGAAAATTTTCGGCCAGGCATCAGACAGAAAAAATTCTGGCCAGCATGGGACTTTGAAAAAATTCTGGCCAGCATGGGACTTTGAAAAAATTCTGGCCAGCATGGGACTTTGAAAAAATTCTGGCCAGCATGGGACTTTGAAAATTTTCAGCCAGGCGTCAGACTTAGAAAAAATTCTGGCCAGCATGGGATTTTGAAATATTTCGGCCAGGCATCAGACTTAGAAAAAATTCTGGCCAGCATGGGACTTAGAAAAAATTCTGGACAGCATGGGATTTTGAAAAAAATCTGGCCAGCATGGGACTTTAAAAATTTTCAGCCAGGCGTCAGACTTAGAAAAAATTCTGGCCAGCATGGGATTTTGAAATATTTCGGCCAGGCATCAGACTTAGAAAAAATTCTGGCCAGCATGGGACTTTGAAAAAAATCTGGCCAGCATGGGACTTTGAAAATTTTCAGCCAGGCATCAGACTTAGAAAAAATTCTGGCCAGCATGGGACTTTGAAAAAATTCTGGCCAGCATGGGACGTTGAAAATTTTCGGCCAGGCGTCAGAAAAAATTCTGGCCAGCATGTGACTTTGAAAATTTTCAGCCAGGAATCAGACTTAGAAAAAATTCTGGCCAGCATGGGACTTTGAAAATTTTCAGCCAGGCATCAGACTTAGAAAAAATTCTGGCCAGCATGGGACTTAGAAAAATATCTGGCCAGCATGGGACTTTGAAAATTTTCAGCCAGGCATCAGACTTAGAAAAAATTCTGGCCAGCATGGGACTTTGAAAAAATTCTGGCTAGCATGGGACTTTGAAAATTTTCGGCCAGGCGTCAGACTTAGAAAAAATTCTGGCCAGCATGGGACTTTGAAAATTTTCAGCCAGGCATCAGACTTAGAAAAAATTCTGGCCAGCATGGGACTTTGAAAAAATTCTGGCCAGCATGGGACTTTAAAAATTTTCAGCCAGGCATCAGACTTAGAAAAAATTCTGGCCTGCATGGGACTTTGAAATATTTCAGCCAGGCATCAGACTTAGAAAAAATTCTGGCCAGCATGGGACTTAGAAAAAATTCTGGCCAGCATGGGACTTAGAAAAAATTCTGGCCAGCATGGGACTTTGAAAATTTTCAGCCAGGCATCAGACTTAGAAAAAATTCTGGCCAGCATGGGACTTAGAAAAAATTCTGGCCAGCATGGGACTTTAAAAATTTTCAGCCAGGCATCAGACTTAGAAAAAATTCTGGCTCGCATGGGACTTTGAAAATTTTCGGCCAGGCGTCAGACTTAGAAAAAATTCTGGCCAGCATGGGACTTTGAAATATTTCAGGTAGGCGTCAGACTTTGAAAATTTTTGGCCAGGCGTCAGACTTAGAAAAAATTCTGGCTAGCATGGGACTTTGAAAATTTTCGGCCATGCGTCAGACTTAGAAAAAATTCTGGCCAGCATGGAACTTTGAAAATTTTCAGCCAGGCATCAGACTTAGAAAAAATTCTGGCCAGCATGGGACTTAGAAAAAATTCTGGCCTGCATGGGACTTTAAAATATTTCAGCCAGGCATCAGACTTAGAAAAAATTCTGGCCAGCATGGGACTTTGAAAATTTTCAGCCAGGAATCAGACTTAGAAAAAATTCTGGCCAGCATGGGACTTTGAAAATTTTCAGCCAGGCATCAGACTTAGAAAAAATTCTGGCCAGCATGGGACTTAGAAAAATATCTGGCCAGCATGGGACTTTGAAAATTTTCAGCCAGGCATCAGACTTAGAAAAAATTCTGGCCAGCATGGGACTTTGAAAAAATTCTGGCTAGCATGGGACTTTGAAAATTTTCGGCCAGGCGTCAGACTTAGAAAAAATTCTGGCCAGCATGGGACTTTGAAAAAATTCTGGACAGCATGGGACTTTCAAAAAATTCTGGCCAGCATGGGACTTAGAAAAAATTCTGGCCAGCATGGGACTTAGAAAAAATTCTGGCCAGCATGGGACTTTGAAAATTTTCAGCCAGGCATCAGACTTATAAAAAATTCTGGCCAGCATGGGACTTTGAAAATTTTCGGCCAGGCGTCAGACTTAGAAAAAATTCTGGCCAGCATGGGACTTTGAAATATTTCAGCCAGGCATCAGACTTAGAAAAAATTCGGGCCAGCATGGGACTTTGAAAATTTTCGGCCAGGCGTCAGACTTAGAAAATAATTCTGGCCAGCATGGGACTTAGAAAAAATTCTGGCCAGCATGGGACTTTAAAAATTTTCAGCCAGGCATCAGACTTAGAAAAAATTCTGGCCTGCATGGGACTTTGAAATATTTCAGCCAGGCATCAGACTTAGAAAAAATTCTGGCCAGCATGGGACTTAGAAAAAATTCTGGCCAGCATGGGACTTAGAAAAAATTCTGGCCAGCATGGGACTTTGAAAATTTTCAGCCAGGCATCAGACTTAGAAAAAATTCTGGCCAGCATGGGACTTAGAAAAAATTCTGGCCAGCATGGGACTTTAAAAATTTTCAGCCAGGCATCAGACTTAGAAAAAATTCTGGCTCGCATGGGACTTTGAAAATTTTCGGCCAGGCGTCAGACTTAGAAAAAATTCTGGCCAGCATGGGACTTTGAAATATTTCAGGTAGGCGTCAGACTTTGAAAATTTTTGGCCAGGCGTCAGACTTAGAAAAAATTCTGGCTAGCATGGGACTTTGAAAATTTTCGGCCAGGCGTCAGACTTAGAAAAAATTCTGGCCAGCATGGAACTTTGAAAATTTTCAGCCAGGCATCAGACTTAGAAAAAATTCTGGCCAGCATGGGACTTAGAAAAAATTCTGGCCTGCATGGGACTTTAAAATATTTCAGCCAGGCATCAGACTTAGAAAAAATTCTGGCCAGCATGGGACTTTGAAAATTTTCAGCCAGGAATCAGACTTAGAAAAAATTCTGGCCAGCATGGGACTTTGAAAAAATTCTGGCCATCATGGGACTTTGAAAATTTTAGGCCAGGCGTCAGACTTAGAAAAAATTCTGGCCAGCATGGGACTTTGAAAATTTTCAGCCAGGCATCAGACTTAGAAAAAATTCTGGCCAGCATGGGACTTAGAAAAAATTCTGGCCAGCATGGGACTTAGAAAAAATTCTGGCCAGCATGGGACTTTGAAAATTTTCGGCCAGGCGTCAGACTTAGAAAAAATTCTGGCCAGCATGGGACTGAAATATTTCAGCCAGGCATCAGACTTAGAAAAAATTCTGGCCAGCATGGGACTTAGAAAAAATTCTGGCTAGCATGGGACTTTGAAAATTTTCAGCCAGGCATCAGACTTAGAAAAAATTCTGGCCAGCATGGGACTTTGAAAATTTTCAGCCAGGAATCAGACTTAGAAAAAATTCTGGCCAGCATGGGACTTTGAAAATTTTCAGCCAGGCATCAGACTTAGAAAAAATTCTGGCCAGCATGGGACTTAGAAAAAATTCTGGCCAGCATGGGACTTAGAAAAAATTCTGGCCAGCATGGGACTTTGAAAATTTTCAGCCAGGCATCAGACTTATAAAAAATTCTGGCCAGCATGGGACTTTGAAAATTTTCGGCCAGGCGTCAGACTTAGAAAAAATTCTGGCCAGCATGGGACTTTGAAATATTTCAGCCAGGCATCAGACTTAGAAAAAATTCTGGCCAGCATGGGATTTTGAAAAAATTCTGGCCAGCATGGGACTTTGAAAATTTTCAGCCAGGCATCAGACTTAGAAAAAATTCTGGCCAGCATGGGACTTAGAAAAAATTCTGGCCAGCATGGGACTTAGAAAAAATTCTGGCCAGCATGGGACTTTGAAAATTTTCGGCCAGGCATCAGACTTAGAAAAAATTCTGGCCAGCATGGGACTTTGAAAATTTTCGGCCAGGCGTCAGACTTAGAAAAAATTCTGGCCAGCATGGGATTTTGAAAATTTTCGGCCAGGCATCAGACTTAGAAAAAATTCTGGCCAGCATGGGACTTTGAAAATTTTCAGCCAGGCATCAGACATAAAAAATTCTGGCCAGCATGGGACTTTGAAAATTTTCGGCCAGGCATCAGACAGAAAAAATTCTGGCCAGCATGGGACTTTGAAATATTTCAGGCAGGCGTCAGACTTTGAAAAAATTCTGGCCAGCATGGAACTTAGAAAAAATTCTGGCCAGCATGGGACTTAGAAAAAATTCTGGCCAGCATGGGACTTTGAAAATTTTCGGCCAGGCATCAGACTTAGAAAAAATTCTGGCCAGCATGGGACTTTGAAAATTTTCGGCCAGGCGTCAGACTTAGAAAAAATTCTGGCCAGCATGGGATTTTGAAAAAATTCTGGCCAGCATGGGACTTTGAAAATTTTCGGCAAGGCGTCAGACTTAGAAAATAATTCTGGCCAGCATGGGACTTTGAAAATTTTCGGCCAGGCATGAGACTTTGAAAAAATTCTGGCCAGCATGGGACTTTGAAAATTTTCGGCCAGGCGTCAGACTTTGAAAAAATTCTGGCCAGCATGGGACTTTGAAAAAATTCTGGCCAGCATGGGACTTTGAAAATTTTCGGCCAGGCGTCAGACTTTGAAAAAATTCTGGCCAGCATGGGACTTTGAAAATTTTCGGCCAGGCGTCAGACTTTGAAAAAATTCTGGCTATCATGGGACTTTGAAAATTTTCGGCCAGGCGTCAGACTTAGAAAAAATTCTGGCCAGCATGGGACTTTGAAAATTTTCGGCCAGGCATCAGACAGAAAAAATTCTGGCCAGCATGGGACTTTGAAAAAATTCTGGCCAGCATGGGACTTTGAAAAAATTCTGGCCAGCATGGGACTTAGAAAAAATTCTGGCCAGCATGGGACTTTGAAAATTTTCAGCCAGGCATCAGACTTAGAAAAAATTCTGGCCAGCATGGGACTTAGAAAAATATCTGGCCAGCATGGGACTTTGAAAATTTTCAGCCAGGCATCAGACTTAGAAAAAATTCTGGCCAGCATGGGACTTTGAAAAAATTCTGGCTAGCATGGGACTTTGAAAATTTTCGGCCAGGCGTCAGACTTAGAAAAAATTCTGGCCAGCATGGGACTTTGAAAAAATTCTGGACAGCATGGGACTTTCAAAAAATTCTGGCCAGCATGGGACTTAGAAAAAATTCTGGCCAGCATGGGACTTTGAAAATTTTCAGCCAGGCATCAGACTTATAAAAAATTCTGGCCAGCATGGGACTTTGAAAATTTTCGGCCAGGCGTCAGACTTAGAAAAAATTCTGGCCAGCATGGGACTTTGAAATATTTCAGCCAGGCATCAGACTTAGAAAAAATTCGGGCCAGCATGGGACTTTGAAAATTTTCGGCCAGGCGTCAGACTTAGAAAATAATTCTGGCCAGCATGGGACTTAGAAAAAATTCTGGCCAGCATGGGACTTTAAAAATTTTCAGCCAGGCATCAGACTTAGAAAAAATTCTGGCCTGCATGGGACTTTGAAATATTTCAGCCAGGCATCAGACTTAGAAAAAATTCTGGCCAGCATGGGACTTAGAAAAAATTCTGGCCAGCATGGGACTTTGAAAATTTTCAGCCAGGCATCAGACTTAGAAAAAATTCTGGCCAGCATGGGACTTAGAAAAAATTCTGGCCAGCATGGGACTTTAAAAATTTTCAGCCAGGCATCAGACTTAGAAAAAATTCTGGCTCGCATGGGACTTTGAAAATTTTCGGCCAGGCGTCAGACTTAGAAAAAATTCTGGCCAGCATGGGACTTTGAAATATTTCAGGTAGGCGTCAGACTTTGAAAATTTTTGGCCAGGCGTCAGACTTAGAAAAAATTCTGGCTAGCATGGGACTTTGAAAATTTTCGGCCAGGCGTCAGACTTAGAAAAAATTCTGGCCAGCATGGAACTTTGAAAATTTTCAGCCAGGCATCAGACTTAGAAAAAATTCTGGCCAGCATGGGACTTAGAAAAAATTCTGGCCTGCATGGGACTTTAAAATATTTCAGCCAGGCATCAGACTTAGAAAAAATTCTGGCCAGCATGGGACTTTGAAAATTTTCAGCCAGGAATCAGACTTAGAAAAAATTCTGGCCAGCATGGGACTTTGAAAAAATTCTGGCCATCATGGGACTTTGAAAATTTTAGGCCAGGCGTCAGACTTAGAAAAAATTCTGGCCAGCATGGGACTTTGAAAATTTTCAGCCAGGCATCAGACTTAGAAAAAATTCTGGCCAGCATGGGACTTAGAAAAAATTCTGGCCAGCATGGGACTTAGAAAAAATTCTGGCCAGCATGGGACTTTGAAAATTTTCGGCCAGGCGTCAGACTTAGAAAAAATTCTGGCCAGCATGGGACTGAAATATTTCAGCCAGGCATCAGACTTAGAAAAAATTCTGGCCAGCATGGGACTTAGAAAAAATTCTGGCTAGCATGGGACTTTGAAAATTTTCAGCCAGGCATCAGACTTAGAAAAAATTCTGGCCAGCATGGGACTTTGAAAATTTTCAGCCAGGAATCAGACTTAGAAAAAATTCTGGCCAGCATGGGACTTTGAAAATTTTCAGCCAGGCATCAGACTTAGAAAAAATTCTGGCCAGCATGGGACTTAGAAAAAATTCTGGCCAGCATGGGACTTAGAAAAAATTCTGGCCAGCATGGGACTTTGAAAATTTTCAGCCAGGCATCAGACTTATAAAAAATTCTGGCCAGCATGGGACTTTGAAAATTTTCGGCCAGGCGTCAGACTTAGAAAAAATTCTGGCCAGCATGGGACTTTGAAATATTTCAGCCAGGCATCAGACTTAGAAAAAATTCTGGCCAGCATGGGATTTTGAAAAAATTCTGGCCAGCATGGGACTTTGAAAATTTTCAGCCAGGCATCAGACTTAGAAAAAATTCTGGCCAGCATGGGACTTAGAAAAAATTCTGGCCAGCATGGGACTTTAAAAATTTTCAGCCAGGCATCAGACATAAAAAATTCTGGCCAGCATGGGACTTTGAAAATTTTCGGCCAGGCATCAGACAGAAAAAATTCTGGCCAGCATGGGACTTTGAAATATTTCAGGCAGGCGTCAGACTTTGAAAAAATTCTGGCCAGCATGGAACTTAGAAAAAATTCTGGCCAGCATGGGACTTAGAAAAAATTCTGGCCAGCATGGGACTTTGAAAATTTTCGGCCAGGCATCAGACTTAGAAAAAATTCTGGCCAGCATGGGACTTTGAAAATTTTCGGCCAGGCGTCAGACTTAGAAAAAATTCTGGCCAGCATGGGATTTTGAAAAAATTCTGGCCAGCATGGGACTTTGAAAATTTTCGGCAAGGCGTCAGACTTAGAAAATAATTCTGGCCAGCATGGGACTTTGAAAATTTTCGGCCAGGCATGAGACTTTGAAAAAATTCTGGCCAGCATGGGACTTTGAAAATTTTCGGCCAGGCGTCAGACTTTGAAAAAATTCTGGCCAGCATGGGACTTTGAAAAAATTCTGGCCAGCATGGGACTTTGAAAATTTTCGGCCAGGCGTCAGACTTTGAAAAAATTCTGGCCAGCATGGGACTTTGAAAATTTTCGGCCAGGCGTCAGACTTTGAAAAAATTCTGGCTATCATGGGACTTTGAAAATTTTCGGCCAGGCGTCAGACTTAGAAAAAATTCTGGCCAGCATGGGACTTTGAAAATTTTCGGCCAGGCATCAGACAGAAAAAATTCTGGCCAGCATGGGACTTTGAAAAAATTCTGGCCAGCATGGGACTTTGAAAAAATTCTGGCCAGCATGGGACTTTGAAAAAATTCTGGCCAGCATGGGACTTTGAAAATTTTCAGCCAGGCGTCAGACTTAGAAAAAATTCTGGCCAGCATGGGATTTTGAAATATTTCGGCCAGGCATCAGACTTAGAAAAAATTCTGGCCAGCATGGGACTTTGAAAATTTTCGGCCAGGCATCAGACAGAAAAAATTCTGGCCAGCATGGGACTTTGAAAAAATTCTGGCCAGCATGGGACTTTGAAAAAATTCTGGCCAGCATGGGACTTTGAAAAAATTCTGGCCAGCATGGGACTTTGAAAATTTTCGGCCAGGCGTCAGACTTAGAAAAAATTCTGGCCAGCATGAGACTTTAAAAATTTTCGGCCAGGCGTCAGACTTAGAAAAAATTCTGGCCAGCATGGGACTTAGAAAAAATTCTGGCCAGCATGGGATTTTGAAAAAAATCTGGCCAGCATGGGACTTTGAAAATTTTCAGCCAGGCGTCAGACTTAGAAAAAATTCTGGCCAGCATGGGATTTTGAAATATTTCGGCCAGGCATCAGACTTAGAAAAAATTCTGGCCAGCATGGGACTTTGAAAATTTTCGGCCAGGCATCAGACAGAAAAAATTCTGGCCAGCATGGGACTTTGAAAAAATTCTGGCCAGCATGGGACTTTGAAAAAATTCTGGCCAGCATGGGACTTTGAAAAAATTCTGGCCAGCATGGGACTTTGAAAATTTTCAGCCAGGCATCAGACTTAGAAAAAATTCTGGCCATCATGGGACTTTGAAAATTTTCGGCCAGGCGTCAGACTTAGAAAAAATTCTGGCCAGCATGGGACTTTGAAAATTTTCAGCCAGGCATCAGACTTAGAAAAAATTCTGGCCAGCATGGGACTTAGAAAAAATTCTGGCCAGCATGGGACTTAGAAAAAATTCTGGCCAGCATGGGACTTTGAAAATTTTCGGCCAGGCGTCAGACTTAGAAAAACTTCTGGCCAGCATGGGACTTAGAAAAAAATCTGGCCAGCATGGGACTTTAAAAATTTTCGGCCAGGCGTCAGACTGAAAATAATTTTAGCCAGCATGGGACTTTGAAATATTTCAGGTAGGCGTCAGACTTTGAAAATTTTCGGCCAGGCGTCAGACTTAGAAAAAATTCTGGCCAGCATGGGACTTTGAAAATTTTCAGCCAGGCATCAGACTTAGAAAAAATTCTGGCCAGCATGGGACTTTGAAATATTTCAGGCAGGCGTCAGACTTAGAAAAAATTCTGGCCAGCATGGGATTTTGAAAAAAATCTGGCCAGCATGGGACTTTGAAAATTTTCAGCCAGGAATCAGACTTAGAAAAAATTCTGGCCAGCATGGGACTTTGAAATATTTCAGGCAGGCGTCAGACAGAAAAAATTCTGGCCAGCATGGGACTTTGAAAAAATTCTGGCCAGCATGGGATTTTGAAAAAAATCTGGCCAGCATGGGACTTTGAAAATTTTCAGCCAGGAATCAGACTTAGAAAAAATTCTGGCCAGCATGGGACTTTGAAATATTTCAGGCAGGCGTCAGACTTAGAAAAAATTCTGGCTCGCATGGGACTTTGAAAATTTTCGGCCAGGCGTCAGACTTAGAAAAAATTCTGGCCAGCATGAGACTTTAAAAATTTTCGGCCAGGCGTCAGACTTAGAAAATATTCTGGCCAGCATGGGACTTTGAAATATTTCAGGCAGGCGTCAGACTTAGAAAAAATTCGGGCCAGCATGGGACTTTGAAAATTTTCGGCCAGGCGTCAGACTTAGAAAATAATTCTGGCCAGCATGGGACTTTAAAAATTTTCGGCCAGGCGTCAGACTTAGAAAAAATTCTGGCTCGCATGGGACTTTGAAAATTTTCGGCCAGGCGTCAGACTTAGAAAAAATTCTGGCCAGCATGAGACTTTGAAATATTTCAGGCAGGCGTCAGACTTAGAAAAAATTCTGGCCAGCATGGGATTTTGAAAAAAATCTGGCCAGCATGGGACTTTGAAAATTTTCAGCCAGGAATCAGACTTAGAAAAAATTCTGGCCAGCATGGGACTTTGAAATATTTCAGGCAGGCGTCAGACAGAAAAAATTCTGGCCAGCATGGGACTTTGAAAAAATTCTGGCCAGCATGGGATTTTGAAAAAAATCTGGCCAGCATGGGACTTTGAAAATTTTCAGCCAGGAATCAGACTTAGAAAAAATTCTGGCCAGCATGGGACTTTGAAATATTTCAGGCAGGCGTCAGACTTAGAAAAAATTCTGGCTCGCATGGGACTTTGAAAATTTTCGGCCAGGCGTCAGACTTAGAAAAAATTCTGGCCAGCATGAGACTTTAAAAATTTTCGGCCAGGCGTCAGACTTAGAAAATATTCTGGCCAGCATGGGACTTTGAAATATTTCAGGCAGGCGTCAGACTTAGAAAAAATTCGGGCCAGCATGGGACTTTGAAAATTTTCGGCCAGGCGTCAGACTTAGAAAATAATTCTGGCCAGCATGGGACTTTAAAAATTTTCGGCCAGGCGTCAGACTTAGAAAAAATACTGGCCAGCATGGGACTTTGAAAAAATTCTGGCCAGCATGCGACTTAGAAAAAATTCTGGCCAGCAAGGGACTTTAAAAAAATTCTGGACAGCATGGGACTTTGAAAATTTTCGGCCAGGCATCAGACTTAGAAAAAATACTGGCCAGCATGGGACTTTGAACATTTTCGGCCAGGCGTCAGACTTAGAAAAAATTCTGGCCAACATGGGACTTTGAACATTTTCGGCCAGGCGTCAGACTTAGAAAAAATTCTGGCCAGCATGGGACTTTGAAATATTTCAGGCAGCCGTCAGACTTAGAAAAAATTCTGGCCAGCATGGGACTTTGAAAAAATTCTGGCCAGCATGGGACTTTGAAAATTTTCGGCCAGGCGTCAGACTTAGAAAATAATTTTAGCCAGCATGGGACTTTGAAATATTTCAGGTAGGTGTCAGACTTTGAAAATTTTCGGCAAGGCGTCAGACTTAGAAAATAATTCTGGCCAGCATGGGACTTTAAAAATTTTCGGCCAGGCGTCAGACTTAGAAAATATTCTGGCCAGCATGGGACTTTGAAATATTTCAGGCAGGCGTCAGACTTAGAAAAAATTCTGGCCAGCATGGGACTTTGAAAAAATTCTGGCCAGCATGGGACTTTGAAATATTTCAGGTAGGCGTCAGACTTTAAAAATTTTCGGCCAGGCGTCAGACTTAGAAAAAATTCTGTCCAGGCGTCAGACTTTGAAAAAATTCTGGCCAGCATGGGACTTTGAAATTTTATGGCAAGGCGTCAGACTTAGAAAATAATTCTGGCCAGCATGAGACTTTAAAAATTTTCGGCCAGGCGTCAGACTTTGAAAAAATTCTGGCCAGCATGGGACTTTGAAAAAAATCAGCCAGGCATCAGACTTAGAAAATATTCTGGCCAGCATGGGACTTTGAAATATTTCAGGCAGGCGTCAGACTTAGAAAAAATTCTGGCCAGCATGGGACTTTGAAAAAATTCTGGCCAGCATGGGACTTTGAAATATTTCAGGTAGGCGTCAGACTTTAAAAATTTTCGGCCAGGCGTCAGACTTAGAAAAAATTCTGGCCAGCATGGGACTTTGAACATTTTCGTCCAGGCGTCAGACTTAGAAAAAATTCTGGCCAGCATGGGACTTTGAAAAAATTCTGGCCTGCATGGGACTTTGAAATATTTCAGGCAGGCGTCAGACTTAGAAAAAATTCTGGCCAGCATGGGACTTTGAAAATTTTCGGCCAGGCGTCAGACTTAGGAAAAAATTCTGGCCAGCATGGGACTTTGAAAATTTTCAGGCAGGCATCAGACTTTGAAAAAATTCTGGCCAGCATGGGACTTTGAACATTTTCGGCCAGGCGTCAGACTTAGAAAAAATTCTGGCTAGCATGGGACTTTGAAAAATTTCAGCCAGGCATCAGACTTAGAAAAAATTCTGGCCAGCATGGGACTTTGAAATTTTATGGCAAGGCGTCAGACTTGGAAAAAATTCTGGCCAGCATGGGAGTTTGAAATATTTCAGGTAGGCGTCAGACTTTGAAAATTTTCGGCCAGGCGTCAGACTTAGAAAATATTCTGGCCAGCATGGGACTTTGAAATATTTCAGGCAGGCGTCAGACTTAGAAAAAATTCTGGCCAGCATGGGACTTTGAACATTTTCGGCCAGGCGTCAGACTTAGAAAAAAATTCTGGCCAGCATGGGACTTTGAAAAAATTCAGCCAGGCATCAGACTTAGAAAAAATTCTGGCCAGCATGGGACTTTGAAATATTTCAGGTAGGTGTCAGACTTTGAAATTTTTCGGCAAGGCGTCAGACTTAGAAAATAATTCTGGCCAGCATGGGACTTTAAAAATTTTCGGCCAGGCGTCAGACTTAGAAAATATTCTGGCCAGCATGGGACTTTGAAATATTTCAGGCAGGCGTCAGACTTAGAAAAAATTCTGGCCAGCATGGGACTTTGAAAAAATTCTGGCCTGCATGGGACTTTGAAATATTTCAGGCAGGTGTCAGACTTAGAAAAAATTCTGGCCAGCATGGGACTTTGAAAATTTTCGGCCAGGCGTCAGACTTTGAAAAAATTCTGGCCAGCATGGGACTTTGAAAATTCTCGGCCAGGCGTCAGACTTAGAAAATAATTCTGGCCAGCTTGGGACTTTGAAAATTTTCGGCCAGGCGTCAGACTTAGAAAAAATTCTGGCCAGGAGTCAGACTTTGAAAAAATTCTGGCCAGCATGGGACTTTGAAAATTCTCGGCCAGGCGTCAGACTTAGAAAAAAATTCTGGCCAGCATGGGACTTTGAAAAAATTCAGCGAGGCATCAGACTTAGAAAAAATTCTGGCCAGCATGGGACTTTGAACATTTTCGGCCAGGCGTCAGACTTAGAAAAAATTCTGGCCAGCATGGGACTTTGAAAATTTTCAGCCAGGCATCAGACTTAGAAAAAATTCTGGCCAGCATGGGACTTTGAAATTTTTTGGCAAGGCGTCAGACTTAGAAAATAATTCTGGCCAGCATGAGACTTTGAAAATTTTCGGCCAGGCGTCAGACTTAGAAAATAATTCTGGCCAGCATGGGACTTTGAAATATTTCAGGCAGGTGTCAGACATAGAAAAAATTCTGGCCAGCATGGGACTTTGAACATTTTTGGCCAAGCGTCAGACTTAGAAAAAATTCTGGCCAGCATGGAACTTTGAAAAAATTCTGGCCAGCATGGGACTTTGAACATTTTCGGCCAGGCGTCAGACTTTGAAAATTTTCGGCCAGGCGTCAGACTTAGAAAAAATTCTGGCCAGGCGTCAGACTTTGAAAAAATTCTGGCCAGCATGGGACTTTGAAAATTTTCGGCCAGGCGTCAGACTTAGAAAATGATTCTGGCCAGCTTGGGACTTTGAAAATTTTCGGCCAGGCGTCAGACTTAGAAAAAAATTCTGGCCAGCATGGGACTTTGAAAAAATTCAGCGAGGCATCAGACTTAGAAAAAATTCTGGCCAGCATGGGACTTTGAACATTTTCGGCCAGGCGTCAGACTTAGAAAAAATTCTGGCCAGCATGGGACTTTGAAAATTTTCAGCCAGGCGTCAGACTTAGAAAAAATTCTGGCCAGCATGGGACTTTGAAATTTTTTGGCAAGGCGTCAGACTTAGAAAATAATTCTGGCCAGCATGAGACTTTAAAAATTTTCGGCCAGGCGTCAGACTTTGAAAAAATTCTGGCCAGCATGGGACTTTGAAAAAAATCAGCCAGGCATCAGACTTAGAAAAAATTCTGGCCAGCATGGGACTTTGAAATATTTCAGGTAGGCGTCAGACTTTAAAAATTTTCGGCCAGGCGTCAGACTTAGAAAAAATTCTGGCCAGCATGGGACTTTGAAAAAATTCTGGCCTGCATGGGACTTTGAAATATTTCAGGTAGGCGTCAGACTTTGAAAATTTTCGGCCAGGCGTCAGACTTAGAAAAAATTCTGGCCAGCATGGGACTTTGAAAATTTTCAGCCAGGCATCAGACTTAGAAAAAATTCTGGCCAGCATGGGACTTTGAACATTTTCGGCCAGGCATCAGACTTAGAAAAAATTCAGCCAGGCATCAGACTTAGAAAAAATTCTGGCCAGCATGGGACTTTGAAATATTTCAGGCAGGCGTCAGACTTTGAAAAAATTCTGGCCAGCATGGGACTTTGAAAATTCTCGGCCAGGCGTCAGACTTAGAAAATAATTCTGGCCAGCTTGGGACTTTGAAAATTTTCGGCCAGGCATCAGACTTAGAAAAAATTCTGGCCAGCATGGGACTTTGAAAATTCTCGGCCAGGCGTCAGACTTAGAAAATAATTCTGGCCAGCTTTGGACTTTGAAAATTTTCGGCCAGGCGTCAGACTTTGAAAAAATTCTGGCCAGCATGGGACTTTGAAATATTTCAGGCAGGCGTCAGACTTTGAAAAAATTCTGGCCAGCATGGGACTTTGAACATTTTCGGCCAGGCGTCAGACTTAGAAAATATTCTGGCCAGCATGGGACTTTGAAATATTTCAGGCAGGCGTCAGACTTAGAAAAAATTCTGGCCAGCATGGGACTTTGAAATATTTCAGGCAGACGTCAGACTTAGAAAAAATTCTTGCCAGCATGGGACTTTAAAAATTTTCAGCCAGGCATCAGACTTAGAAAAAATTCTGGCCAGCATGGGACTTTGAAATATTTCAGGTAGGCGTCAGACTTTGAAAATTTTCGGCCAGGCGTCAGACTTAGAAAAAATTCTGGCCAACATGGGACTTTGAAATATTTCAGGCAGGCGTCAGACTTTGAAAATTTTCGGCCAGGCGTCAGACTTAGAAAAAATTCTGGCCAGGAGTCAGACTTTGAAAAAATTCTGGCCAGCATGGGACTTTGAAATATTTCAGGTAGGTGTCAGACTTAGAAAAAATTCTGGCCAGCATGGGACTTTGAAATATTTCAGGTAGGCGTCAGACTTTGAAAATTTTCGGCCAGGCGTCAGACTTAGAAAAAATTCTGGCCAACATGGGACTTTGAAATATTTCAGGCAGGCGTCAGACTTTGAAAATTTTCGGCCAGGAGTCAGACTTTGAAAAAATTCTGGCCAGCATGGGACTTTGAAAAAATTCAGCCAGGCATCAGACTTAGAAAAAATTCTGGCCAGCATGGGACTTTGAAATATTTCAGCCTGGCATCAGACTTAGAAAAAATTCTGGCCAGCATGGGACTTTGAAAATTCTCGGCCAGGCGTCAGACTTAGAAAAAAATTCTGGCCAGCATGGGACTTTGAAAAAAGTCAGCCAGGCATCAGACTTAGAAAAAATTCTGGCCAGCATGGGACTTTGAAAATTCTCGGCCAGGCGTCAGACTTAGAAAATAATTCTGGCCAGCTTGGGACTTTGAAAATTTTCGGCCAGGCGTCAGACTTAGAAAAAATTCTGGCCAACATGGGACTTTGAAATATTTCAGGCAGGCGTCAGACTTTGAAAATTTTCGGCCAGGCGTCAGACTTAGAAAAAATTCTGGCCAGGAGTCAGACTTTGAAAAAATTCTGGCCAGCATGGGACTTTGAAATATTTCAGGCAGGCGTCAGACTTTGAACATTTTCGGCCAGGCGTCAGACTTAGAAAAAATTCTGGCCAGCATGGGACTTTGAAAATTTTCGGCCAGGCGTCAGACTTAGAAAATGATTCTGGCCAGCTTGGGACTTTGAAAATTTTCGGCCAGGCGTCAGACTTAGAAAAAATTCTGGCCAGCATGGGACTTTGAAAAAATTCTGGCAAGCATGGGACTTTGAAAATTTTCGGCCAGGCGTCAGACTTAGAAAAATTCTGGCTAGCATGGGACTTTGAAAATTTTCAGCCAGGCATCAGACTTAGAAAAAATTCTGGCCAGCATGGGACTTTGAAAATTTTCGGCCAGGCGTCAGACTTAGAAAAAATTCTGGCTAGCATGGGACTTTGAAAATTTTCAGCCAGGCATCAGACTTAGAAAAAATTCTGGCCAGCATGGGACTTTGAAAATTTTCGGCCAGGCGTCAGACTTAGAAAAAATTCTGGCCAGCATGGGACTTTGAAATATTTCAGGCAGACGTCAGACTTAGAAAAAATTCTGGCCAGCATGGGACTTTGAAAATTTTCAGCCAGGCATCAGACTTAGAAAAAATTCTTGCCAGCATGGGACTTTAAAAATTTTCGGTCAAGTGTCAGACTTTGAAAATAATTTTAGCCAGCATGGGACTTTGAAATATTTCAGGTAGGCGTCAGACTTTGAAAATTTTCGGCCAGGCGTCAGACTTAGAAAAAATTCTGGCCAGCATGGGACTTTGAAAAAATTCAGCGAGGCATCAGACTTAGAAAAAATTCTGGCCAGCATGGGACTTTGAACATTTTCGGCCAGGCGTCAGACTTAGAAAATATTCTGGCCAGCATGGGAATTTTAAATATTTCAGGCAGGCGTCAGACTTAGAAAAAATTCTGGCCAGCATGGGACTTTGAAAATTTTCGGCCAGGCGTCAGACTTTGAAAAAATTCTGGCCAGCATGGGACTTTGAAAATTCTGGCCAGGCGTCAGACTTAGAAAAAATTCTGGCCAGGCGTCAGACTTAGAAAAAATTCTGGCCAGCATGGGACTTTGAAAATTCTCGGCCAGGCGTCAGACTTAGAAAATAATTCTGGCCAGCTTGGGACTTTGAAAATTTTCGGCCAGGCGTCAGACTTAGAAAAAATTCTGGCCAACATGGGACTTTGAAATATTTCAGGCAGGCGTCAGACTTTGAAAATTTTCGGCCAGGCGTCAGACTTAGAAAAAATTCTGGCCAGGAGTCAGACTTTGAAAAAATTCTGGCCAGCATGGGACTTTGAAATATTTCAGCCTGGCATCAGACTTAGAAAAAATTCTGGCCAACATGGGACATTGAAATATTTCAGGCAGGCGTCAGACTTTGAAAATTCTCGGCCAGGCGTCAGACTTAGAAAAAAATTCTGGCCAGCATGGGACTTTGAAAAAATTCAGCCAGGCATCAGACTTAGAAAAAATTCTGGCCAGCATGGGACTTTGAAATATTTCAGGCAGGCGTCAGACTTAGAAAAAATTCTGGCCAGCATGGGACTTTGAAATATTTCAGCCTGGCATCAGACTTAGAAAAAATTCTGGCCAACATGGGACATTGAAATATTTCAGGCAGGCGTCAGACTTTGAAAATTTTCGGCCAGGCGTCAGACTTAGAAAAAATTCTGGCCAGGCGTCAGACTTAGAAAAAATTCTGGCCAGGCGTCAGACTTAGAAAAAATTCTGGCCAGCATGGGACTTTGAAAATTCTCGGCCAGGCGTCAGACTTAGAAAAAATTCTGGCCAGCATGGGACTTTGAAATATTTCAGCCTGGCATCAGACTTAGAAAAAATTCTGGCCAACATGGGACATTGAAATATTTCAGGCAGGCGTCAGACTTTGAAAAAATTCTGGCCAGCATGGGACTTTGAAATATTTCAGCCTGGCATCAGACTTAGAAAAAATTCTGGCCAACATGGGACATTGAAATATTTCAGGCAGGCGTCAGACTTTGAAAATTTTCGGCCAGGCGTCAGACTTTGAAAAAATTCTGGCCAGCATGGGACTTTGAAAATTCTCGGCCAGGCGTCAGACTTAGAAAAAAATTCTGGCCAGCATGGGACTTTGAAAAAATTCATCCAGGCTCAGACTTAGAAAAAATTCTGGCCAGCATGGGACTTTGAAATATTTCAGGCAGGCGTCAGACTTTGAACATTTTCGGCCAGGCGTCAGACTTAGAAAAAATTCTGGCCAACATGGGACTTTGAAATATTTCAGGCAGGCGTCAGACTTAGAAAAAATTCTGGCCAGCATGGGACTTTGAAATATTTCAGCCTGGCATCAGACTTAGAAAAAATTCTGGCCAACATGGGACATTGAAATATTTCAGGCAGGCGTCAGACTTTGAAAATTTTCGGCCAGGCGTCAGACTTAGAAAAAATTCTGGCCAGGCGTCAGACTTAGAAAAAATTCTGGCCAGCATGGGACTTTGAAAATTCTCGGCCAGGCGTCAGACTTAGAAAAAATTCTGGCCAGGCGTCAGACTTAGAAAAAATTCTGGCCAGGCGTCAGACTTAGAAAAAATTCTGGCCAGCATGGGACTTTGAAAATTCTCGGCCAGGCGTCAGACTTAGAAAATAATTCTGGCCAGCTTGGGACTTTGAAAATTTTCGGCCAGGCGTCAGACTTAGAAAAAATTCTGGCCAACATGGGACTTTGAAATATTTCAGGCAGGCGTCAGACTTTGAACATTTTCGGCCAGGCGTCAGACTTTGAAAAAATTCAGCCAGGCATCAGACTTAGAAAAAATTCTGGCCAGCATGGGACTTTGAAATATTTCAGGCAGGCGTCAGACTTAGAAAAAATTCTGGCCAGCATGGGACTTTGAAATATTTCAGCCTGGCATCAGACTTAGAAAAAATTCTGGCCAGCATGGGACTTTGAAATATTTCAGGCAGGCGTCAGACTTTGAAAATTTTCGGCCAGGCGTCAGACTTAGAAAAAATTCTGGCCAGGCGTCAGACTTAGAAAAAATTCTGGCCAGCATGGGACTTTGAAAATTCTCGGCCAGGCGTCAGACTTAGAAAAAATTCTGGCCAGGAGTCAGACTTTGAAAAAATTCTGGTCAGCATGGGACTTTGAAATATTTCAGGTAGGTGTCAGACTTTGAACATTTTCGGCCAGGCGTCAGACTTAGAAAAAATTCTGGCCAGCATGGGACTTTGAAAATTTTCAGCCAGGCGTCAGACTTAGAAAAAATTCTGGCCAGCATGGGACTTTGAAAATTTTCGGCCAGGCGTCAGACTTAGAAAAAATTCTGGCCAGCATGGGACTTTGAAAATTTTCGGCCAGGCGTCAGACTTAGAAAATGATTCTGGCCAGCTTGGGACTTTGAAAATTTTCGGCCAGGCGTCAGACTTAGAAAAAATTCTGGCCAGCATGGGACTTTGAAAATTTTCGGCCAGGCGTCAGACTTAGAAAAAATTCTGGCTAGCATGGGACTTTGAAAATTTTCAGCCAGGCATCAGACTTAGAAAAAATTCTGGCCAGCATGGGACTTTGAAAATTTTCGGCCAGGCGTCAGACTTAGAAAAAATTCTGGCCAGCATGGGACTTTGAAATATTTCAGGCAGACGTCAGACTTAGAAAAAATTCTGGCCAGCATGGGACTTTGAAAATTTTCAGCCAGGCATCAGACTTAGAAAAAATTCTTGCCAGCATGGGACTTTAAAAATTTTCGGCCAGGTGTCAGACTGAAAAAATTCGGCCAGGCGTCAGACTTAGAAAAAATTCTGGCCAGCATGGGACTTTGAAAATTTTCGGCCAGGCGTCAGACTTAGAAAATAATTTTAGCCAGCATGGGACTTTGAAATATTTCAGGTAGGTGTCAGACTTTGAAAATTTTCGGCCAGGCGTCAGACTTAGAAAAAATTCTGGCCAGCATGGGACTTTGAAAATTCTCGGCCAGGCGTCAGACTTAGAAAAAATTCTGGCCAACATGGGACTTTGAAATATTTCAGGCAGGCGTCAGACTTTGAAAATTTTCGGCCAGGCGTCAGACTTAGAAAAAATTCTGGCCAGGAGTCAGACTTTGAAAAAATTCTGGCCAGCATGGGACTTTGAAATATTTCAGGTAGGTGTCAGACTTTGAACATTTTCGGCCAGGCGTCAGACTTAGAAAAAATTCTGGCCAACATGGGACTTTGAAATATTTCAGGCAGGCGTCAGACTTTGAAAAAATTCTGGCCAGCATGGGACTTTGAAATATTTCAGCCTGGCATCAGACTTAGAAAAAATTCTGGCCAACATGGGACATTGAAATATTTCAGGCAGGCGTCAGACTTTGAAAATTTTCGGCCAGGCGTCAGACTTTGAAAAAATTCTGGCCAGCATGGGACTTTGAAAATTCTCGGCCAGGCGTCAGACTTAGAAAAAAATTCTGGCCAGCATGGGACTTTGAAAAAATTCAGCCAGGCTCAGACTTAGAAAAAATTCTGGCCAGCATGGGACTTTGAAATATTTCAGGCAGGCGTCAGACTTTGAACATTTTCGGCCAGGCGTCAGACTTAGAAAAAATTCTGGCCAACATGGGACTTTGAAATATTTCAGGCAGGCGTCAGACTTAGAAAAAATTCTGGCCAGCATGGGACTTTGAAATATTTCAGCCTGGCATCAGACTTAGAAAAAATTCTGGCCAACATGGGACATTGAAATATTTCAGGCAGGCGTCAGACTTTGAAAATTTTCGGCCAGGCGTCAGACTTAGAAAAAATTCTGGCCAGGCGTCAGACTTAGAAAAAATTCTGGCCAGCATGGGACTTTGAAAATTCTCGGCCAGGCGTCAGACTTAGAAAATAATTCTGGCCAGCTTGGGACTTTGAAAATTTTCGGCCAGGCGTCAGACTTAGAAAAAATTCTGGCCAACATGGGACTTTGAAATATTTCAGGCAGGCGTCAGACTTTGAAAATTTTCGGCCAGGCGTCAGACTTAGAAAAAATTCTGGCCAGGAGTCAGACTTTGAAAAAATTCTGGCCAGCATGGGACTTTGAAATATTTCAGGTAGGTGTCAGACTTTGAACATTTTCGGCCAGGCGTCAGACTTTGAAAAAATTCAGCCAGGCATCAGACTTAGAAAAAATTCTGGCCAGCATGGGACTTTGAAATATTTCAGGCAGGCGTCAGACTTAGAAAAAATTCTGGCCAGCATGGGACTTTGAAATATTGCAGGTAGGCGTCAGACTTTGAACATTTTCGGCCAGGCGTCAGACTTAGAAAAAATTCTGGCCAACATGGGACTTTGAAATATTTCAGGCAGGCGTCAGACTTTGAAAATTTTCGGCCAGGCGTCAGACTTAGAAAAAATTCTGGCCAGGCGTCAGACTTAGAAAAAATTCTGGCCAGCATGGGACTTTGAAAATTCTCGGCCAGGCGTCAGACTTAGAAAAAATTCTGGCCAGGAGTCAGACTTTGAAAAAATTCTGGTCAGCATGGGACTTTGAAATATTTCAGGTAGGTGTCAGACTTTGAACATTTTCGGCCAGGCGTCAGACTTAGAAAAAATTCTGGCCAGCATGGGACTTTGAAAATTTTCAGCCAGGCGTCAGACTTAGAAAAAATTCTGGCCAGCATGGGACTTTGAAAATTTTCGGCCAGGCGTCAGACTTAGAAAAAATTCTGGCCAGCATGGGACTTTGAAAATTTTCGGCCAGGCGTCAGACTTAGAAAATGATTCTGGCCAGCTTGGGACTTTGAAAATTTTCGGCCAGGCGTCAGACTTAGAAAAAATTCTGGCCAGCATGGGACTTTGAAAATTTTCGGCCAGGCGTCAGACTTAGAAAAAATTCTGGCTAGCATGGGACTTTGAAAATTTTCAGCCAGGCATCAGACTTAGAAAAAATTCTGGCCAGCATGGGACTTTGAAATATTTCAGGCAGACGTCAGACTTAGAAAAAATTCTGGCCAGCATGGGACTTTGAAAATTTTCAGCCAGGCATCAGACTTAGAAAAAATTCTTGCCAGCATGGGACTTTAAAAATTTTCGACCAGGTGTCAGACTGAAAAAATTCGGCCAGGCGTCAGACTTAGAAAAAATTCTGGCCAGCATGGGACTTTGAAAATTTTCGGCCAGGCGTCAGACTTAGAAAATAATTTTAGCCAGCATGGGACTTTGAAATATTTCAGGTAGGTGTCAGACTTTGAAAATTTTCGGCCAGGCGTCAGACTTAGAAAAAATTCTGGCCAGCATGGGACTTTGAAAATTCTCGGCCAGGCGTCAGACTTAGAAAAAATTCTGGCCAACATGGGACTTTGAAATATTTCAGGCAGGCGTCAGACTTTGAAAATTTTCGGCCAGGCGTCAGACTTAGAAAAAATTCTGGCCAGGAGTCAGACTTTGAAAAAATTCTGGCCAGCATGGGACTTTGAAATATTTCAGGTAGGTGTCAGACTTTGAACATTTTCGGCCAGGCGTCAGACTTAGAAAAAATTCTGGCCAACATGGGACTTTGAAATATTTCAGGCAGGCGTCAGACTTTGAAAAAATTCTGGCCAGCATGGGACTTTGAAATATTTCAGCCTGGCATCAGACTTAGAAAAAATTCTGGCCAACATGGGACATTGAAATATTTCAGGCAGGCGTCAGACTTTGAAAATTTTCGGCCAGGCGTCAGACTTTGAAAAAATTCTGGCCAGCATGGGACTTTGAAAATTCTCGGCCAGGCGTCAGACTTAGAAAAAAATTCTGGCCAGCATGGGACTTTGAAAAAATTCAGCCAGGCATCAGACTTAGAAAAAATTCTGGCCAGCATGGGACTTTGAAATATTTCAGGCAGGCGTCAGACTTAGAAAAAATTCTGGCCAGCATGGGACTTTCAAATATTTCAGCCTGGCATCAGACTTAGAAAAAATTCTGGCCAGCATGGGACTTTGAAATATTGCAGGTAGGCGTCAGACTTTGAACATTTTCGGCCAGGCGTCAGACTTAGAAAAAATTCTGGCCAACATGGGACTTTGAAATATTTCAGGCAGGCGTCAGACTTTGAAAATTTTCGGCCAGGCGTCAGACTTAGAAAAAATTCTGGCCAGGCGTCAGACTTAGAAAAAATTCTGGCCAGGCGTCAGACTTAGAAAAAATTCTGGCCAGCATGGGACTTTGAAAATTCTCGGCCAGGCGTCAGACTTAGAAAAAATTCTGGCCAACATGGGACTTTGAAATATTTCAGGCAGGCGTCAGACTTTGAAAATTTTCGGCCAGGCGTCAGACTTAGAAAAAATTCTGGCCAGGAGTCAGACTTTGAAAAAATTCTGGTCAGCATGGGACTTTGAAATATTTCAGGTAGGTGTCAGACTTTGAACATTTTCGGCCAGGCGTCAGACTTAGAAAAAATTCTGGCCAGCATGGGACTTTGAAAATTTTCAGCCAGGCGTCAGACTTAGAAAAAATTCTGGCCAGCATGGGACTTTGAAAAAATTCTGGACAGCATGGGACTTTGAAAATTTTCGGCCAGGCGTCAGACTTAGAAAATGATTCTGGCCAGCTTGGGACTTTGAAAATTTTCGGCCAGGCGTCAGACTTAGAAAAAATTCTGGCCAGCATGGGACTTTGAAAAAATTCTGGCAAGCATGGGACTTTGAAAATTTTCGGCCAGGCGTCAGACTTAGAAAAAAATTCTGGCCAGCATGGGACTTTGAAATATTTCAGCCAGGCATCAGACTTAGAAAAAATTCTGGCCAGCATGGGACTTTGAAAATTTTCGGCCAGGCGTCAGACTTAGAAAATAATTTTAGCCAGCATGGGACTTTGAAATATTTCAGGTAGGTGTCAGACTTTGAAAATTTTCGGCCAGGCGTCAGACTTAGAAAAAATTCTGGCCAGCATGGGACTTTGAAATATTTCAGCCAGGCATCAGACTTTGAAAAAATTCTGGCCAGCATGGGACTTTAAAAATTTTCGGCCAGGCGTCAGACTTTGAAAATAATTTTAGCCAGCATGGGACTTTGAAATATTTCAGGTAGGCGTCAGACTTTGAAAATTTTCGGCCAGGCGTCAGACTTAGAAAAAATTCTGGCCAGCATGGGACTTTGAAAAAATTCAGCCAGGCATCAGACTTAGAAAAAATTCTGGCCAACATGGGACTTTGAAATATTTCAGGCAGGCGTCAGACTTTGAACATTTTCGGCCAGGCGTCAGACTTAGAAAAAATTCTGGCCAGCATGGGACTTTGAAATATTTCAGGTAGGTGTCAGACTTTGAACATTTTCGGCCAGGCGTCAGACTTAGAAAAAATTCTGGCCAGCATGGGACTTTGAACATTTTCGGCCAGGCGTCAGACTTAGAAAATATTCTGGCCAGCATGAGACTTTAAAAATTTTCGGCCAGGCGTCAGACTTAGAAAAAATTCTGGCCAACATGGGACTTTGAAATATTTCAGGCAGGCGTCAGACTTTGAACATTTTCGGCCAGGCGTCAGACTTAGAAAAAATTCTGGCCTGCATGGGACTTTGAAATATTTCAGACAGGCGTCAGACTTAGAAAAAATTCTGGCCTGCATGGGACTTTGAAATATTTCAGACAGGCGTCAGACTTAGAAAAAATTCTGGCCAGCATGGGACTTTGAAAAAATTCTGGACAGCATGGGACTTTGAAAATTTTCGGCCAGGCGTCAGACTTAGAAAAAATTCTGGCCAGCATGGGACTTTGAAAAAATTCTGGCCAGCATGGGACTTTGAACATTTTTGGCCAAGCGTCAGACTTAGAAAAAATTCTGGCCAGCATGGAACTTAGAAAAAATTCTGGCCAGCATGGGACTTTGAAATATTTCAGGCAGACGTCAGACTTAGAAAAAATTCTGGCCAGCATGGGACTTTGAAAATTTTCAGCCAGGCATCAGATTTTGAAAAAATTCTGGCCAGCATGGGACTTTAAAAATTTTCGGCCAGGCGTCAGACTTTGAAAATAATTTTAGCCAGCATGGGACTTTGAAATATTTCAGGTAGGCGTCAGACTTTGAAAATTTTCGGCCAGGCGTCAGACTTAGAAAAAATTCTGGCCAGCATGGGACTTTGAAAAAATTCAGCCAGGCATCAGACTTAGAAAAAATTCTGGCCAGCATGGGACTTTGAACATTTTCGGCCAGGCGTCAGACTTAGAAAATATTCTGGCCAGCATGAGACTTTAAAAATTTTCGGCCAGGCGTCAGACTTAGAAAAAATTCTGGCCAGGAGTCAGACTTTGAAAAAATTCTGGCCAGCATGGAACTTTGAAAAAATTCTGGCCAGCATGGGACTGAAATATTTCAGGCAGGTGTCAGACATAGAAAAAATTCTGGCCAGCATGGGACTTTGAACATTTTTGGCCAAGCGTCAGACTTAGAAAAAATTCTGGCCAGCATGGGACTTTGAAATATTTCAGGCAGGCGTCAGACTTAGAAAAAATTCTGGCCAGGCGTCAGACTTTGAAAAAATTCTGGCCAGCATGGGACTTTGAAAATTCTCGGCCAGGCGTCAGACTTAGAAAAAAATTCTGGCCAGCATGGGACTTTGAAAAAATTCAGCCAGGCATCAGACTTAGAAAAAATTCTGGCCGGCATGGGACTTTGAAAATTTTCAGCCAGGCGTCAGACTTAGAAAAAATTCTGGCCAGCATGGGACTTTGAAAATTTTCGGCCAGGCGTCAGACTTAGAAAATGATTCTGGCCAGCTTGGGACTTTGAAAATTTTCGGCCAGGCGTCAGACTTAGAAAAAATTCTGGCCAGCATGGGACTTTGAAAAAATTCTGGCAAGCATGGGACTTTGAAAATTTTCGGCCAGGCGTCAGACTTAGAAAAAATTCTGGCTAGCATGGGACTTTGAAAATTTTCAGCCAGGCATCAGACTTAGAAAAAATTCTGGCCAGCATGGGACTTTGAAAATTTTCGGCCAGGCGTCAGACTTAGAAAATAATTTTAGCCAGCATGGGACTTTGAAATATTTCAGGTAGGTGTCAGACTTTGAAAATTTTCGGCCAGGCGTCAGACTTAGAAAAAATTCTGGCCAGCATGGGACTTTGAAATATTTCAGGCAGACGTCAGACTTAGAAAAAATTCTGGCCAGCATGGGACTTTGAAAAAATTCTGGCCAGCATGGGACTTTGAACATTTTCGGCCAGGCGTCAGACTTAGAAAAAATTCTGGCCAGCATGGGACTTTGAAATATTGCAGGTAGGTGTCAGACTTTGAAAATTTTCGGCCAGGCGTCAGACTTAGAAAAAATTCTGGCCAGGCATCAGACTTTGAAAAAATTCTGGCCACCATGGGACTTTGAAAATTCTCGGCCAGGCGTCAGACTTAGAAAATAATTCTGGCCAGCTTGGGACTTTGAAAATTTTCGGCCAGGCGTCAGACTTAGAAAAAATTCTGGCCAGCATGGGACTTAGAAAAAATTCTGGCCAGCATGGGACTTTGAAATATTTCAGGCAGGTGTCAGACATAGAAAAAATTCTGGCCAGCATGGGACTTTGAACATTTTTGGCCAAGCGTCAGACTTAGAAAAAATTCTGGCCAGCATGGAACTTTGAAAAAATTCTGGCCAGCATGGGACTTTGAACATTTTCGGCCAGGCGTCAGACTTAGAAAAAAATTCTGGCCAGCATGGGACTTTGAAAAAATTCAGCCAGGCATCAGACTTAGAAAAAATTCTGGCCAGCATGGGACTTTGAAATATTTCAGGCAGGCGTCAGACTTAGAAAAAATTCTGGCCAGCATGGGACTTTGAAATATTTCAGCCTGGCATCAGACTTAGAAAAAATTCTGGCCAGCATGGGACTTTGAAATATTGCAGGTAGGCGTCAGACTTTGAAAATTTTCGGCCAGGCGTCAGACTTAGAAAAAATTCTGGCCAGCATGGGACTTTGAAATATTTCAGCCTGGCATCAGACTTAGAAAAAATTCTGGCCAGCATGGGACTTTGAAATATTGCAGGTAGGCGTCAGACTTAGAAAAAATTCTGGCCAGGCGTCAGACTTAGAAAAAATTCTGGCCAGCATGGAACTTTGAAAAAATTCTGGCCAGCATGGGACTTTGAACATTTTCGGCCAGGCGTCAGACTTAGAAAATAATTTTAGCCAGCATGGGACTTTGAAATATTTCAGGTAGGTGTCAGACTTTGAAAATTTTCGGCCAGGCGTCAGACTTAGAAAAAATTCTGGCCAGCATGGGACTTTGAAATATTTCAGGCAGACGTCAGACTTAGAAAAAATTCTGGCCAGCATGGGACTTTGAAAAAATTCTGGCCAGCATGGGACTTTGAACATTTTCGGCCAGGCGTCAGACTTAGAAAAAATTCTGGCCAACATGGGACTTTGAAATATTTCAGGCAGGCGTCAGACTTTGAAAATTTTCGGCCAGGCGTCAGACTTAGAAAAAATTCTGGCCAGGAGTCAGACTTTGAAACAATTCTGGCCAGCATGGGACTTTGAAAATTCTCGGCCAGGCGTCAGACTTAGAAAAAGATTCTGGCCAGGATGGGACTTTGAAAAAATTCAGCGAGGCATCAGACTTAGAAAAAATTCTGGCCAGCATGGGACTTTGAAATATTTCAGGCAGACGTCAGACTTAGAAAAAATTCTGGCCAGCATGGGACTTTGAAAAAATTCTGGCCAGCATGGGACTTTGAACATTTTCGGCCAGGCGTAAGACTTAGAAAATATTCTGGCCAGCATGGGACTTTGAAATATTTCAGGCAGGCGTCAGACTTAGAAAAAATTCTGGCCAGCATGGGACTTTGAAAATTTTCGGCCAGGCATCAGACTTAGAAAAAATTCTGGCCTGCATGGGACTTTGAAAATTTTCGGCCAGGCGTCAGACTTAGAAAAAATTCTGGCCAACATGGGACTTTGAAATATTTCAGGCAGGCGTCAGACTTTGAAAATTTTCGGCCAGGCGTCAGACTTAGAAAAAATTCTGGCCAGGAGTCAGACTTTGAAACAATTCTGGCCAGCATGGGACTTTGAAAATTCTCGGCCAGGCGTCAGACTTAGAAAAAGATTCTGGCCAGGATGGGACTTTGAAAAAATTCAGCGAGGCATCAGACTTAGAAAAAATTCTGGCCAGCATGGGACTTTGAACATTTTTGGCCAGGCATCAGACTTAGAAAATATTCTGGCCAGCATGGGACTTTGAAATATTGCAGGTAGGCGTCAGACTTTGAAAATTTTCGGCCAGGCGTCAGACTTAGAAAAAATTCTGGCCAGGCATCAGACTTTGAAAAAATTCTGGCCAGCATGGGACTTTGAAAATTCTCGGCCAGGCGTCAGACTTAGAAAATAATTCTGGCCAGCTTGGGACTTTGAAAATTTTCGGCCAGGCGTCAGACTTAGAAAAAATTCTGGCCAGCATGGGACTTAGAAAAAATTCTGGCCAGCATGGGACTTTGAAATATTTCAGGCAGGTGTCAGACATAGAAAAAATTCTGGCCAGCATGGGACTTTGAACATTTTTGGCCAAGCGTCAGACTTAGAAAAAATTCTGGCCAGCATGGGACTTTGAAATATTTCAGGCAGGCGTCAGACTTAGAAAAAATTCTGGCCAGGCGTCAGACTTTGAAAAAATTCTGGCCAGGCATCAGACTTAGAAAAAATTCTGGCCAGCATGGGACTTTGAAATATTTCAGGCAGGCGTCAGACTTAGAAAAAATTCTGGCCAGCATGGGACTTTGAAATATTTCAGCCTGGCATCAGACTTAGAAAAAATTCTGGCCAGCATGGGACTTTGAAATATTGCAGGTAGGCGTCAGACTTTGAAAATTTTCGGCCAGGCGTCAGACTTAGAAAAAAATTCTGGCCAGCATGGGACTTTGAAAAAATTCAGCCAGGCATCAGACTTAGAAAAAATTCTGGCCAGCATGGGACTTTGAAATATTTCAGGCAGGCGTCAGACTTAGAAAAAATTCTGGCCAGCATGGGACTTTGAAATATTTCAGCCTGGCATCAGACTTAGAAAAAATTCTGGCCAGCATGGGACTTTGAAATATTGCAGGTAGGCGTCAGACTTTGAAAATTTTCGGCCAGGCGTCAGACTTAGAAAAAATTCTGGCCAGCATGGGACTTTGAAATATTTCAGCCTGGCATCAGACTTAGAAAAAATTCTGGCCAGCATGGGACTTTGAAATATTGCAGGTAGGCGTCAGACTTTGAACATTTTCGGCCAGGCGTCAGACTTAGAAAAAATTCTGGCCTGCATGGGACTTTGAAATATTTCAGACAGGCGTCAGACTTAGAAAAAATTCTGGCCTGCATGGGACTTTGAAATATTTCAGACAGGCGTCAGACTTAGAAAAAATTCTGGCCAGCATGGGACTTTGAAATATTTCAGGCAGGTGTCAGACTTAGAAAAAATTCTGGCCAGCATGGGACTTTGAAAAAATTCTGGACAGCATGGGACTTTGAAAATTTTCGGCCAGGCGTCAGACTTAGAAAAAATTCTGGCCAGCATGGGACTTTGAAAAAATTCTGGCCATCATGGGACTTTGAAAATTTTCAGCCAGGCATCAGACTTAGAAAAAATTCTGGCCAGCATGGGACTTTGAAATATTTCAGGCAGGCGTCAGACTTTGAACATTTTCGGCCAGGCGTCAGACTTAGAAAAAATTCTGGCCAGGAGTCAGACTTTGAAACAATTCTGGCCAGCATGGGACTTTGAAAATTCTCGGCCAGGCGTCAGACTTAGAAAAAGATTCTGGCCAGGATGGGACTTTGAAAAAATTCAGCGAGGCATCAGACTTAGAAAAAATTCTGGCCAGCATGGGACTTTGAACATTTTTGGCCAGGCATCAGACTTAGAAAATATTCTGGCCAGCATGGGACTTTGAAATATTGCAGGTAGGCGTCAGACTTTGAAAATTTTCGGCCAGGCGTCAGACTTAGAAAAAATTCTGGCCAGGCATCAGACTTTGAAAAAATTCTGGCCAGCATGGGACTTTGAAAATTCTCGGCCAGGCGTCAGACTTAGAAAATAATTCTGGCCAGCTTGGGACTTTGAAAATTTTCGGCCAGGCGTCAGACTTAGAAAAAATTCTGGCCAGCATGGGACTTAGAAAAAATTCTGGCCAGCATGGGACTGAAATATTTCAGGCAGGTGTCAGACATAGAAAAAATTCTGGCCAGCATGGGACTTTGAACATTTTTGGCCAAGCGTCAGACTTAGAAAAAATTCTGGCCAGCATGGGACTTTGAAATATTTCAGGCAGGCGTCAGACTTAGAAAAAATTCTGGCCAGGCGTCAGACTTTGAAAAAATTCTGGCCAGCATGGGACTTTGAAAATTCTCGGCCAGGCGTCAGACTTAGAAAAAAATTCTGGCCAGCATGGGACTTTGAAAAAATTCAGCCAGGCATCAGACTTAGAAAAAATTCTGGCCAGCATGGGACTTTGAAATATTGCAGGTAGGCGTCAGACTTTGAAAATTTTCGGCCAGGCGTCAGACTTAGAAAAAATTCTGGCCAGCATGGGACTTTGAAATATTTCAGCCTGGCATCAGACTTAGAAAAAATTCTGGCCAGCATGGGACTTTGAAATATTGCAGGTAGGCGTCAGACTTTGAACATTTTCGGCCAGGCGTCAGACTTAGAAAAAATTCTGGCCAACATGGGACTTTGAAATATTTCAGGCAGGCGTCAGACTTTGAACATTTTCGGCCAGGCGTCAGACTTAGAAAAAATTCTGGCCTGCATGGGACTTTGAAATATTTCAGACAGGCGTCAGACTTAGAAAAAATTCTGGCCTGCATGGGACTTTGAAATATTTCAGACAGGCGTCAGACTTAGAAAAAATTCTGGCCAGCATGGGACTTTGAAATATTTCAGGCAGGTGTCAGACTTAGAAAAAATTCTGGCCAGCATGGGACTTTGAAAAAATTCTGGACAGCATGGGACTTTGAAAATTTTCGGCCAGGCGTCAGACTTAGAAAAAATTCTGGCCAGCATGGGACTTTGAAAAAATTCTGGCCATCATGGGACTTTGAAAATTTTCAGCCAGGCATCAGACTTAGAAAAAATTCTGGCCAGCATGGGACTTTGAAAAAATTCTGGCCAGCATGGGACTTTGAAAATTTTCGGCCAGGCGTCAGACTTGGAAAAAATGCTGGCCAGCATGGGACTTTGAAAATTTTCAGCAAGGCATCAGACTTAGAAAAAATTCTGGCCTTCATGGGACTTTGAAAAAATTCTGGCCAGGATTGGGACTTTGAAAATTTTCAGCCAGGCATCAGACTTAGAAAAAATTCTGGCCAGCATGGGACTTTGAAAATTTTCAGCCAGGCATCAGACTTAGAAAAAATTCTGGCCAGCATGGGACTTTGAAAAAATTCTGGCCAGCATGGGACTTAGAAAAAATTCTGGCCTGCATGGGACTTTGAAATATTTCAGGCAGGTGTCAGACTTAGAAAAAATTCTGGCCAGCATGGGACTTTGAAAATTTTCGGCCAGGCGTGAGACTTAGAAAAAATTCTGGCCAGCATGGGACTTTGAAAATTTTCGGCCAGGCGTCAGACTTAGAAAGAATTCTGGGCTGCATGGGACTTTGAAATATTTCAGGCAGGTGTCAGACTTAGAAAAAATTCTGGCCAGCATGGGACTTTGAACATTTTCAGCCAGGCATCAGACTTAGAAAAAATTCTGGCCAGCATGGGACTTAGAAAATTTTCCGCCAGGAGTCAAACTTAGAAACAATTCTGGCCTGCTTGGGACTTTGAAATATTTCAGGGAGGCGTCAGACTTAGAAAAATTTCTGGCCAGCATGGGACTTTGAAAATTTTCAGCCAGGTATCAGACTTAGAAAAAATTCTGGCCTGCATGGGACTTTGAAATATTTCAGGCAGGCGTCAGACTTAGAAAAAATTCTGGCCAGCATGGGACTTTGAAAATTTTCAGCCAGGTATCAGACTTAGAAAAAATTCTGGCCTGCATGGGACTTTGAAAATTTTTGGCCAAGTGTCAGACTTTGAAAAAATTCTGGCCAGCATGGGACTTTGAAAAGATTCTGGCCAGCATGGGACTTTAAAAAAATTCTGGCCAGCATGGGACTTTGAACATTTTCGGCCAGGTGTCAGACTTAGAAAAAATTCTGGCCTGCATGGGACTTTGAAATTTTTTGGCCAAGCGTCAGACTTAGAAAAAATTCTGGCCTGCTTGGGACTTTGAAATATTTCAGGCAGGAGTCAGACTTAGAAAAAATTCTGGCCAGCATGGGACTTTGAAAAAATTCTGGCCAGCATGGGACTTTGAACATTTTTGGCCAGGCGTCAGACTTAGAAACAATTCTGGCCTGCTTGGGACTTTGAAATATTTCAGGGAGGCGTCAGACTTAGAAAAATTTCTGGCCAGCATGGGACTTTGAAAATTTTCAGCCAGGTATCAGACTTAGAAAAAATTCTGGCCTGCATGGGACTTTGAAATATTTCAGGCAGGCGTCAGACTTAGAAAAAATTCTGGCCAGCATGGGACTTTGAAAATTTTCAGCCAGGTATCAGACTTAGAAAAAATTCTGGCCTGCATGGGACTTTGAAAATTTTTGGCCAAGTGTCAGACTTTGAAAAAATTCTGGCCAGCATGGGACTTTGAAAAGATTCTGGCCAGCATGGGACTTTAAAAAAATTCTGGCCAGCATGGGACTTTGAACATTTTCGGCCAGGTGTCAGACTTAGAAAAAATTCTGGCCTGCATGGGACTTTGAAATTTTTTGGCCAAGCGTCAGACTTAGAAAAAATTCTGGCCTGCTTGGGACTTTGAAATATTTCAGGCAGGAGTCAGACTTAGAAAAAATTCTGGCCAGCATGGGACTTTGAAAAAATTCTGGCCAGCATGGGACTTTGAACATTTTTGGCCAGGCGTCAGACTTAGAAAAAATTCTGGCCTGCATGGGACTTTGAAATATTTCAGGCAGGTGTCAGACTTAGAAAAAATTCTGGCCAGCATGGGACTTTGAAATATTTCAGGCAGGAGTCAGACTCAGAAAACATTCTGGCCAGCATGGGACTTTGAAAAAATTCTGGCCAGCATGGGACTTTGAAAATTTTTGGCCAAGTGTCAGACTTAGAAAAAATTCTGGCCAGCATGGGACTTTGAAAAGATTCTGGCCAGCATGGGACTTTAAAAAATTCTGGCCAGCATGGGACTTTGAAATATTTCAGGCAGGCGTCAGACTTAGAAAAAAATTCTGGCCAGCATGGGACTTTGAAAAAATTCTGGCCTTCATGGGACTTTGAAAAAATTCTGGCCAGCATGGGACTTTGAAAATTTTCGGCCAGGCGTCAGACTTAGAAAAAATTCTGGCCTGCATGGGACTTTGAAATATTTCAGGCAGGTGTCAGACTTAGAAAAAATTCTGGCCTGCATGGGACTTTGAAAATTTTTGGCCAAGTGTCAGACTTAGAAAAAATTCTGGCCAGCATGGGACTTTGAAAAGATTCTGGCCAGCATGGGACTTTGAAAATTTTCGGCCAGGCGTCAGACTTAGAAAAAATTCTGGCCAGAATGGGACTTTGTAAATTTTTTGGCCAAGCGTCAGACTTAGAAAAAATTCTGGCCTGCTTGGGACTTTGAAATATTTCAGGCAGGCGTCAGACTTAGAAAAAATTCTGGCCAGCATGGGACTTTGAAAATTTTTGGCCAAGTGTCAGACTTAGAAAAAATTCTGGCCAGCATGGGACTTTGAAAAAATTCTGGCCAGCATGGGACTTTGAAAATTTTCGGCCAGGCATCAGACTTAGAAAAAATTCTGGCCAGCATGGGACTTTGAAAAAATTCTGGCCAGCATGGGACTTTGAAAATTTTCAGCCAGGAGTCAAACTTAGAAAAAATTCTGGCCTGCTTGGGACTTTGAAATATTTCAGGGAGGCGTCAGACTTAGAAAAAATTCTGGCCAGCATGGGACTTTGAAATATTTCAGGCAGGCGTCAGACTTAGAAAAAATTCTGGCCAGCATGGGACTTTGAAAATTTTCAGCCAGGTATCAGACTTAGAAAAAATTCTGGCCTGCATGGGACTTTGAAAATTTTTGGCCAAGTGTCAGACTTAGAAAAAATTCTGGCCAGCATGGGACTTTGAAAAGATTCTGGCCAGCATGGGACTTTAAAAAAATTCTGGCCAGCATGGGACTTTGAACATTTTCGGCCAGGTGTCAGACTTAGAAAAAATTCTGGCCTGCATGGGACTTTGAAATTTTTTGGCCAAGCGTCAGACTTAGAAAAAATTCTGGCCTGCTTGGGACTTTGAAATATTTCAGGCAGGAGTCAGACTTAGAAAAAATTCTGGCCAGCATGGGACTTTGAAAAAATTCTGGCCAGCATGGGACTTTGAACATTTTTGGCCAGGCGTCAGACTTAGAAAAAATTCTGGCCAGCATGGGACTTTGAAAATTTTCAGCCAGGCATCAGAATTAGAAAAAATTCTGGCCAGCATGGGACTTTGAAATTTTTTGGCCAAGCGTCAGACCTAGAAAAAATTCTGGCCTGCTTGGGACTTTGAAATATTTCAGGCAGGAGTCAGACTCAGAAAAAATTCTGGCCAGCATGGGACTTTGAAAAAATTCTGGCCAGCATGGGACTTTGAAAATTTTTGGCGAAGTGTCAGACTTAGAAAAAATTCTGGCCAGCATGGGACTTAGAAAAAATTCTGGCCAGCATGGGACTTTGAAAAAATTCTGGCCAGCATGGGACTTTGAAAATTTTCGGCCAGGCGTCAGACTTAGAAAAAATTCTGGACAGCATGGGACTTTGAAAATTTTCGGCCAGGCGTCAGACTTAGAAAAAATTCTGGCCTGCATGGGACTTTGAAATATTTCAGGCAGGTGTCAGACTTAGAAAAAATTCTGGCCAGCATGGGACTTTGAAAATTTTCAGCCAGGCATCAGACTTAGAAAAAATTCTGGCCTGCATGGGACTTTGAAATATTTCAGGCAGGCGTCAGACTTAGAAAAAATTCTGGCCAGCAAGGGAATTTGAAAATTTTCCGCCAGGAGTCAGACTTAGAAAAAATTCTGGCCTGCATGGGACTTTGAAATATTTCAGACAGGCGTCAGACTTAGAAAAAATTCTGGCCAGCATGGGACTTTGAAAATTTTCCGCCAGGAGTCAGACTTAGAAAAAATTCTGGCCAGCATGGGACTTTGAAAATTTTCAGCCAGGAGTCAAACTTGGAGAAAATTCTGGCCAGCATGGGACTTTGAAATATTTCAGGCAGGTGTCAGACTTAGAAAAAATTCTGGCCAACATGGGACTTTGAAAATTTTTGGCCAAGCGTCAGACTTAGAAAAAATTCTGGCCTGCTTGGGACTTTGAAATATTTCAGGCAGGCGTCAGACTTAGAAAAAATTCTGGCCAGCATGGGACTTTGAAAAAATTCTGGACAGCATGGGACTTTGAAAATTTTCGGCCCGGCGTCAGACTTAGAAAAAATTCTGGCCTGCTTGGGACTTTGAAATATTTCAGGCAGGAGTCAGACTTAGAAAAAATTCTGGCCAGCATGGGACTTTGAAAAAATTCTGGCCAGCATGGGACTTTGAACATTTTTGGCCAGGCGTCAGACTTAGAAAAAATTCTGGCCTGCATGGGACTTTGAAATATTTCAGGCAGGTGTCAGACTTAGAAAAAATTCTGGCCAGCATGGGACTTTGAAAATTTTCAGCCAGGCATCAGAATTAGAAAAAATTCTGGCCAGCATGGGACTTTGAAATTTTTTGGCCAAGCGTCAGACCTAGAAAAAATTCTGGCCTGCTTGGGACTTTGAAATATTTCAGGCAGGAGTCAGACTCAGAAAAAATTCTGGCCAGCATGGGACTTTGAAAAAATTCTGGCCAGCATGGGACTTTGAAAATTTTTGGCGAAGTGTCAGACTTAGAAAAAATTCTGGCCAGCATGGGACTTAGAAAAAATTCTGGCCAGCATGGGACTTTGAAAAAATTCTGGCCAGCATGGGACTTTGAAAATTTTCGGCCAGGCGTCAGACTTAGAAAAAATTCTGGACAGCATGGGACTTTGAAAATTTTCGGCCAGGCGTCAGACTTAGAAAAAATTCTGGCCTGCATGGGACTTTGAAATATTTCAGGCAGGTGTCAGACTTAGAAAAAATTCTGGCCAGCATGGGACTTTGAAAATTTTCAGCCAGGCATCAGACTTAGAAAAAATTCTGGCCTGCATGGGACTTTGAAATATTTCAGGCAGGCGTCAGACTTAGAAAAAATTCTGGCCAGCAAGGGAATTTGAAAATTTTCCGCCAGGAGTCAGACTTAGAAAAAATTCTGGCCTGCATGGGACTTTGAAATATTTCAGACAGGCGTCAGACTTAGAAAAAATTCTGGCCAGCATGGGACTTTGAAAATTTTCCGCCAGGAGTCAGACTTAGAAAAAATTCTGGCCAGCATGGGACTTTGAAAATTTTCAGCCAGGAGTCAAACTTGGAGAAAATTCTGGCCAGCATGGGACTTTGAAATATTTCAGGCAGGTGTCAGACTTAGAAAAAATTCTGGCCAACATGGGACTTTGAAAATTTTTGGCCAAGCGTCAGACTTAGAAAAAATTCTGGCCTGCTTGGGACTTTGAAATATTTCAGGCAGGCGTCAGACTTAGAAAAAATTCTGGCCAGCATGGGACTTTGAAAAAATTCTGGCCTGCATGGGACTTTGAAATATTTCAGGCAGGTGTCAGACTTAGAAAAAATTCTGGCCAGCATGGGACTTTGAAAATTTTCAGCCAGGCATCAGAATTAGAAAAAATTCTGGCCAGCATGGGACTTTGAAATTTTTTGGCCAAGCGTCAGACCTAGAAAAAATTCTGGCCTGCTTGGGACTTTGAAATATTTCAGGCAGGAGTCAGACTCAGAAAAAATTCTGGCCAGCATGGGACTTTGAAAAAATTCTGGCCAGCATGGGACTTTGAAAATTTTTGGCGAAGTGTCAGACTTAGAAAAAATTCTGGCCAGCATGGGACTTAGAAAAAATTCTGGCCAGCATGGGACTTTGAAAAAATTCTGGCCAGCATGGGACTTTGAAAATTTTCGGCCAGGCGTCAGACTTAGAAAAAATTCTGGACAGCATGGGACTTTGAAAATTTTCGGCCAGGCGTCAGACTTAGAAAAAATTCTGGCCTGCATGGGACTTTGAAATATTTCAGGCAGGTGTCAGACTTAGAAAAAATTCTGGCCAGCATGGGACTTTGAAAATTTTCAGCCAGGCATCAGACTTAGAAAAAATTCTGGCCTGCATGGGACTTTGAAATATTTCAGGCAGGCGTCAGACTTAGAAAAAATTCTGGCCAGCAAGGGAATTTGAAAATTTTCCGCCAGGAGTCAGACTTAGAAAAAATTCTGGCCTGCATGGGACTTTGAAATATTTCAGACAGGCGTCAGACTTAGAAAAAATTCTGGCCAGCATGGGACTTTGAAAATTTTCCGCCAGGAGTCAGACTTAGAAAAAATTCTGGCCAGCATGGGACTTTGAAAATTTTCAGCCAGGAGTCAAACTTGGAGAAAATTCTGGCCAGCATGGGACTTTGAAATATTTCAGGCAGGTGTCAGACTTAGAAAAAATTCTGGCCAACATGGGACTTTGAAAATTTTTGGCCAAGCGTCAGACTTAGAAAAAATTCTGGCCTGCTTGGGACTTTGAAATATTTCAGGCAGGCGTCAGACTTAGAAAAAATTCTGGCCAGCATGGGACTTTGAAAAAATTCTGGACAGCATGGGACTTTGAAAATTTTCGGCCCGGCGTCAGACTTAGAAAAAATTCTGGCCAGCATGGGACTTTGAAAATTTTCAGCCAGGAGTCAAACTTAGAAAAAATTCTGGCCTGCTTGGGACTTTGAAATATTTCAGGGAGGCGTCAGACTTAGAAAAAATTCTGGCCAGCATGGGACTTTGAAAATTTTCAGCCAGGTATCAGACTTAGAAAAAATTCTGGCCTGCATGGGACTTTGAAAATTTTTGGCCAAGTGTCAGACTTAGAAAAAATTCTGGCCAGCATGGGACTTTGAAAAGATTCTGGCCAGCATGGGACTTTGAAAAAATTCTGGCCAGCATGGGACTTTGAACATTTTCGGCCAGGCGTCAGACTTAGAAAAAATTCTGGCCTGCATGGGACTTTGAAATATTTCAGGCAGGTGTCAGACTTAGAAAAAATTCTGGCCAGCATGGGACTTTGAAATTTTTTGGCCAAGCGTCAGACTTAGAAAAAATTCTGGCCTGCTTGGGACTTTGAAATATTTCAGGCAGGAGTCAGACTTAGAAAAAATTCTGGCCAGCATGGGACTTTGAAAAAATTCTGGCCAGCATGGGACTTTGAAAATTTTCAGCCAAGGCATCAGACTTAGAAAAAATTCTGGCCAGCATGGGACTTTGAAAAAATTCTGGCCAGCATGTGACTTTGAAAATTTTCAGCCAGACATCAGACTTAGAAAAAATTCTGGCCAGCATGTGACTTTGAAAATTTTCAGCCAGACATCAGACTTAGAAAAAATTCTGGCCAGCATGGGACTTTGAAAATTTTCAGCCAGGCATCAGACTTAGAAAAAATTCTGGCCAGCATGGGACTTTGAAAATTTTCAGCCAGGCATCAGACTTTGAAAAAATTCTGGCCAACATGGGACTTTGAAAATTTTCGGCCAGGCGTCAGACTTAGAAAAAATTCTGGCCTGCATGGGACTTTGAAAATTTTCAGCCAGGCATCAGAATTAGAAAAAATTCTGGCCAGGATGGGACTTTGAAAATTTTTAGCTAAGCGTCGGACTTAGAAAAAATTCTGGCCAGCATGGGACTTTGAAAAAATTCTGGACAGCATGGGACTTTGAAAAAATTCTGTCCAGCATGGGACTTTGAAAATTTTCAGCCAGGCATCAGACTTAGAAAAAATTCTGGCCAGCATGGGACTTTGAAATATTTCAGGCAGGTGTCAGACTTAGAAAAAATTCTGGACAGCATGGGACTTTGAAAATTTTCGGCCAGGCGTCAGACTTAGAAAAAATTCTGGCCTACTTGGGACTTTGAAAAAATTATGGCCGGCATGGGACTTTGAAAATTTTTAGCTAAGCGTCAGACTTAGAAAAAATTCTGGCCAGCATGGGACTTTGAAAAAATTCTGGCCAGCATGGGACTTTGAAATATTTCAGGCAGGTGTCAGACTTAGAAAAAATTCTGGCAAGCATGGGACTTTGAAAAAATTCTGGCCAGTATGGGACTTTGAAAATTTTCGGCCAGGCGTCAGACTTAGAAAAAATTCTGGCCAACATGGGACTTTGAAAATTTTCGGCCAGGCATCAGACTTAGAAAAAATTCTGGCCAGCATGGGACTTTGAAAAAATTCTGGCCTTCATGGGACTTTGAAAAAATTCTGGCCAGGATTGGGACTTTGAAAATTTTCAGCCAGGCATCAGAATTAGAAAAAATTCTGGCCAGGATGGGACTTTGAAAATTTTTAGCTAAGCGTCGGACTTAGAAAAAATTCTGGCCAGCATGGGACTTTGAAAAAATTCTGGACAGCATGGGACTTTGAAAAAATTCTGGCCAGCATGGGACTTTGAAAATTTTCAGCCAGGCATCAGACTTAGAAAAAATTCTGGCCTACTTGGGACTTTGAAATATTTCAGGCAGGTGTCAGACTTAGAAAAAATTCTGGCAAGCATGGGACTTTGAAAAAATTCTGGCCAGTATGGGACTTTGAAAATTTTCGGCCAGGCGTCAGACTTAGAAAAAATTCTGGCCAACATGGGACTTTGAAAATTTTCGCCCAGGCGTCAGACTTAGAAAAAATTCTGGCCTGCATGGGACTTTGAAAATTTTCAGCCAGGCATCAGAATTAGAAAAAATTCTGGCCAGGATGGGACTTTGAAAATTTTTAGCTAAGCGTCGGACTTAGAAAAAATTCTGGCCAGCATGGGACTTTGAAAAAATTCTGGACAGCATGGGACTTTGAAAAAATTCTGTCCAGCATGGGACTTTGAAAATTTTCGGCCAGGCGTCAGACTTAGAATAAATTCTGGCCTGCATGGGACTTTGAAAATTTTCAGCCAGGCATCAGACTTAGAAAAAATTCTGGCCAGCATGGGACTTTGAAAAAATTCTGGCCTTCATGGGACTTTGAAAAAATTCTGGCCAGGATTGGGACTTTGAAAATTTTCAGCCAGGCATCAGAATTAGAAAAAATTCTGGCCAGGATGGGACTTTGAAAAAATTCTGGCCAGTATGGGACTTTGAAAATTTTCGGCCAGGCGTCAGACTTAGAAAAAATTCTGGCCAGCATGGGACTTTGAAAAAATTCTGGCCAGCATGGGACTTTGAAAATTTTCAGCCAGGCATCAGACTTAGAAAAAATTCTGGCCTACTTGGGACTTTGAAAAAATTCTGGCCAGCATGGGACTTTGAAAATTTTTAGCTAAGCGTCAGACTTAGAAAAAATTCTGGCCAGCATGGGACTTTGAAAAAATTCTGGCCAGCATGGGACTTTGAAAAAATTCTGGCCAGCATGGGACTTTGAAAATTTTCAGCCAGGAGTCAAACTTAGAAAAAATTCTGGCCTGCTTGGGACTTTGAAATATTTCAGGGAGGCGTCAGACTTAGAAAAAATTCTGGCCAGCATGGGACTTTGAAAATTTTCAGCCAGGTATCAGACTTAGAAAAAATTCTGGCCTGCATGGGACTTTGAAAATTTTTGGCCAAGTGTCAGACTTAGAAAAAATTCTGGCCAGCATGGGACTTTGAAAAGATTCTGGCCAGCATGGGACTTTAAAAAAATTCTGGCCAGCATGGGACTTTGAACATTTTCGGCCAGGTGTCAGACTTAGAAAAAATTCTGGCCTGCATGGGACTTTGAAATTTTTTGGCCAAGCGTCAGACTTAGAAAAAATTCTGGCCTGCTTGGGACTTTGAAATATTTCAGGCAGGAGTCAGACTTAGAAAAAATTCTGGCCAGCATGGGACTTTGAAAATTTTCAGCCAGGCATCAGACTTTGAAAAAATTCTGGCCAACATGGGACTTTGAAAATTTTCGGCCAGGCGTCAGACTTAGAAAAAATTCTGGCCTGCATGGGACTTTGAAAATTTTCAGCCAGGCATCAGAATTAGAAAAAATTCTGGCCAGGATGGGACTTTGAAAATTTTTAGCTAAGCGTCGGACTTAGAAAAAATTCTGGCCAGCATGGGACTTTGAAAAAATTCTGGACAGCATGGGACTTTGAAAAAATTCTGTCCAGCATGGGACTTTGAAAATTTTCAGCCAGGCATCAGACTTAGAAAAAATTCTGGCCAGCATGGGACTTTGAAATATTTCAGGCAGGTGTCAGACTTAGAAAAAATTCTGGACAGCATGGGACTTTGAAAATTTTCGGCCAGGCGTCAGACTTAGAAAAAATTCTGGCCTACTTGGGACTTTGAAAAAATTATGGCCGGCATGGGACTTTGAAAATTTTTAGCTAAGCGTCAGACTTAGAAAAAATTCTGGCCAGCATGGGACTTTGAAAAAATTCTGGCCAGCATGGGACTTTGAAATATTTCAGGCAGGTGTCAGACTTAGAAAAAATTCTGGCAAGCATGGGACTTTGAAAAAATTCTGGCCAGTATGGGACTTTGAAAATTTTCGGCCAGGCGTCAGACTTAGAAAAAATTCTGGCCAACATGGGACTTTGAAAATTTTCGGCCAGGCATCAGACTTAGAAAAAATTCTGGCCAGCATGGGACTTTGAAAAAATTCTGGCCTTCATGGGACTTTGAAAAAATTCTGGCCAGGATTGGGACTTTGAAAATTTTCAGCCAGGCATCAGAATTAGAAAAAATTCTGGCCAGGATGGGACTTTGAAAATTTTTAGCTAAGCGTCGGACTTAGAAAAAATTCTGGCCAGCATGGGACTTTGAAAAAATTCTGGACAGCATGGGACTTTGAAAAAATTCTGGCCAGCATGGGACTTTGAAAATTTTCAGCCAGGCATCAGACTTAGAAAAAATTCTGGCCTACTTGGGACTTTGAAATATTTCAGGCAGGTGTCAGACTTAGAAAAAATTCTGGCAAGCATGGGACTTTGAAAAAATTCTGGCCAGTATGGGACTTTGAAAATTTTCGGCCAGGCGTCAGACTTAGAAAAAATTCTGGCCAACATGGGACTTTGAAAATTTTCGCCCAGGCGTCAGACTTAGAAAAAATTCTGGCCTGCATGGGACTTTGAAAATTTTCAGCCAGGCATCAGAATTAGAAAAAATTCTGGCCAGGATGGGACTTTGAAAATTTTTAGCTAAGCGTCGGACTTAGAAAAAATTCTGGCCAGCATGGGACTTTGAAAAAATTCTGGACAGCATGGGACTTTGAAAAAATTCTGTCCAGCATGGGACTTTGAAAATTTTCGGCCAGGCGTCAGACTTAGAAAAAATTCTGGCCAGCATGGGACTTTGAAAAAATTCTGGCCTTCATGGGACTTTGAAAAAATTCTGGCCAGGATTGGGACTTTGAAAATTTTCAGCCAGGCATCAGAATTAGAAAAAATTCTGGCCAGGATGGGACTTTGAAAAAATTCTGGCCAGTATGGGACTTTGAAAATTTTCGGCCAGGCGTCAGACTTAGAAAAAATTCTGGCCAGCATGGGACTTTGAAAAAATTCTGGCCAGCATGGGACTTTGAAAATTTTCAGCCAGGCATCAGACTTAGAAAAAATTCTGGCCTACTTGGGACTTTGAAAAAATTCTGGCCAGCATGGGACTTTGAAAATTTTTAGCTAAGCGTCAGACTTAGAAAAAATTCTGGCCAGCATGGGACTTTGAAAAAATTCTGGCCAGCATGGGACTTTGAAAAAATTCTGGCCAGCATGGGACTTTGAAAATTTTCAGCCAGGAGTCAAACTTAGAAAAAATTCTGGCCTGCTTGGGACTTTGAAATATTTCAGGGAGGCGTCAGACTTAGAAAAAATTCTGGCCAGCATGGGACTTTGAAAATTTTCAGCCAGGTATCAGACTTAGAAAAAATTCTGGCCTGCATGGGACTTTGAAAATTTTTGGCCAAGTGTCAGACTTAGAAAAAATTCTGGCCAGCATGGGACTTTGAAAAGATTCTGGCCAGCATGGGACTTTAAAAAAATTCTGGCCAGCATGGGACTTTGAACATTTTCGGCCAGGTGTCAGACTTAGAAAAAATTCTGGCCTGCATGGGACTTTGAAATTTTTTGGCCAAGCGTCAGACTTAGAAAAAATTCTGGCCTGCTTGGGACTTTGAAATATTTCAGGCAGGAGTCAGACTTAGAAAAAATTCTGGCCAGCATGGGACTTTGAAAAAATTCTGGCCAGCATGGGACTTTGAACATTTTTGGCCAGGCGTCAGACTTAGAAAAAATTCTGGCCTGCATGGGACTTTGAAATATTTCAGGCAGGTGTCAGACTTAGAAAAAATTCTGGCCAGCATGGGACTTTGAAAATTTTCAGCCAGGCATCAGAATTAGAAAAAATTCTGGCCAGCATGGGACTTTGAAATTTTTTGGCCAAGCGTCAGACCTAGAAAAAATTCTGGCCTGCTTGGGACTTTGAAATATTTCAGGCAGGAGTCAGACTCAGAAAAAATTCTGGCCAGCATGGGACTTTGAAAAAATTCTGGCCAGCATGGGACTTTGAAAATTTTTGGCGAAGTGTCAGACTTAGAAAAAATTCTGGCCAGCATGGGACTTTGAAAAGATTCTGGCCAGCATGGGACTTTGAAAAAATTCTGGCCTGCATGGGACTTTGAAATATTTCAGGCAGGTGTCAGACTTAGAAAAAATTCTGGCCTGCATGGGACTTTGAAAATTTTTGGCCAAGTGTCAGACTTAGAAAAAATTCTGGCCAGCATGGGACTTTGAAAAGATTCTGGCCAGCATGGGACTTTGAAAAAATTCTGGCCAGCATGGGACTTTGAAAATTTTCGGCCAGGCGTCAGACTTAGAAAAAATTCTGGCCTGCATGGGACTTTGAAATTTTTTGGCCAAGCGTCAGACTTAGAAAAAATTCTGGCCTGCTTGGGACTTTGAAATATTTCAGGCAGGAGTCAGACTTAGAAAAAATTCTGGCCAGCATGGGACTTTGAAAAAATTCTGGCCAGCATGGGACTTTGAAAATTTTCGGCCAGGCGTCAGACTTAGAAAAAATTCTGGCCAGCATGGGACTTTGAAAATTTTCGGCCAGGCGTCAGACTTAGAAAAAATTCTGGCCTGCATGGGACTTTGAAATATTTCAGGCAGGTGTCAGACTTAGAAAAAATTCTGGCCAGCATGGGACTTTGAAAATTTTCAGCCAGGCATCAGACTTAGAAAAAATTCTGGCCTGCATGGGACTTTGAAATATTTCAGGCAGGCGTCAGACTTAGAAAAAATTCTGGCCAGCAAGGGAATTTGAAAATTTTCCGCCAGGAGTCAGACTTAGAAAAAATTCTGGCCTGCATGGGACTTTGAAATATTTCAGACAGGCGTCAGACTTAGAAAAAATTCTGGCCAGCATGGGACTTTGAAAATTTTCCGCCAGGAGTCAGACTTAGAAAAAATTCTGGCCAGCATGGGACTTTGAAATATTTCAGGCAGGCGTCAGACTTAGAAAAAATTCTGGCCAGCATGGGACTTTGAAAATTTTCAGCCAGGAGTCAAACTTGGAGAAAATTCTGGCCAGCATGGGACTTTGAAATATTTCAGGCAGGTGTCAGACTTAGAAAAAATTCTGGCCAACATGGGACTTTGAAAATTTTTGGCCAAGCGTCAGACTTAGAAAAAATTCTGGCCTGCTTGGGACTTTGAAATATTTCAGGCAGGCGTCAGACTTAGAAAAAATTCTGGCCAGCATGGGACTTTGAAAATTTTTGGCCAAGTGTCAGACTTAGAAAAAATTCTGGCCAGCATGGGACTTTGAAAAAATTCTGGACAGCATGGGACTTTGAAAATTTTCGGCCCGGCGTCAGACTTAGAAAAAATTCTGGCCAGCATGGGACTTAGAAAAAATTCTGGCCAGCATGGGACTTTGAAAATTTTCAGCCAGGAGTCAAACTTAGAAAAAATTCTGGCCTGCTTGGGACTTTGAAATATTTCAGGGAGGCGTCAGACTTAGAAAAAATTCTGGCCAGCATGGGACTTTGAAAATTTTCAGCCAGGTATCAGACTTAGAAAAAATTCTGGCCTGCATGGGACTTTGAAATATTTCAGGCAGGCGTCAGACTTAGAAAAAATTCTGGCCAGCATGGGACTTTGAAAATTTTCAGCCAGGTATCAGACTTAGAAAAAATTCTGGCCTGCATGATGGGACTTTGAAAATTTTTGGCCAAGTGTCAGACTTAGAAAAAATTCTGGCCAGCATGGGACTTTGAAAAGATTCTGGCCAGCATGGGACTTTGAAAAAATTCTGGCCAGCATGGGACTTTGAACATTTTCGGCCAGGCGTCAGACTTAGAAAAAATTCTGGCCTGCATGGGACTTTGAAATATTTCAGGCAGGTGTCAGACTTAGAAAAAATTCTGGCCAGCATGGGACTTTGAAATTTTTTGGCCAAGCGTCAGACTTAGAAAAAATTCTGGCCTGCTTGGGACTTTGAAATATTTCAGGCAGGAGTCAGACTTAGAAAAAATTCTGGCCAGCATGGGACTTTGAAAAAATTCTGGCCAGCATGGGACTTTGAAAATTTTCAGCCAAGGCATCAGACTTAGAAAAAATTCTGGCCAGCATGGGACTTTGAAAAAATTCTGGCCAGCATGTGACTTTGAAAATTTTCAGCCAGACATCAGACTTAGAAAAAATTCTGGCGAGCATGTGACTTTGAAAATTTTCAGCCAGACATCAGACTTAGAAAAAATTCTGGCCAGCATGGGACTTTGAAAATTTTCAGCCAGGCATCAGACTTAGAAAAAATTCTGGCCAGCATGGGACTTTGAAAATTTTCAGCCAGGCATCAGACTTTGAAAAAATTCTGGCCAACATGGGACTTTGAAAATTTTCGGCCAGGCGTCAGACTTAGAAAAAATTCTGGCCTGCATGGGACTTTGAAAATTTTCAGCCAGGCATCAGAATTAGAAAAAATTCTGGCCAGGATGGGACTTTGAAAATTTTTAGCTAAGCGTCGGACTTAGAAAAAATTCTGGCCAGCATGGGACTTTGAAAAAATTCTGGACAGCATGGGACTTTGAAAAAATTCTGTCCAGCATGGGACTTTGAAAATTTTCAGCCAGGCATCAGACTTAGAAAAAATTCTGGCCAGCATGGGACTTTGAAATATTTCAGGCAGGTGTCAGACTTAGAAAAAATTCTGGACAGCATGGGACTTTGAAAATTTTCGGCCAGGCGTCAGACTTAGAAAAAATTCTGGCCAGCATGGGACTTTGAAAAAATTTCAGGCAGGCATCAGACTTAGAAAAAATTCTGGCCAGCATGGGACTTTGAAAAAATTCTGGCCAGCATGGGACTTTGAAAATTTTCAGCCAGGCATCAGACTTAGAAAAAATTCTGGCCTACTTGGGACTTTGAAAAAATTATGGCCGGCATGGGACTTTGAAAATTTTTAGCTAAGCGTCAGACTTAGAAAAAATTCTGGCCAGCATGGGACTTTGAAAAAATTCTGGACAGCATGGGACTTTGAAAAAATTCTGGCCAGCATGGGACTTTGAAATATTTCAGGCAGGTGTCAGACTTAGAAAAAATTCTGGCAAGCATGGGACTTTGAAAAAATTCTGGCCAGTATGGGACTTTGAAAATTTTCGGCCAGGCGTCAGACTTAGAAAAAATTCTGGCCAACATGGGACTTTGAAAATTTTCGGCCAGGCGTCAGACTTAGAAAAAATTCTGGCCTGCATGGGACTTTGAAAATTTTCAGCCAGGCATCAGAATTAGAAAAAATTCTGGCCAGGATGGGACTTTGAAAATTTTTAGCTAAGCGTCGGACTTAGAAAAAATTCTGGCCAGCATGGGACTTTGAAAAAATTCTGGACAGCATGGGACTTTGAAAAAATTCTGTCCAGCATGGGACTTTGAAAATTTTCGGCCAGGCGTCAGACTTAGAATAAATTCTGGCCTGCATGGGACTTTGAAAATTTTCAGCCAGGCATCAGACTTAGAAAAAATTCTGGCCAGCATGGGACTTTGAAAAAATTCTGGCCTTCATGGGACTTTGAAAAAATTCTGGCCAGGATTGGGACTTTGAAAATTTTCAGCCAGGCATCAGAATTAGAAAAAATTCTGGCCAGGATGGGACTTTGAAAATTTTTAGCTAAGCGTCGGACTTAGAAAAAATTCTGGCCAGCATGGGACTTTGAAAAAATTCTGGACAGCATGGGACTTTGAAAAAATTCTGGCCAGCATGGGACTTTGAAAATTTTCAGCCAGGCATCAGACTTAGAAAAAATTCTGGCCTACTTGGGACTTTGAAATATTTCAGGCAGGTGTCAGACTTAGAAAAAATTCTGGCAAGCATGGGACTTTGAAAAAATTCTGGCCAGTATGGGACTTTGAAAATTTTCGGCCAGGCGTCAGACTTAGAAAAAATTCTGGCCAGCATGGGACTTTGAAAAAATTCTGGCCAGCATGGGACTTTGAAAATTTTCAGCCAGGCATCAGACTTAGAAAAAATTCTGGCCTACTTGGGACTTTGAAATATTTCAGGCAGGCGTCAGACTTAGAAAAAATTCTGGCAAGCATGGGACTTTGAAATAATTCTGGCCAGCATGGGACTTTGAAAATTTTCGGCCAGGCGTCAGACTTAGAAAAAATTCTGGCCAGCATGGGACTTTGAAAAAATTCTGGCCAGCATGGGACTTTGAAAATTTTTAGCTAAGCGTCAGACTTAGAAAAAATTCTGGCCAGCATGGGACTTTGAAAATTTTCGGCCAGGCGTCAGACTTAGAAAAAATTCTGGCCAGCATGGGACTTTGAAATATTTCAGGCAGGCGTCAGACTTAGAAAAAAATTCTGGCCAGCATGGGACTTTGAAAAAATTCTGGCCTTCATGGGACTTTGAAAAAATTCTGGCCAGGATTGGGACTTTGAAAATTTTCGGCCAGGCGTCAGACTTAGAAAAAATTCTGGCCTGCATGGGACTTTGAAATATTTCAGGCAGGCGTCAGACTTAGAAAAAATTCTGGCCAGCAAGGGAATTTGAAAATGTTCCGCCAGGAGTCAGACTTAGAAAAAATTCTGGCCTGCATGGGACTTTGAAATATTTCAGACAGGCGTCAGACTTAGAAAAAATTCTGGCCAGCATGGGACTTTGAAAATTTTCCGCCAGGAGTCAGACTTAGAAAAAATTCTGGCCAGCATGGGACTTTGAAATATTTCAGGCAGGCGTCAGACTTAGAAAAAATTCTGGCCAGCATGGGACTTTGAAAATTTTCAGCCAGGAGTCAAACTTGGAGAAAATTCTGGCCAGCATGGGACTTTGAAATATTTCAGGCAGGTGTCAGACTTAGAAAAAATTCTGGCCAACATGGGACTTTGAAAATTTTTGGCCAAGCGTCAGACTTAGAAAAAATTCTGGCCTGCTTGGGACTTTGAAATATTTCAGGCAGGCGTCAGACTTAGAAAAAATTCTGGCCAGCATGGGACTTTGAAAATTTTTGGCCAAGTGTCAGACTTAGAAAAAATTCTGGCCAGCATGGGACTTTGAAAAAATTCTGGACAGCATGGGACTTTGAAAATTTTCGGCCCGGCGTCAGACTTAGAAAAAATTCTGGCCAGCATGGGACTTTGAAAAAATTCTGGCCAGCATGGGACTTTGAAAATTTTCAGCCAGGAGTCAAACTTAGAAAAAATTCTGGCCAGCATGGGACTTTGAAATATTTCAGGCAGGTGTCAGACTTAGAAAAAATTCTGGCCAGCATGGGACTTTGAAATTTTTTGGCCAAGCGTCAGACTTAGAAAAAATTCTGGCCTGCTTGGGACTTTGAAATATTTCAGGCAGGCGTCAGACTTAGAAAAAATTCTGGCCAGCATGGGACTTTGAAAATTTTTGGCCAAGTGTCAGACTTAGAAAAAATTCTGGCCAGCATGGGACTTAGAAAAAATTCTGGCCAGCATGGGACTTTGAAAATTTTCTGCCAGGCATCAGACTTAGAAAAAATTCTGGCCAGCATGGGACTTTGAAAAAATTCTGGCCAGCATGGGACTTTGAAAATTTTCAGCCAGGAGTCAAACTTAGAAAAAATTCTGGCCTGCTTGGGACTTTGAAATATTTCAGGGAGGCGTCAGACTTAGAAAAAATTCTGGCCAGCATGGGACTTTGAAAATTTTCAGCCAGGTATCAGACTTAGAAAAAATTCTGGCCAGCATGGGACTTTGAAATATTTCAGGCAGGCGTCAGACTTAGAAAAAATTCTGGCCAGCATGGGACTTTGAAAAGATTCTGGCCAGCATGGGACTTTGAAAAAATTCTGGCCAGCATGGGACTTTGAACATTTTCGGCCAGGCGTCAGACTTAGAAAAAATTCTGGCCTGCATGGGACTTTGAAATATTTCAGGCAGGTGTCAGACTTAGAAAAAATTCTGGCCAGCATGGGACTTTGAAATTTTTTGGCCAAGCATCAGACTTAGAAAAAATTCTGGCCTGCTTGGGACTTTGAAATATTTCAGGCAGGAGTCAGACTTAGAAAAAATTCTGGCCAGCATGGGACTTTGAAAAAATTCTGGCCAGCATGGGACTTTGAAAATTTTTGGCCAAGCGTCAGACTTAGAAAAAATTCTGGCCTGCTTGGGACTTTGAAAAAATTCTGGCCAGCATGGGACTTTGAAAAAATTCTGGCCAGCATGGGACTTTGAAAATTTTCAGCCAGACATCAGACTTAGAAAAAATTCTGGCCAGCATGGGACTTTGAAAATTTTCGGCCAGGCGTCAGACTTAGAAAAAATTCTGGCCAGCATGGGACTTTGAAAATTTTCAGCCAGGCATCAGACTTAGAAAAAATTCTGGCCTACTTGGGACTTTGAAATATTTCAGGCAGGCGTCAGACTTAGAAAAAATTCTGGCCAGCATGGGACTTTGAAAATTTTAGGCCAGGCGTCAGACTTAGAAAAAATTCTGGCCAGCATGGGACTTTGAAAAAATTATGGCCAGCATGGGACTTTGAAAATTTTTAGCTAAGCGTCAGACTTAGAAAAAATTCTGGCCAGCATGGGACTTTGAAAAAATTCTGGACAGCATGGGACTTTGAAAAAATTCTGGCCAGCATGGGACTTTGAAAATTTTCAGCCAGGCATCAGACTTAGAAAAAATTCTGGCCTACTTGGGACTTTGAAATATTTCAGGCAGGTGTCAGACTTAGAAAAAATTCTGGCAAGCATGGGACTTTGAAAAAATTCTGGCCAGCATGGGACTTTGAAAATTTTCGGCCAGGCGTCAGACTTAGAAAAAATTCTGGCCAGTATGGGACTTTGAAAAAATTCTGGCCAGCATGGGACTTTGAAAATTTTCAGCCAGGCATCAGACTTAGAAAAAATTCTGGCCTACTTGGGACTTTGAAATATTTCAGGCAGGCGTCAGACTTAGAAAAAATTCTGGCAAGCATGGGACTTTGAAAAAATTCTGGCCAGCATGGGACTTTGAAAATTTTCGGCCAGGCGTCAGACTTAGAAAAAATTCTGGCCAGCATGGGACTTTGAAAAAATTCTGGCCAGCATGGGACTTTGAAAATTTTTAGCTAAGCGTCAGACTTAGAAAAAATTCTGGCCAGCATGGGACTTTGAAAAAATTCTGGACAGCATGGGACTTTGAAAAAATTCTGGCCAGCATGGGACTTTGAAAATTTTCGGCCAGGCGTCAGACTTAGAAAAAATTCTGGCCAGCATGGGACTTTGAAAATTTTCAGCCAGGCATCAGACTTAGAAAAAATTCTGGCCAGCATGGGACTTTGAAAAAATTCTGGCCAGCATGGGACTTTGAAAATTTTCAGCCAGGTATCAGACTTAGAAAAAATTCTGGCCTGCATGGGACTTTGAAATATTTCAGGCAGGCGTCAGACTTAGAAAAAATTCTGGCCAGCATGGGACTTTGAAAAGATTCTGGCCAGCATGGGACTTTGAAAAAATTCTGGCCAGCATGGGACTTTGAACATTTTCGGCCAGGCGTCAGACTTAGAAAAAATTCTGGCCTGCATGGGACTTTGAAATATTTCAGGCAGGTGTCAGACTTAGAAAAAATTCTGGCCAGCATGGGACTTTGAAATTTTTTGGCCAAGCATCAGACTTAGAAAAAATTCTGGCCTGCTTGGGACTTTGAAATATTTCAGGCAGGAGTCAGACTTAGAAAAAATTCTGGCCAGCATGGGACTTTGAAAAAATTCTGGCCAGCATGGGACTTTGAAAATTTTTGGCCAAGCGTCAGACTTAGAAAAAATTCTGGCCTGCTTGGGACTTTGAAAAAATTCTGGCCAGCATGGGACTTTGAAAAAATTCTGGCCAGCATGGGACTTTGAAAATTTTCAGCCAGACATCAGACTTAGAAAAAATTCTGGCCAGCATGGGACTTTGAAAATTTTCGGCCAGGCGTCAGACTTAGAAAAAATTCTGGCCAGCATGGGACTTTGAAAATTTTCAGCCAGGCATCAGACTTAGAAAAAATTCTGGCCTACTTGGGACTTTGAAATATTTCAGGCAGGCGTCAGACTTAGAAAAAATTCTGGCCAGCATGGGACTTTGAAAATTTTAGGCCAGGCGTCAGACTTAGAAAAAATTCTGGCCAGCATGGGACTTTGAAAAAATTATGGCCAGCATGGGACTTTGAAAATTTTTAGCTAAGCGTCAGACTTAGAAAAAATTCTGGCCAGCATGGGACTTTGAAAAAATTCTGGACAGCATGGGACTTTGAAAAAATTCTGGCCAGCATGGGACTTTGAAAATTTTCAGCCAGGCATCAGACTTAGAAAAAATTCTGGCCTACTTGGGACTTTGAAATATTTCAGGCAGGTGTCAGACTTAGAAAAAATTCTGGCAAGCATGGGACTTTGAAAAAATTCTGGCCAGCATGGGACTTTGAAAATTTTCGGCCAGGCGTCAGACTTAGAAAAAATTCTGGCCAGTATGGGACTTTGAAAAAATTCTGGCCAGCATGGGACTTTGAAAATTTTCAGCCAGGCATCAGACTTAGAAAAAATTCTGGCCTACTTGGGACTTTGAAATATTTCAGGCAGGCGTCAGACTTAGAAAAAATTCTGGCAAGCATGGGACTTTGAAAAAATTCTGGCCAGCATGGGACTTTGAAAATTTTCGGCCAGGCGTCAGACTTAGAAAAAATTCTGGCCAGCATGGGACTTTGAAAAAATTCTGGCCAGCATGGGACTTTGAAAATTTTTAGCTAAGCGTCAGACTTAGAAAAAATTCTGGCCAGCATGGGACTTTGAAAAAATTCTGGACAGCATGGGACTTTGAAAAAATTCTGGCCAGCATGGGACTTTGAAAATTTTCGGCCAGGCGTCAGACTTAGAAAAAATTCTGGCCAGCATGGGACTTTGAAAATTTTCAGCCAGGCATCAGACTTAGAAAAAATTCTGGCCAGCATGGGACTTTGAAAAAATTCTGGCCAGCATGGGACTTTGAAAATTTTCAGCCAGGCATCAGACTTAGAAAAAATTCTGGCCTACTTGGGACTTTGAAATATTTCAGGCAGGCGTCAGACTTAGAAAAAATTCTGGCAAGCATGGGACTTTGAAATAATTCTGGCCAGCATGGGACTTTGAAAATTTTCGGCCAGGCGTCAGACTTAGAAAAAATTCTGGCCAGCATGGGACTTTGAAAAAATTCTGGCCAGCATGGGACTTTGAAAATTTTTAGCTAAGCGTCAGACTTAGAAAAAATTCTGGCCAGCATGGGACTTTGAAAAAATTCTGGACAGCATGGGACTTTGAAAAAATTCTGGCCAGCATGGGACTTTGAAAATTTTCGGCCAGGCGTCAGACTTAGAAAAAATTCTGGCCAGCATGGGACTTTGAAAATTTTCAGCCAGGCATCAGACTTAGAAAAAATTCTGGCCAGCATGGGACTTTGAAAAAATTCTGGCCTTCATGGGACTTTGAAAAAATTCTGGCCAGGATTGGGACTTTGAAAATTTTCGGCCAGGCGTCAGACTTAGAAAAAATTCTGGCCAGCATGGGACTTTGAAAATTTTCAGCCAGGCATCAGACTTAGAAAAAATTCTGGCCAGCATGGGACTTTGAAATATTTCAGGCAGGTGTCAGACTTAGAAAAAATTCTGGCCAGCATGGGACTTTGAAAATTTTCGGCCAGGCGTCAGACTTAGAAAAAAATTCTGGCCAGCATGGGACTTTGAAAAAATTCTGGCCAGCATGGGACTTTGAAAATTTTCGGACAGGCGTTGGACTTTGGAAATTTTCGGGCCTGGTGACCCAGGCTATTGAAATGAATGGTGTGGGACTTTGAAATATTTCGGGCAGGCGTCAGACTTTGAAAAAATCTGACAACCAGGCCAGAGAGCAGGCCGTCTGCCCAAGGAGGCCGCCCCAACCCTCCTCTTTGTCGGACATAAGTCTGGTGAGCCTCCCTTGTTCGGCCCTGGAGGTGCCTCGTCTGAAATTGCTCCCTTCTGAAATCGTGACAACTCCATTTTGCGGTTTGGGTGGAAAGGCCCCCAGATAGGGAACCGGGTGCCCTATCTGCAGCGCCTCCCGATGGTGGCCGGCGGTACTGCAACCCTTTTAGCCCAGGCTATTGAAAAGATTGGTGTGGAACTTTGAAAATTTTCGGAGAGGCGTCAGACTTAGAAAAAATTCTGGCCAGCATGGGACTTTGAAAATTTTCGGCCAGGCGTCAGACTCAGAAAAAATTCTGGCCAGCATGGGACTTTGAAAATTTTCGGCCAGGCGTCAGACTTAGAAAAAATTCTGGCCAGCATGGGACTTTGAAAATTTTCGGCCAGGCATCAGACTTAGAAAAAATTCTGGCCAGCATGGGACTTTGAAATATTTCAGGCAGGCGTCAGACTTAGAAAAAATTCTGGCCAGCATGGGACTTTGAAAAAATTCTGGCCAGCATGGGACTTTGAAAATTTTTGGCCAAGCGTCACACTTAGAAAAAATTCTGGCCTGCTTGGGACTTTGAAAAAATTCTGGCCAGCATGGGACTTTGAAAATTTTCAGCCAGGCATCAGACTTAGAAAAAATTCTGGCCAGCATGGGACTTTGTAAATTTTCGGCCAGGCGTCAGACTTAGAAAAAATTCTGGCCAGCATGGGACTTTGAAAATTTTCGGCCAGGCGTCAGACTTAGAAAAAATTCTGGCCTACTTGGGACTTTGAAATATTTCAGGCAGGCGTCAGACTTAGAAAAAATTCTGGCAAGCATGGGACTTTGAAAAAATTCTGGCCAGCATGGGACTTTGAAATTTTTTGGCCAAGCGTCAGACTTAGAAAAAATTCTGGCCTGCTTGGGACTTTGAAATATTTCAGGCAGGAGTCAGACTTAGAAAAAATTCTGGCCAGCATGGGACTTTGAAAAAATTCTGGCCAGCATGGGACTTTGAAAATTTTCAGCCAAGGCATCAGACTTAGAAAAAATTCTGGCCAGCATGGGACTTTGAAAAAATTCTGGCCAGCATGTGACTTTGAAAATTTTCAGCCAGACATCAGACTTAGAAAAAATTCTGGCCAGCATGTGACTTTGAAAATTTTCAGCCAGACATCAGACTTAGAAAAACTTCTGGCCAGCATGGGACTTTGAAAATTTTCAGCCAGGCATCAGACTTAGAAAAAATTCTGGCCAGCATGGGACTTTGAAAATTTTCAGCCAGGCATCAGACTTTGAAAAAATTCTGGCCAACATGGGACTTTGAAAATTTTCGGCCAGGCGTCAGACTTAGAAAAAATTCTGGCCTGCATGGGACTTTGAAAATTTTCAGCCAGGCATCAGAATTAGAAAAAATTCTGGCCAGGATGGGACTTTGAAAATTTTTAGCTAAGCGTCGGACTTAGAAAAAATTCTGGCCAGCATGGGACTTTGAAAAAATTCTGGACAGCATGGGACTTTGAAAAAATTCTGTCCAGCATGGGACTTTGAAAATTTTCGGCCAGGCGTCAGACTTAGAATAAATTCTGGCCTGCATGGGACTTTGAAAATTTTCAGCCAGGCATCAGACTTAGAAAAAATTCTGGCCAGCATGGGACTTTGAAATATTTCAGGCAGGTGTCAGACTTAGAAAAAATTCTGGACAGCATGGGACTTTGAAAATTTTCGGCCAGGCGTCAGACTTAGAAAAAATTCTGGCCAGCATGGGACTTTGAAAAAATTTCAGGCAGGCATCAGACTTAGAAAAAATTCTGGCCAGCATGGGACTTTGAAAAAATTCTGGCCAGCATGGGACTTTGAAAATTTTCAGCCAGGCATCAGACTTAGAAAAAATTCTGGCCTACTTGGGACTTTGAAAAAATTATGGCCAGCATGGGACTTTGAAAATTTTTAGCTAAGCGTCAGACTTAGAAAAAATTCTGGCCAGCATGGGACTTTGAAAAAATTCTGGACAGCATGGGACTTTGAAAATTTTCAGCCAGGCATCAGACTTAGAAAAAATTCTGGCCTACTTGGGACTTTGAAATATTTCAGGCAGGCGTCAGACTTAGAAAAAATTCTGGCCAGCATGGGACTTTGAAAAAATTCTGGCCAGCATGGGACTTTGAAAATTTTCAGCCAGGCATCAGACTTAGAAAAAATTCTGGCCTACTTGGGACTTTGAAATATTTCAGGCAGGCGTCAGACTTAGAAAAAATTCTGGCAAGCATGGGACTTTGAAATAATTCTGGCCAGCATGGGACTTTGAAAATTTTCGGCCAGGCGTCAGACTTAGAAAAAATTCTGGCCAGCATGGGACTTTGAAAAAATTCTGGCCAGCATGGGACTTTGAAAATTTTTAGCTAAGCGTCAGACTTAGAAAAAATTCTGGCCAGCATGGGACTTTGAAAAAATTCTGGACAGCATGGGACTTTGAAAAAATTCTGGCCAGCATGGGACTTTGAAAATTTTCGGCCAGGCGTCAGACTTAGAAAAAATTCTGGCCAGCATGGGACTTTGAAATATTTCAGGCAGGCGTCAGACTTAGAAAAAAATTCTGGCCAGCATGGGACTTTGAAAAAATTCTGGCCTTCATGGGACTTTGAAAAAATTCTGGCCAGGATTGGGACTTTGAAAATTTTCGGCCAGGCGTCAGACTTAGAAAAAATTCTGGCCAGCATGGGACTTTGAAAATTTTCAGCCAGGCATCAGACTTAGAAAAAATTCTGGCCAGCATGGGACTTTGAAATATTTCAGGCAGGTGTCAGACTTAGAAAAAATTCTGGCCAGCATGGGACTTTGAAAATTTTCGTCCAGGCGTCAGACTTAGAAAAAAATTCTGGCCAGCATGGGACTTTGAAAAAATTCTGGCCAGCATGGGACTTTGAAAATTTTCGGACAGGCGTTGGACTTTGGAAATTTTCGGGCCTGGTGACCCAGGCTATTGAAATGAATGGTGTGGGACTTTGAAATATTTCGGGCAGGCGTCAGACTTTGAAAAAATCTGACAACCAGGCCAGAGAGCAGGCCGTCTGCCCAAGGAGGCCGCCCCAACCCTCCTCTTTGTCGGACATAAGTCTGGTGAGCCTCCCTTGTTCGGCCCTGGAGGTGCCTCGTCTGAAATTGCTCCCTTCTGAAATCGTGACAACTCCATTTTGCGGTTTGGGTGGAAAGGCCCCCAGATAGGGAACCGGGTGCCCTATCTGCAGCGCCTCCCGATGGTGGCCGGCGGTACTGCAACCCTTTTAGCCCAGGCTATTGAAAAGATTGGTGTGGAACTTTGAAAATTTTCGGAGAGGCGTCAGACTTAGAAAAAATTCTGGCCAGCATGGGACTTTGAAAATTTTCGGCCAGGCGTCAGACTCAGAAAAAATTCTGGCCAGCATGGGACTTTGAAAATTTTCGGCCAGGCGTCAGACTTAGAAAAAATTCTGGCCAGCATGGGACTTTGAAAATTTTCGGCCAGGCATCAGACTTAGAAAAAATTCTGGCCAGCATGGGACTTTGAAATATTTCAGGCAGGCGTCAGACTTAGAAAAAATTCTGGCCAGCATGGGACTTTGAAAAAATTCTGGCCAGCATGGGACTTTGAAAATTTTTGGCCAAGCGTCAGACTTAGAAAAAATTCTGGCCTGCTTGGGACTTTGAAAAAATTCTGGCCAGCATGGGACTTTGAAAATTTTCAGCCAGGCATCAGACTTAGAAAAAATTCTGGCCAGCATGGGACTTTGTAAATTTTCGGCCAGGCGTCAGACTTAGAAAAAATTCTGGCCAGCATGGGACTTTGAAAAAATTCTGGCCAGCATGGGACTTTGAAAATTTTCAGCCAGACATCAGACTTAGAAAAAATTCTGGCCAGCATGGGACTTTGAAAATTTTCGGCCAGGCGTCAGACTTAGAAAAAATTCTGGCCAGCATGGGACTTTGAAAATTTTCAGCCAGGCATCAGACTTAGAAAAAATTCTGGCCTACTTGGGACTTTGAAATATTTCAGGCAGGCGTCAGACTTAGAAAAAATTCTGGCAAGCATGGGACTTTGAAAAAATTCTGGCCAGCATGGGACTTTGAAAATTTTCGGCCAGGCGTCAGACTTAGAAAAAATTCTGGCCAGCATGGGACTTTGAAAAAATTATGGCCAGCATGGGACTTTGAAAATTTTTAGCTAAGCGTCAGACTTAGAAAAAATTCTGGCCAGCATGGGACTTTGAAAAAATTCTGGACAGCATGGGACTTTGAAAAAATTCTGGCCAGCATGGGACTTTGAAAATTTTCAGCCAGGCATCAGACTTAGAAAAAATTCTGGCCTACTTGGGACTTTGAAATATTTCAGGCAGGTGTCAGACTTAGAAAAAATTCTGGCAAGCATGGGACTTTGAAAAAATTCTGGCCAGCATGGGACTTTGAAAATTTTCGGCCAGGCGTCAGACTTAGAAAAAATTCTGGCCAGCATGGGACTTTGAAAAAATTCTGGCCAGCATGGGACTTTGAAAATTTTCAGCCAGGCATCAGACTTAGAAAAAATTCTGGCCTACTTGGGACTTTGAAATATTTCAGGCAGGCGTCAGACTTAGAAAAAATTCTGGCAAGCATGGGACTTTGAAAAAATTCTGGCCAGCATGGGACTTTGAAAATTTTCGGCCAGGCGTCAGACTTAGAAAAAATTCTGGCCAGCATGGGACTTTGAAAAAATTATGGCCAGCATGGGACTTTGAAAATTTTTAGCTAAGCGTCAGACTTAGAAAAAATTCTGGCCAGCATGGGACTTTGAAAAAATTCTGGACAGCATGGGACTTTGAAAAAATTCTGGCCAGCATGGGACTTTGAAAATTTTCAGCCAGGCATCAGACTTAGAAAAAATTCTGGCCTACTTGGGACTTTGAAATATTTCAGGCAGGTGTCAGACTTAGAAAAAATTCTGGCAAGCATGGGACTTTGAAAAAATTCTGGCCAGCATGGGACTTTGAAAATTTTCGGCCAGGCGTCAGACTTAGAAAAAATTCTGGCCAGTATGGGACTTTGAAAAAATTCTGGCCAGCATGGGACTTTGAAAATTTTCAGCCAGGCATCAGACTTAGAAAAAATTCTGGCCTACTTGGGACTTTGAAATATTTCAGGCAGGCGTCAGACTTAGAAAAAATTCTGGCAAGCATGGGACTTTGAAAAAATTCTGGCCAGCATGGGACTTTGAAAATTTTCGGCCAGGCGTCAGACTTAGAAAAAATTCTGGCCAGCATGGGACTTTGAAAAAATTCTGGCCAGCATGGGACTTTGAAAATTTTTAGCTAAGCGTCAGACTTAGAAAAAATTCTGGCCTACTTGGGACTTTGAAATATTTCAGGCAGGCGTCAGACTTAGAAAAAATTCTGGCCAGCATGGGACTTTGAAAAAATTCTGGACAGCATGGGACTTTGAAAAAATTCTGGCCAGCATGGGACTTTGAAAATTTTCGGCCAGGCGTCAGACTTAGAAAAAATTCTGGCCAGCATGGGACTTTGAAAATTTTCAGCCAGGCATCAGACTTAGAAAAAATTCTGGCCAGCATGGGACTTTGAAAAAATTCTGGCCAGCATGGGACTTTGAAAATTTTCAGCCAGGTATCAGACTTAGAAAAAATTCTGGCCTGCATGGGACTTTGAAATATTTCAGGCAGGCGTCAGACTTAGAAAAAATTCTGGCCAGCATGGGACTTTGAAAAGATTCTGGCCAGCATGGGACTTTGAAAAAATTCTGGCCAGCATGGGACTTTGAACATTTTCGGCCAGGCGTCAGACTTAGAAAAAATTCTGGCCTGCATGGGACTTTGAAATATTTCAGGCAGGTGTCAGACTTAGAAAAAATTCTGGCCAGCATGGGACTTTGAAATTTTTTGGCCAAGCATCAGACTTAGAAAAAATTCTGGCCTGCTTGGGACTTTGAAATATTTCAGGCAGGAGTCAGACTTAGAAAAAATTCTGGCCAGCATGGGACTTTGAAAAAATTCTGGCCAGCATGGGACTTTGAAAATTTTTAGCTAAGCGTCGGACTTAGAAAAAATTCTGGCCAGCATGGGACTTTGAAAAAATTCTGGACAGCATGGGACTTTGAAAAAATTCTGTCCAGCATGGGACTTTGAAAATTTTCGGCCAGGCGTCAGACTTAGAATAAATTCTGGCCTGCATGGGACTTTGAAAATTTTCAGCCAGGCATCAGACTTAGAAAAAATTCTGGCCAGCATGGGACTTTGAAATATTTCAGGCAGGTGTCAGACTTAGAAAAAATTCTGGACAGCATGGGACTTTGAAAATTTTCGGCCAGGCGTCAGACTTAGAAAAAATTCTGGCCAGCATGGGACTTTGAAAAAATTTCAGGCAGGCATCAGACTTAGAAAAAATTCTGGCCAGCATGGGACTTTGAAAAAATTCTGGCCAGCATGGGACTTTGAAAATTTTCAGCCAGGCATCAGACTTAGAAAAAATTCTGGCCTACTTGGGACTTTGAAAAAATTATGGCCAGCATGGGACTTTGAAAATTTTTAGCTAAGCGTCAGACTTAGAAAAAATTCTGGCCAGCATGGGACTTTGAAAAAATTCTGGACAGCATGGGACTTTGAAAAAATTCTGGCCAGCATGGGACTTTGAAAATTTTCAGCCAGGCATCAGACTTAGAAAAAATTCTGGCAAGCATGGGACTTTGAAAAAATTCTGGCCAGTATGGGACTTTGAAAATTTTCGGCCAGGCGTCAGACTTAGAAAAAATTCTGGCCAGCATGGGACTTTGAAAAAATTCTGGCCAGCATGGGACTTTGAAAATTTTCAGCCAGGCATCAGACTTAGAAAAAATTCTGGCCTACTTGGGACTTTGAAATATTTCAGGCAGGCGTCAGACTTAGAAAAAATTCTGGCAAGCATGGGACTTTGAAATAATTCTGGCCAGCATGGGACTTTGAAAATTTTCGGCCAGGCGTCAGACTTAGAAAAAATTCTGGCCAGCATGGGACTTTGAAAAAATTCTGGCCAGCATGGGACTTTGAAAATTTTTAGCTAAGCGTCAGACTTAGAAAAAATTCTGGCCAGCATGGGACTTTGAAAAAATTCTGGACAGCATGGGACTTTGAAAAAATTCTGGCCAGCATGGGACTTTGAAAATTTTCGGCCAGGCGTCAGACTTAGAAAAAATTCTGGCCAGCATGGGACTTTGAAATATTTCAGGCAGGCGTCAGACTTAGAAAAAAATTCTGGCCAGCATGGGACTTTGAAAAAATTCTGGCCTTCATGGGACTTTGAAAAAATTCTGGCCAGGATTGGGACTTTGAAAATTTTCGGCCAGGCGTCAGACTTAGAAAAAATTCTGGCCAGCATGGGACTTTGAAAATTTTCAGCCAGGCATCAGACTTAGAAAAAATTCTGGCCAGCATGGGACTTTGAAATATTTCAGGCAGGTGTCAGACTTAGAAAAAATTCTGGCCAGCATGGGACTTTGAAAATTTTCGGCCAGGCGTCAGACTTAGAAAAAAATTCTGGCCAGCATGGGACTTTGAAAAAATTCTGGCCAGCATGGGACTTTGAAAATTTTCGGACAGGCGTTGGACTTTGGAAATTTTCGGGCCTGGTGACCCAGGCTATTGAAATGAATGGTGTGGGACTTTGAAATATTTCGGGCAGGCGTCAGACTTTGAAAAAATCTGACAACCAGGCCAGAGAGCAGGCCGTCTGCCCAAGGAGGCCGCCCCAACCCTCCTCTTTGTCGGACATAAGTCTGGTGAGCCTCCCTTGTTCGGCCCTGGAGGTGCCTCGTCTGAAATTGCTCCCTTCTGAAATCGTGACAACTCCATTTTGCGGTTTGGGTGGAAAGGCCCCCAGATAGGGAACCGGGTGCCCTATCTGCAGCGCCTCCCGATGGTGGCCGGCGGTACTGCAACCCTTTTAGCCCAGGCTATTGAAAAGATTGGTGTGGAACTTTGAAAATTTTCGGAGAGGCGTCAGACTTAGAAAAAATTCTGGCCAGCATGGGACTTTGAAAATTTTCGGCCAGGCGTCAGACTCAGAAAAAATTCTGGCCAGCATGGGACTTTGAAAATTTTCGGCCAGGCGTCAGACTTAGAAAAAATTCTGGCCAGCATGGGACTTTGAAATATTTCAGGCAGGCGTCAGACTTAGAAAAAATTCTGGCCAGCATGGGACTTTGAAAAAATTCTGGCCAGCATGGGACTTTGAAAATTTTTGGCCAAGCGTCAGACTTAGAAAAAATTCTGGCCTGCTTGGGACTTTGAAAAAATTCTGGCCAGCATGGGACTTTGAAAATTTTCAGCCAGGCATCAGACTTAGAAAAAATTCTGGCCAGCATGGGACTTTGTAAATTTTCGGCCAGGCGTCAGACTTAGAAAAAATTCTGGCCAGCATGGGACTTTGAAAAAATTCTGGCCAGCATGGGACTTTGAAAATTTTCAGCCAGACATCAGACTTAGAAAAAATTCTGGCCAGCATGGGACTTTGAAAATTTTCGGCCAGGCGTCAGACTTAGAAAAAATTCTGGCCAGCATGGGACTTTGAAAATTTTCAGCCAGGCATCAGACTTAGAAAAAATTCTGGCCTACTTGGGACTTTGAAATATTTCAGGCAGGCGTCAGACTTAGAAAAAATTCTGGCAAGCATGGGACTTTGAAAAAATTCTGGCCAGCATGGGACTTTGAAAATTTTCGGCCAGGCGTCAGACTTAGAAAAAATTCTGGCCAGCATGGGACTTTGAAAAAATTCTGGACAGCATGGGACTTTGAAAAAATTCTGGCCAGCATGGGACTTTGAAAATTTTCAGCCAGGCATCAGACTTAGAAAAAATTCTGGCCTACTTGGGACTTTGAAATATTTCAGGCAGGTGTCAGACTTAGAAAAAATTCTGGCAAGCATGGGACTTTGAAAAAATTCTGGCCAGCATGGGACTTTGAAAATTTTCGGCCAGGCGTCAGACTTAGAAAAAATTCTGGCCAGCATGGGACTTTGAAAAAATTCTGGCCAGCATGGGACTTTGAAAATTTTCAGCCAGGCATCAGACTTAGAAAAAATTCTGGCCTACTTGGGACTTTGAAATATTTCAGGCAGGCGTCAGACTTAGAAAAAATTCTGGCAAGCATGGGACTTTGAAAAAATTCTGGCCAGCATGGGACTTTGAAAATTTTCGGCCAGGCGTCAGACTTAGAAAAAATTCTGGCCAGCATGGGACTTTGAAAAAATTCTGGCCAGCATGGGACTTTGAAAATTTTTAGCTAAGCGTCAGACTTAGAAAAAATTCTGGCCAGCATGGGACTTTGAAAAAATTCTGGCCAGCATGGGACTTTGAAAAAATTCTGGCCTTCATGGGACTTTGAAAAAATTCTGGCCAGGATTGGGACTTTGAAAATTTTCATCCAGGCATCAGACTTAGAAAAAATTCTGGCCAGCATGGGACTTTGAAAAAATTCTGGCCAGCATGGGACTTTGAAAATTTTTAGCTAAGCGTCAGACTTAGAAAAAATTCTGGCCTGCATGGGACTTTGAAAATTTTCAGCCAGGCATCAGAATTAGAAAAAATTCTGGCCAGGATGGGACTTTGAAAATTTTTAGCTAAGCGTCGGACTTAGAAAAAATTCTGGCCAGCATGGGACTTTGAAAAAATTCTGGACAGCATGGGACTTTGAAAAAATTCTGTCCAGCATGGGACTTTGAAAATTTTCGGCCAGGCGTCAGACTTAGAATAAATTCTGGCCTGCATGGGACTTTGAAAATTTTCAGCCAGGCATCAGACTTAGAAAAAATTCTGGCCAGCATGGGACTTTGAAATATTTCAGGCAGGTGTCAGACTTAGAAAAAATTCTGGACAGCATGGGACTTTGAAAATTTTCGGCCAGGCGTCAGACTTAGAAAAAATTCTGGCCAGCATGGGACTTTGAAAAAATTTCAGGCAGGCATCAGACTTAGAAAAAATTCTGGCCAGCATGGGACTTTGAAAAAATTCTGGCCAGCATGGGACTTTGAAAATTTTCAGCCAGGCATCAGACTTAGAAAAAATTCTGGCCTACTTGGGACTTTGAAAAAATTATGGCCAGCATGGGACTTTGAAAATTTTTAGCTAAGCGTCAGACTTAGAAAAAATTCTGGCCAGCATGGGACTTTGAAAAAATTCTGGACAGCATGGGACTTTGAAAAAATTCTGGCCAGCATGGGACTTTGAAAATTTTCAGCCAGGCATCAGACTTAGAAAAAATTCTGGCAAGCATGGGACTTTGAAAAAATTCTGGCCAGTATGGGACTTTGAAAATTTTCGGCCAGGCGTCAGACTTAGAAAAAATTCTGGCCAGCATGGGACTTTGAAAAAATTCTGGCCAGCATGGGACTTTGAAAATTTTCAGCCAGGCATCAGACTTAGAAAAAATTCTGGCCTACTTGGGACTTTGAAATATTTCAGGCAGGCGTCAGACTTAGAAAAAATTCTGGCAAGCATGGGACTTTGAAATAATTCTGGCCAGCATGGGACTTTGAAAATTTTCGGCCAGGCGTCAGACTTAGAAAAAATTCTGGCCAGCATGGGACTTTGAAAAAATTCTGGCCAGCATGGGACTTTGAAAATTTTTAGCTAAGCGTCAGACTTAGAAAAAATTCTGGCCAGCATGGGACTTTGAAAAAATTCTGGACAGCATGGGACTTTGAAAAAATTCTGGCCAGCATGGGACTTTGAAAATTTTCGGCCAGGCGTCAGACTTAGAAAAAATTCTGGCCAGCATGGGACTTTGAAATATTTCAGGCAGGCGTCAGACTTAGAAAAAAATTCTGGCCAGCATGGGACTTTGAAAAAATTCTGGCCTTCATGGGACTTTGAAAAAATTCTGGCCAGGATTGGGACTTTGAAAATTTTCGGCCAGGCGTCAGACTTAGAAAAAATTCTGGCCAGCATGGGACTTTGAAAATTTTCAGCCAGGCATCAGACTTAGAAAAAATTCTGGCCAGCATGGGACTTTGAAATATTTCAGGCAGGTGTCAGACTTAGAAAAAATTCTGGCCAGCATGGGACTTTGAAAATTTTCGGCCAGGCGTCAGACTTAGAAAAAAATTCTGGCCAGCATGGGACTTTGAAAAAATTCTGGCCAGCATGGGACTTTGAAAATTTTCGGACAGGCGTTGGACTTTGGAAATTTTCGGGCCTGGTGACCCAGGCTATTGAAATGAATGGTGTGGGACTTTGAAATATTTCGGGCAGGCGTCAGACTTTGAAAAAATCTGACAACCAGGCCAGAGAGCAGGCCGTCTGCCCAAGGAGGCCGCCCCAACCCTCCTCTTTGTCGGACATAAGTCTGGTGAGCCTCCCTTGTTCGGCCCTGGAGGTGCCTCGTCTGAAATTGCTCCCTTCTGAAATCGTGACAACTCCATTTTGCGGTTTGGGTGGAAAGGCCCCCAGATAGGGAACCGGGTGCCCTATCTGCAGCGCCTCCCGATGGTGGCCGGCGGTACTGCAACCCTTTTAGCCCAGGCTATTGAAAAGATTGGTGTGGAACTTTGAAAATTTTCGGAGAGGCGTCAGACTTAGAAAAAATTCTGGCCAGCATGGGACTTTGAAAATTTTCGGCCAGGCGTCAGACTCAGAAAAAATTCTGGCCAGCATGGGACTTTGAAAATTTTCGGCCAGGCGTCAGACTTAGAAAAAATTCTGGCCAGCATGGGACTTTGAAATATTTCAGGCAGGCGTCAGACTTAGAAAAAATTCTGGCCAGCATGGGACTTTGAAAAAATTCTGGCCAGCATGGGACTTTGAAAATTTTTGGCCAAGCGTCAGACTTAGAAAAAATTCTGGCCTGCTTGGGACTTTGAAAAAATTCTGGCCAGCATGGGACTTTGAAAATTTTCAGCCAGGCATCAGACTTAGAAAAAATTCTGGCCAGCATGGGACTTTGTAAATTTTCGGCCAGGCGTCAGACTTAGAAAAAATTCTGGCCAGCATGGGACTTTGAAAAAATTCTGGCCAGCATGGGACTTTGAAAATTTTCAGCCAGACATCAGACTTAGAAAAAATTCTGGCCAGCATGGGACTTTGAAAATTTTCGGCCAGGCGTCAGACTTAGAAAAAATTCTGGCCAGCATGGGACTTTGAAAATTTTCAGCCAGGCATCAGACTTAGAAAAAATTCTGGCCTACTTGGGACTTTGAAATATTTCAGGCAGGCGTCAGACTTAGAAAAAATTCTGGCAAGCATGGGACTTTGAAAAAATTCTGGCCAGCATGGGACTTTGAAAATTTTCGGCCAGGCGTCAGACTTAGAAAAAATTCTGGCCAGCATGGGACTTTGAAAAAATTCTGGACAGCATGGGACTTTGAAAAAATTCTGGCCAGCATGGGACTTTGAAAATTTTCAGCCAGGCATCAGACTTAGAAAAAATTCTGGCCTACTTGGGACTTTGAAATATTTCAGGCAGGTGTCAGACTTAGAAAAAATTCTGGCAAGCATGGGACTTTGAAAAAATTCTGGCCAGCATGGGACTTTGAAAATTTTCGGCCAGGCGTCAGACTTAGAAAAAATTCTGGCCAGCATGGGACTTTGAAAAAATTCTGGCCAGCATGGGACTTTGAAAATTTTCAGCCAGGCATCAGACTTAGAAAAAATTCTGGCCTACTTGGGACTTTGAAATATTTCAGGCAGGCGTCAGACTTAGAAAAAATTCTGGCAAGCATGGGACTTTGAAAAAATTCTGGCCAGCATGGGACTTTGAAAATTTTCGGCCAGGCGTCAGACTTAGAAAAAATTCTGGCCAGCATGGGACTTTGAAAAAATTCTGGCCAGCATGGGACTTTGAAAATTTTTAGCTAAGCGTCAGACTTAGAAAAAATTCTGGCCAGCATGGGACTTTGAAAAAATTCTGGCCAGCATGGGACTTTGAAAAAATTCTGGCCTTCATGGGACTTTGAAAAAATTCTGGCCAGGATTGGGACTTTGAAAATTTTCATCCAGGCATCAGACTTAGAAAAAATTCTGGCCAGCATGGGACTTTGAAAAAATTCTGGCCAGCATGGGACTTTGAAAATTTTTAGCTAAGCGTCAGACTTAGAAAAAATTCTGGCCAGCATGGGACTTTGAAAAAATTCTGGCCAGCATGGGACTTTGAAAAAATTCTGGCCTTCATGGGACTTTGAAAAAATTCTGGCCAGGATTGGGACTTTGAAAATTTTCATCCAGGCATTAGACTTAGAAAAAATTCTGGCCAGCATGGGACTTTGAAAATTTTCAGCCAGGCATCAGACTTAGAAAAAATTCTGGCCAGCATGGGACTTTGAAAATTTTCAGCCAGGCATCAGACTTAGAAAAAATTCTGGCCAGCATGGGACTTTGAAAAAATTCTGGCCAGCATGGGACTTTGAAAAAATTCTGGCCAGCATGGGACTTTGAAAATTTTTAGCTAAGCGTCAGACTTAGAAAAAATTCTGGCCAGCATGGGACTTTGAAAAAATTCTGGACAGCATGGGACTTTGAAAAAATTCTGGCCAGCATGGGACTTTGAAAATTTTCGGCCAGGCGTCAGACTTAGAAAAAATTCTGGCCAGCATGGGACTTTGAAATATTTCAGGCAGGCGTCAGACTTAGAAAAAAATTCTGGCCAGCATGGGACTTTGAAAAAATTCTGGCCTTCATGGGACTTTGAAAAAATTCTGGCCAGGATTGGGACTTTGAAAATTTTCGGCCAGGCGTCAGACTTAGAAAAAATTCTGGCCAGCATGGGACTTTGAAAATTTTCAGCCAGGCATCAGACTTAGAAAAAATTCTGGCCAGCATGGGACTTTGAAATATTTCAGGCAGGTGTCAGACTTAGAAAAAATTCTGGCCAGCATGGGACTTTGAAAATTTTCGGCCAGGCGTCAGACTTAGAAAAAAATTCTGGCCAGCATGGGACTTTGAAAAAATTCTGGCCAGCATGGGACTTTGAAAATTTTCGGACAGGCGTTGGACTTTGGAAATTTTCGGGCCTGGTGACCCAGGCTATTGAAATGAATGGTGTGGGACTTTGAAATATTTCGGGCAGGCGTCAGACTTTGAAAAAATCTGACAACCAGGCCAGAGAGCAGGCCGTCTGCCCAAGGAGGCCGCCCCAACCCTCCTCTTTGTCGGACATAAGTCTGGTGAGCCTCCCTTGTTCGGCCCTGGAGGTGCCTCGTCTGAAATTGCTCCCTTCTGAAATCGTGACAACTCCATTTTGCGGTTTGGGTGGAAAGGCCCCCAGATAGGGAACCGGGTGCCCTATCTGCAGCGCCTCCCGATGGTGGCCGGCGGTACTGCAACCCTTTTAGCCCAGGCTATTGAAAAGATTGGTGTGGAACTTTGAAAATTTTCGGAGAGGCGTCAGACTTAGAAAAAATTCTGGCCAGCATGGGACTTTGAAAATTTTCGGCCAGGCGTCAGACTCAGAAAAAATTCTGGCCAGCATGGGACTTTGAAAATTTTCGGCCAGGCGTCAGACTTAGAAAAAATTCTGGCCAGCATGGGACTTTGAAATATTTCAGGCAGGCGTCAGACTTAGAAAAAATTCTGGCCAGCATGGGACTTTGAAAAAATTCTGGCCAGCATGGGACTTTGAAAAAATTCTGGCCTTCATGGGACTTTGAAAAAATTCTGGCCAGGATTGGGACTTTGAAAATTTTCATCCAGGCATTAGACTTAGAAAAAATTCTGGCCAGCATGGGACTTTGAAAATTTTCAGCCAGGCATCAGACTTAGAAAAAATTCTGGCCAGCATGGGACTTTGAAAATTTTCAGCCAGGCATCAGACTTAGAAAAAATTCTGGCCAGCATGGGACTTTGAAAAAATTCTGGCCAGCATGGGACTTTGAAAAAATTCTGGCCAGCATGGGACTTTGAAAATTTTTAGCTAAGCGTCAGACTTAGAAAAAATTCTGGCCAGCATGGGACTTTGAAAAAATTCTGGACAGCATGGGACTTTGAAAAAATTCTGGCCAGCATGGGACTTTGAAAATTTTCGGCCAGGCGTCAGACTTAGAAAAAATTCTGGCCAGCATGGGACTTTGAAATATTTCAGGCAGGCGTCAGACTTAGAAAAAAATTCTGGCCAGCATGGGACTTTGAAAAAATTCTGGCCTTCATGGGACTTTGAAAAAATTCTGGCCAGGATTGGGACTTTGAAAATTTTCGGCCAGGCGTCAGACTTAGAAAAAATTCTGGCCAGCATGGGACTTTGAAAATTTTCAGCCAGGCATCAGACTTAGAAAAAATTCTGGCCAGCATGGGACTTTGAAATATTTCAGGCAGGTGTCAGACTTAGAAAAAATTCTGGCCAGCATGGGACTTTGAAAATTTTCGGCCAGGCGTCAGACTTAGAAAAAAATTCTGGCCAGCATGGGACTTTGAAAAAATTCTGGCCAGCATGGGACTTTGAAAATTTTCGGACAGGCGTTGGACTTTGGAAATTTTCGGGCCTGGTGACCCAGGCTATTGAAATGAATGGTGTGGGACTTTGAAATATTTCGGGCAGGCGTCAGACTTTGAAAAAATCTGACAACCAGGCCAGAGAGCAGGCCGTCTGCCCAAGGAGGCCGCCCCAACCCTCCTCTTTGTCGGACATAAGTCTGGTGAGCCTCCCTTGTTCGGCCCTGGAGGTGCCTCGTCTGAAATTGCTCCCTTCTGAAATCGTGACAACTCCATTTTGCGGTTTGGGTGGAAAGGCCCCCAGATAGGGAACCGGGTGCCCTATCTGCAGCGCCTCCCGATGGTGGCCGGCGGTACTGCAACCCTTTTAGCCCAGGCTATTGAAAAGATTGGTGTGGAACTTTGAAAATTTTCGGAGAGGCGTCAGACTTAGAAAAAATTCTGGCCAGCATGGGACTTTGAAAATTTTCGGCCAGGCGTCAGACTCAGAAAAAATTCTGGCCAGCATGGGACTTTGAAAATTTTCGGCCAGGCGTCAGACTTAGAAAAAATTCTGGCCAGCATGGGACTTTGAAATATTTCAGGCAGGCGTCAGACTTAGAAAAAATTCTGGCCAGCATGGGACTTTGAAAAAATTCTGGCCAGCATGGGACTTTGAAAATTTTTGGCCAAGCGTCAGACTTAGAAAAAATTCTGGCCTGCTTGGGACTTTGAAAAAATTCTGGCCAGCATGGGACTTTGAAAATTTTCAGCCAGGCATCAGACTTAGAAAAAATTCTGGCCAGCATGGGACTTTGTAAATTTTCGGCCAGGCGTCAGACTTAGAAAAAATTCTGGCCAGCATGGGACTTTGAAAAAATTCTGGCCAGCATGGGACTTTGAAAATTTTCAGCCAGACATCAGACTTAGAAAAAATTCTGGCCAGCATGGGACTTTGAAAATTTTCAGCCAGACATCAGACTTAGAAAAAATTCTGGCCAGCATGGGACTTTGAAAATTTTCGGCCAGGCGTCAGACTTAGAAAAAATTCTGGCCAGCATGGGACTTTGAAAATTTTCAGCCAGGCATCAGACTTAGAAAAAATTCTGGCCTACTTGGGACTTTGAAATATTTCAGGCAGGCGTCAGACTTAGAAAAAATTCTGGCAAGCATGGGACTTTGAAAAAATTCTGGCCAGCATGGGACTTTGAAAATTTTCGGCCAGGCGTCAGACTTAGAAAAAATTCTGGCCAGCATGGGACTTTGAAAAAATTCTGGACAGCATGGGACTTTGAAAAAATTCTGGCCAGCATGGGACTTTGAAAATTTTCAGCCAGGCATCAGACTTAGAAAAAATTCTGGCCTACTTGGGACTTTGAAATATTTCAGGCAGGTGTCAGACTTAGAAAAAATTCTGGCAAGCATGGGACTTTGAAAAAATTCTGGCCAGCATGGGACTTTGAAAATTTTCGGCCAGGCGTCAGACTTAGAAAAAATTCTGGCCAGCATGGGACTTTGAAAAAATTCTGGCCAGCATGGGACTTTGAAAATTTTCAGCCAGGCATCAGACTTAGAAAAAATTCTGGCCTACTTGGGACTTTGAAATATTTCAGGCAGGCGTCAGACTTAGAAAAAATTCTGGCAAGCATGGGACTTTGAAAAAATTCTGGCCAGCATGGGACTTTGAAAATTTTCGGCCAGGCGTCAGACTTAGAAAAAATTCTGGCCAGCATGGGACTTTGAAAAAATTCTGGCCAGCATGGGACTTTGAAAATTTTTAGCTAAGCGTCAGACTTAGAAAAAATTCTGGCCAGCATGGGACTTTGAAAAAATTCTGGCCAGCATGGGACTTTGAAAAAATTCTGGCCTTCATGGGACTTTGAAAAAATTCTGGCCAGGATTGGGACTTTGAAAATTTTCATCCAGGCATCAGACTTAGAAAAAATTCTGGCCAGCATGGGACTTTGAAAAAATTCTGGCCAGCATGGGACTTTGAAAATTTTTAGCTAAGCGTCAGACTTAGAAAAAATTCTGGCCAGCATGGGACTTTGAAAAAATTCTGGCCAGCATGGGACTTTGAAAAAATTCTGGCCTTCATGGGACTTTGAAAAAATTCTGGCCAGGATTGGGACTTTGAAAATTTTCATCCAGGCATTAGACTTAGAAAAAATTCTGGCCAGCATGGGACTTTGAAAATTTTCAGCCAGGCATCAGACTTAGAAAAAATTCTGGCCAGCATGGGACTTTGAAAATTTTCAGCCAGGCATCAGACTTAGAAAAAATTCTGGCCAGCATGGGACTTTGAAAAAATTCTGGCCAGCATGGGACTTTGAAATATTTCAGGCAGGTGTCAGACTTAGAAAAAATTCTGGCAAGCATGGGACTTTGAAAAAATTCTGGCCAGCATGGGACTTTGAAAATTTTCGGCCAGGCGTCAGACTTAGAAAAAATTCTGGCCAGCATGGGACTTTGAAAAAATTCTGGCCAGCATGGGACTTTGAAAATTTTCAGCCAGGCATCAGACTTAGAAAAAATTCTGGCCTACTTGGGACTTTGAAATATTTCAGGCAGGTGTCAGACTTAGAAAAAATTCTGGCAAGCATGGGACTTTGAAAAAATTCTGGCCAGCATGGGACTTTGAAAATTTTCGGCCAGGCGTCAGACTTAGAAAAAATTCTGGCCAGCATGGGACTTTGAAAAAATTCTGGCCAGCATGGGACTTTGAAAATTTTCAGCCAGGCATCAGACTTAGAAAAAATTCTGGCCTACTTGGGACTTTGAAATATTTCAGGCAGGCGTCAGACTTAGAAAAAATTCTGGCAAGCATGGGACTTTGAAAAAATTCTGGCCAGCATGGGACTTTGAAAATTTTCGGCCAGGCGTCAGACTTAGAAAAAATTCTGGCCAGCATGGGACTTTGAAAAAATCTGGCCAGCATGGGACTTTGAAAATTTTTAGCTAAGCGTCAGACTTAGAAAAAATTCTGGCCACCATGGGACTTTGAAAAAATTCTGGCCAGCATGGGACTTTGAAAAAATTCTGGCCTTCATGGGACTTTGAAAAAATTCTGGCCAGGATTGGGACTTTGAAAATTTTCATCCAGGCATCAGACTTAGAAAAAATTCTGGCCAGCATGGGACTTTGAAAAAATTCTGGCCAGCATGGGACTTTGAAAATTTTTAGCTAAGCGTCAGACTTAGAAAAAATTCTGGCCAGCATGGGACTTTGAAAAAATTCTGGCCAGCATGGGACTTTGAAAAAATTCTGGCCTTCATGGGACTTTGAAAAAATTCTGGCCAGGATTGGGACTTTGAAAATTTTCATCCAGGCATTAGACTTAGAAAAAATTCTGGCCAGCATGGGACTTTGAAAATTTTCAGCCAGGCATCAGACTTAGAAAAAATTCTGGCCAGCATGGGACTTTGAAAATTTTCAGCCAGGCATCAGACTTAGAAAAAATTCTGGCCAGCATGGGACTTTGAAAAAATTCTGGCCAGCATGGGACTTTGAAATATTTCAGGCAGGTGTCAGACTTAGAAAAAATTCTGGCCAGCATGGGACTTTGAAAATTTTCGGCCAGGCGTGAGACTTAGAAAAAATTCTGGCCAGCATGGGACTTTGAAAATTTTCGGCCAGGCGTCAGACTTAGAAAAAATTCTGGCCTGCATGGGACTTTGAAATATTTCAGGCAGGTGTCAGACTTAGAAAAAATTCTGGCCAGCATGGGACTTTGAACATTTTCAGCCAGGCATCAGACTTAGAAAAAATTCTGGCCAGCATGGGACTTTGAAATATTTCAGGCAGGTGTCAGACTTAGAAAAAATTCTGGCCAGCATGGGACTTTGAAAATTTTCGGCCAGGCGTGAGACTTAGAAAAAATTCTGGCCAGCATGGGACTTTGAAAATTTTCGGCCAGGCGTCAGACTTAGAAAAAATTCTGGCCTGCATGGGACTTTGAAATATTTCAGGCAGGTGTCAGACTTAGAAAAAATTCTGGCCAGCATGGGACTTTGAACATTTTCAGCCAGGCATCAGACTTAGAAAAAATTCTGGCTAGCATGGGACTTTGAAATATTTCAGACAGGCGTCAGACTTAGAAAAAATTCTGGCCAGCATGGGACTTTGAACATTTTCAGCCAGGCATCAGACTTAGAAAAAATTCTGGCTAGCATGGGACTTAGAAAATTTTCCGCCAGGAGTCAGACTTAGAAAAAATTCTGGCCTGCATGGGACTTTGAAATATTTCAGACAGGCGTCAGACTTAGAAAAAATTCTGGCCAGCATGGGACTTTGAAAATTTTCCGCCAGGAGTCAGACTTAGAAAAAATTCTGGCCTGCATGGGACTTTGAAAATTTTCAGCCAGGCATCAGACTTAGAAAAAATTCTGGCCAGCATGGGACTTTGAAATATTTCAGGCAGGAGTCAAACTTAGAAAAAATTCTGGCCAGCATGGGACTTTGAAATATTTCAGGCAGGTGTCAGACTTAGAAAAAATTCTGGCCAGCATGGGACTTTGAAATTTTTTGGCCAAGCGTCAGACTTAGAAAAAATTCTGGCCTGCTTGGGACTTTGAAATATTTCAGGCAGGCGTCAGACTTAGAAAAAATTCTGGCCAGCATGGGACTTTGAAAATTTTTGGCCAAGTGTCAGACTTAGAAAAAATTCTGGCCAGCATGGGACTTAGAAAAAATTCTGGCCAGCATGGGACTTTGAAAATTTTCTGCCAGGCATCAGACTTAGAAAAAATTCTGGCCAGCATGGGACTTTGAAAAAATTCTGGCCAGCATGGGACTTTGAAAATTTTCAGCCAGGAGTCAAACTTAGAAAAAATTCTGGCCAGCATGGGACTTTGAAAATTTTCAGCCAGGAGTCAAACTTAGAAAAAATTCTGGCCAGCATGGGACTTTGAAATATTTCAGGCAGGTGTCAGACTTAGAAAAAATTCTGGCCAGCATGGGACTTTGAAATTTTTTGGCCAAGCGTCAGACTTAGAAAAAATTCTGGCCTGCTTGGGACTTTGAAATATTTCAGGGAGGCGTCAGACTTAGAAAAAATTCTGGCCAGCATGGGACTTTGAAATTTTTTGGCCAAGCGTCAGACTTAGAAAAAATTCTGGCCTGCTTGGGACTTTGAAATATTTCAGGGAGGCGTCAGACTTAGAAAAAATTCTGGCCTGCATGGGACTTTGAAATATTTCAGGCAGGCGTCAGACTTAGAAAAAAATCTGGCCAGCATGGGACTTTGAAAAGATTCTGGCCAGCATGGGACTTTGAAAAAATTCTGGCCAGCATGGGACTTTGAACATTTTCGACCAGGCGTCAGACTTAGAAAAAATTCTGGCCTGCATGGGACTTTGAAATATTTCAGGCAGGTGTCAGACTTAGAAAAAATTCTGGCCTGCATGGGACTTTGAAATATTTCAGGCAGGTGTCAGACTTAGAAAAAATTCTGGCCAGCATGGGACTTTGAACATTTTCCGCCAGGCATCAGACTTAGAAAAAATTCTGGCTAGCATGGGACTTAGAAAAAATTCTGGCCAGCATGTGACTTTGAAAATTTTCAGCCAGACATCAGACTTAGAAAAAATTCTGGCCAGCATGTGACTTTGAAAATTTTCAGCCAGACATCAGACTTAGAAAAAATTCTGGCCAGCATGGGACTTTGAAAATTTTCAGCCAGGCATCAGACTTAGAAAAAATTCTGGCCAGCATGGGACTTTGAAAATTTTTAGCTAAGCGTCAGACTTAGAAAAAATTCTGGCCAGCATGGGACTTTGAAAAAATTCTGGCCAGCATGGGACTTTGAAAAAATTCTGGCCTTCATGGGACTTTGAAAAAATTCTGGCCAGGATTGGGACTTTGAAAATTTTCATCCAGGCATCAGACTTAGAAAAAATTCTGGCCAGCATGGGACTTTGAAAAAATTCTGGCCAGCATGGGACTTTGAAAATTTTTAGCTAAGCGTCAGACTTAGAAAAAATTCTGGCCAGCATGGGACTTTGAAAAAATTCTGGCCAGCATGGGACTTTGAAAAAATTCTGGCCTTCATGGGACTTTGAAAAAATTCTGGCCAGGATTGGGACTTTGAAAATTTTCATCCAGGCATTAGACTTAGAAAAAATTCTGGCCAGCATGGGACTTTGAAAATTTTCAGCCAGGCATCAGACTTAGAAAAAATTCTGGCCAGCATGGGACTTTGAAAATTTTCAGCCAGGCATCAGACTTAGAAAAAATTCTGGCCAGCATGGGACTTTGAAAAAATTCTGGCCAGCATGGGACTTTGAAATATTTCAGGCAGGTGTCAGACTTAGAAAAAATTCTGGCCAGCATGGGACTTTGAAAATTTTCGGCCAGGCGTGAGACTTAGAAAAAATTCTGGCCAGCATGGGACTTTGAAAATTTTCGGCCAGGCGTCAGACTTAGAAAAAATTCTGGCCTGCATGGGACTTTGAAATATTTCAGGCAGGTGTCAGACTTAGAAAAAATTCTGGCCAGCATGGGACTTTGAACATTTTCAGCCAGGCATCAGACTTAGAAAAAATTCTGGCCAGCATGGGACTTTGAAATATTTCAGGCAGGTGTCAGACTTAGAAAAAATTCTGGCCAGCATGGGACTTTGAAAATTTTCGGCCAGGCGTGAGACTTAGAAAAAATTCTGGCCAGCATGGGACTTTGAAAATTTTCGGCCAGGCGTCAGACTTAGAAAAAATTCTGGCCTGCATGGGACTTTGAAATATTTCAGGCAGGTGTCAGACTTAGAAAAAATTCTGGCCAGCATGGGACTTTGAACATTTTCAGCCAGGCATCAGACTTAGAAAAAATTCTGGCTAGCATGGGACTTTGAAATATTTCAGACAGGCGTCAGACTTAGAAAAAATTCTGGCCAGCATGGGACTTTGAACATTTTCAGCCAGGCATCAGACTTAGAAAAAATTCTGGCTAGCATGGGACTTAGAAAATTTTCCGCCAGGAGTCAGACTTAGAAAAAATTCTGGCCTGCATGGGACTTTGAAATATTTCAGACAGGCGTCAGACTTAGAAAAAATTCTGGCCAGCATGGGACTTTGAAAATTTTCCGCCAGGAGTCAGACTTAGAAAAAATTCTGGCCTGCATGGGACTTTGAAAATTTTCAGCCAGGCATCAGACTTAGAAAAAATTCTGGCCAGCATGGGACTTTGAAATATTTCAGGCAGGCGTCAGACTTAGAAAAAATTCTGGCCAGCATGGGACTTTGAAAATTTTCAGCCAGGAGTCAAACTTAGAAAAAATTCTGGCCAGCATGGGACTTTGAAATATTTCAGGCAGGTGTCAGACTTAGAAAAAATTCTGGCCAGCATGGGACTTTGAAATTTTTTGGCCAAGCGTCAGACTTAGAAAAAATTCTGGCCTGCTTGGGACTTTGAAATATTTCAGGCAGGCGTCAGACTTAGAAAAAATTCTGGCCAGCATGGGACTTTGAAAATTTTTGGCCAAGTGTCAGACTTAGAAAAAATTCTGGCCAGCATGGGACTTTGAAAAAATTCTGGCCAGCATGGGACTTTGAAAATTTTCTGCCAGGCATCAGACTTAGAAAAAATTCTGGCCAGCATGGGACTTTGAAAAAATTCTGGCCAGCATGGGACTTTGAAAATTTTCAGCCAGGAGTCAAACTTAGAAAAAATTCTGGCCAGCATGGGACTTTGAAAATTTTCTGCCAGGCATCAGACTTAGAAAAAATTCTGGCCAGCATGGGACTTTGAAAAAATTCTGGCCAGCATGGGACTTTGAAAATTTTCAGCCAGGAGTCAAACTTAGAAAAAATTCTGGCCAGCATGGGACTTTGAAAATTTTCAGCCAGGAGTCAAACTTAGAAAAAATTCTGGCCAGCATGGGACTTTGAAATATTTCAGGCAGGTGTCAGACTTAGAAAAAATTCTGGCCAGCATGGGACTTTGAAATTTTTTGGCCAAGCGTCAGACTTAGAAAAAATTCTGGCCTGCTTGGGACTTTGAAATATTTCAGGGAGGCGTCAGACTTAGAAAAAATTCTGGCCAGCATGGGACTTTGAAATTTTTTGGCCAAGCGTCAGACTTAGAAAAAATTCTGGCCTGCTTGGGACTTTGAAATATTTCAGGGAGGCGTCAGACTTAGAAAAAATTCTGGCCTGCATGGGACTTTGAAATATTTCAGGCAGGCGTCAGACTTAGAAAAAAATCTGGCCAGCATGGGACTTTGAAAAGATTCTGGCCAGCATGGGACTTTGAAAAAATTCTGGCCAGCATGGGACTTTGAACATTTTCGACCAGGCGTCAGACTTAGAAAAAATTCTGGCCTGCATGGGACTTTGAAATATTTCAGGCAGGTGTCAGACTTAGAAAAAATTCTGGCCTGCATGGGACTTTGAAATATTTCAGGCAGGTGTCAGACTTAGAAAAAATTCTGGCCAGCATGGGACTTTGAACATTTTCCGCCAGGCATCAGACTTAGAAAAAATTCTGGCTAGCATGGGACTTAGAAAAAATTCTGGCCAGCATGTGACTTTGAAAATTTTCAGCCAGACATCAGACTTAGAAAAAATTCTGGCCAGCATGTGACTTTGAAAATTTTCAGCCAGACATCAGACTTAGAAAAAATTCTGGCCAGCATGGGACTTTGAAAATTTTCAGCCAGGCATCAGACTTAGAAAAAATTCTGGCCAGCATGGGACTTTGAAAATTTTCAGCCAGGCATCAGACTTTGAAAAAATTCTGGCCAACATGGGACTTTGAAAATTTTCGGCCAGGCGTCAGACTTAGAAAAAATTCTGGCCTGCATGGGACTTTGAAAATTTTCAGCCAGGCATCAGAATTAGAAAAAATTCTGGCCAGGATGGGACTTTGAAAATTTTTAGCTAAGCGTCAGACTTAGAAAAAATTCTGGCCAGCATGGGACTTTGAAAAAATTCTGGCCAGCATGGGACTTTGAAAAAATTCTGGCCTTCATGGGACTTTGAAAAAATTCTGGCCAGGATTGGGACTTTGAAAATTTTCATCCAGGCATCAGACTTAGAAAAAATTCTGGCCAGCATGGGACTTTGAAAAAATTCTGGCCAGCATGGGACTTTGAAAATTTTTAGCTAAGCGTCAGACTTAGAAAAAATTCTGGCCAGCATGGGACTTTGAAAAAATTCTGGCCAGCATGGGACTTTGAAAAAATTCTGGCCTTCATGGGACTTTGAAAAAATTCTGGCCAGGATTGGGACTTTGAAAATTTTCATCCAGGCATTAGACTTAGAAAAAATTCTGGCCAGCATGGGACTTTGAAAATTTTCAGCCAGGCATCAGACTTAGAAAAAATTCTGGCCACCATGGGACTTTGAAAATTTTCAGCCAGGCATCAGACTTAGAAAAAATTCTGGCCAGCATGGGACTTTGAAAAAATTCTGGCCAGCATGGGACTTTGAAATATTTCAGGCAGGTGTCAGACTTAGAAAAAATTCTGGCCAGCATGGGACTTTGAAAATTTTCGGCCAGGCGTGAGACTTAGAAAAAATTCTGGCCAGCATGGGACTTTGAAAATTTTCGGCCAGGCGTCAGACTTAGAAAAAATTCTGGCCTGCATGGGACTTTGAAATATTTCAGGCAGGTGTCAGACTTAGAAAAAATTCTGGCCAGCATGGGACTTTGAACATTTTCAGCCAGGCATCAGACTTAGAAAAAATTCTGGCCAGCATGGGACTTTGAAATATTTCAGGCAGGTGTCAGACTTAGAAAAAATTCTGGCCAGCATGGGACTTTGAAAATTTTCGGCCAGGCGTGAGACTTAGAAAAAATTCTGGCCAGCATGGGACTTTGAAAATTTTCGGCCAGGCGTCAGACTTAGAAAAAATTCTGGCCTGCATGGGACTTTGAAATATTTCAGGCAGGTGTCAGACTTAGAAAAAATTCTGGCCAGCATGGGACTTTGAACATTTTCAGCCAGGCATCAGACTTAGAAAAAATTCTGGCTAGCATGGGACTTTGAAATATTTCAGACAGGCGTCAGACTTAGAAAAAATTCTGGCCAGCATGGGACTTTGAACATTTTCAGCCAGGCATCAGACTTAGAAAAAATTCTGGCTAGCATGGGACTTAGAAAATTTTCCGCCAGGAGTCAGACTTAGAAAAAATTCTGGCCTGCATGGGACTTTGAAATATTTCAGACAGGCGTCAGACTTAGAAAAAATTCTGGCCAGCATGGGACTTTGAAAATTTTCCGCCAGGAGTCAGACTTAGAAAAAATTCTGGCCTGCATGGGACTTTGAAAATTTTCAGCCAGGCATCAGACTTAGAAAAAATTCTGGCCAGCATGGGACTTTGAAATATTTCAGGCAGGCGTCAGACTTAGAAAAAATTCTGGCCAGCATGGGACTTTGAAAATTTTCAGCCAGGAGTCAAACTTAGAAAAAATTCTGGCCAGCATGGGACTTTGAAATATTTCAGGCAGGTGTCAGACTTAGAAAAAATTCTGGCCAGCATGGGACTTTGAAATTTTTTGGCCAAGCGTCAGACTTAGAAAAAATTCTGGCCTGCTTGGGACTTTGAAATATTTCAGGCAGGCGTCAGACTTAGAAAAAATTCTGGCCAGCATGGGACTTTGAAAATTTTTGGCCAAGTGTCAGACTTAGAAAAAATTCTGGCCAGCATGGGACTTTGAAAAAATTCTGGCCAGCATGGGACTTTGAAAATTTTCTGCCAGGCATCAGACTTAGAAAAAATTCTGGCCAGCATGGGACTTTGAAAAAATTCTGGCCAGCATGGGACTTTGAAAATTTTCAGCCAGGAGTCAAACTTAGAAAAAATTCTGGCCAGCATGGGACTTTGAAAATTTTCAGCCAGGAGTCAAACTTAGAAAAAATTCTGGCCAGCATGGGACTTTGAAATATTTCAGGCAGGTGTCAGACTTAGAAAAAATTCTGGCCAGCATGGGACTTTGAAATTTTTCAGCCAGGCATCAGAATTAGAAAAAATTCTGGCCAGGATGGGACTTTGAAATATTTCAGGGAGGCGTCAGACTTAGAAAAAATTCTGGCCAGCATGGGACTTTGAAATTTTTTGGCCAAGCGTCAGACTTAGAAAAAATTCTGGCCTGCTTGGGACTTTGAAATATTTCAGGGAGGCGTCAGACTTAGAAAAAATTCTGGCCTGCATGGGACTTTGAAATATTTCAGGCAGGCGTCAGACTTAGAAAAAAATCTGGCCAGCATGGGACTTTGAAAAGATTCTGGCCAGCATGGGACTTTGAAAAAATTCTGGCCAGCATGGGACTTTGAACATTTTCGACCAGGCGTCAGACTTAGAAAAAATTCTGGCCTGCATGGGACTTTGAAATATTTCAGGCAGGTGTCAGACTTAGAAAAAATTCTGGCCTGCATGGGACTTTGAAATATTTCAGGCAGGTGTCAGACTTAGAAAAAATTCTGGCCAGCATGGGACTTTGAACATTTTCCGCCAGGCATCAGACTTAGAAAAAATTCTGGCTAGCATGGGACTTAGAAAAAATTCTGGCCAGCATGTGACTTTGAAAATTTTCAGCCAGACATCAGACTTAGAAAAAATTCTGGCCAGCATGTGACTTTGAAAATTTTCAGCCAGACATCAGACTTAGAAAAAATTCTGGCCAGCATGGGACTTTGAAAATTTTCAGCCAGGCATCAGACTTAGAAAAAATTCTGGCCAGCATGGGACTTTGAAAATTTTCAGCCAGGCATCAGACTTTGAAAAAATTCTGGCCAACATGGGACTTTGAAAATTTTCGGCCAGGCGTCAGACTTAGAAAAAATTCTGGCCTGCATGGGACTTTGAAAATTTTCAGCCAGGCATCAGAATTAGAAAAAATTCTGGCCAGGATGGGACTTTGAAAATTTTTAGCTAAGCGTCGGACTTAGAAAAAATTCTGGCCAGCATGGGACTTTGAAAAAATTCTGGACAGCATGGGACTTTGAAAAAATTCTGTCCAGCATGGGACTTTGAAAATTTTCGGCCAGGCGTCAGACTTAGAATAAATTCTGGCCTGCATGGGACTTTGAAAATTTTCAGCCAGGCATCAGACTTAGAAAAAATTCTGGCCAGCATGGGACTTTGAAATATTTCAGGCAGGTGTCAGACTTAGAAAAAATTCTGGCCAGCATGGGACTTTGAAAACATTTCAGGCAGGCATCAGACTTAGAAAAAATTCTGGCCAGCATGGGACTTTGAAAAAATTCTGGCCAGCATGGGACTTTGAAAATTTTCAGCCAGGCATCAGACTTAGAAAAAATTCTGGCCTACTTGGGACTTTGAAAAAATTATGGCCAGCATGGGACTTTGAAAATTTTTAGCTAAGCGTCAGACTTAGAAAAAATTCTGGCCAGCATGGGACTTTGAAAAAATTCTGGACAGCATGGGACTTTGAAAAAATTCTGGCCAGCATGGGACTTTGAAAATTTTCAGCCAGGCATCAGACTTAGAAAAAATTCTGGCCTACTTGGGACTTTGAAATATTTCAGGCAGGTGTCAGACTTAGAAAAAATTCTGGCAAGCATGGGACTTTGAAAAAATTCTGGCCAGTATGGGACTTTGAAAATTTTCGGCCAGGCGTCAGACTTAGAAAAAATTCTGGCCAGCATGGGACTTTGAAAAAATTCTGGCCAGCATGGGACTTTGAAAATTTTCAGCCAGGCATCAGACTTAGAAAAAATTCTGGCCTACTTGGGACTTTGAAATATTTCAGGCAGGCGTCAGACTTAGAAAAAATTCTGGCAAGCATGGGACTTTGAAATAATTCTGGCCAGCATGGGACTTTGAAAATTTTCGGCCAGGCGTCAGACTTAGAAAAAATTCTGGCCAGCATGGGACTTTGAAAAAATTCTGGCCAGCATGGGACTTTGAAAATTTTTAGCTAAGCGTCAGACTTAGAAAAAATTCTGGCCAGCATGGGACTTTGAAAAAATTCTGGACAGCATGGGACTTTGAAAAAATTCTGGCCAGCATGGGACTTTGAAATTTTTTGGCCAAGCGTCAGACTTAGAAAAAATTCTGGCCTGCTTGGGACTTTGAAATATTTCAGGGAGGCGTCAGACTTAGAAAAAATTCTGGCCAGCATGGGACTTTGAAATTTTTTGGCCAAGCGTCAGACTTAGAAAAAATTCTGGCCTGCTTGGGACTTTGAAATATTTCAGGGAGGCGTCAGACTTAGAAAAAATTCTGGCCTGCATGGGACTTTGAAATATTTCAGGCAGGCGTCAGACTTAGAAAAAAATCTGGCCAGCATGGGACTTTGAAAAGATTCTGGCCAGCATGGGACTTTGAAAAAATTCTGGCCAGCATGGGACTTTGAACATTTTCGACCAGGCGTCAGACTTAGAAAAAATTCTGGCCTGCATGGGACTTTGAAATATTTCAGGCAGGTGTCAGACTTAGAAAAAATTCTGGCCTGCATGGGACTTTGAAATATTTCAGGCAGGTGTCAGACTTAGAAAAAATTCTGGCCAGCATGGGACTTTGAACATTTTCCGCCAGGCATCAGACTTAGAAAAAATTCTGGCTAGCATGGGACTTAGAAAAAATTCTGGCCAGCATGTGACTTTGAAAATTTTCAGCCAGACATCAGACTTAGAAAAAATTCTGGCCAGCATGTGACTTTGAAAATTTTCAGCCAGACATCAGACTTAGAAAAAATTCTGGCCAGCATGGGACTTTGAAAATTTTCAGCCAGGCATCAGACTTAGAAAAAATTCTGGCCAGCATGGGACTTTGAAAATTTTCAGCCAGGCATCAGACTTTGAAAAAATTCTGGCCAACATGGGACTTTGAAAATTTTCGGCCAGGCGTCAGACTTAGAAAAAATTCTGGCCTGCATGGGACTTTGAAAATTTTCAGCCAGGCATCAGAATTAGAAAAAATTCTGGCCAGGATGGGACTTTGAAAATTTTTAGCTAAGCGTCGGACTTAGAAAAAATTCTGGCCAGCATGGGACTTTGAAAAAATTCTGGACAGCATGGGACTTTGAAAAAATTCTGTCCAGCATGGGACTTTGAAAATTTTCGGCCAGGCGTCAGACTTAGAATAAATTCTGGCCTGCATGGGACTTTGAAAATTTTCAGCCAGGCATCAGACTTAGAAAAAATTCTGGCCAGCATGGGACTTTGAAATATTTCAGGCAGGTGTCAGACTTAGAAAAAATTCTGGCCAGCATGGGACTTTGAAAACATTTCAGGCAGGCATCAGACTTAGAAAAAATTCTGGCCAGCATGGGACTTTGAAAAAATTCTGGCCAGCATGGGACTTTGAAAATTTTCAGCCAGGCATCAGACTTAGAAAAAATTCTGGCCTACTTGGGACTTTGAAAAAATTATGGCCAGCATGGGACTTTGAAAATTTTTAGCTAAGCGTCAGACTTAGAAAAAATTCTGGCCAGCATGGGACTTTGAAAAAATTCTGGACAGCATGGGACTTTGAAAAAATTCTGGCCAGCATGGGACTTTGAAAATTTTCAGCCAGGCATCAGACTTAGAAAAAATTCTGGCCTACTTGGGACTTTGAAATATTTCAGGCAGGTGTCAGACTTAGAAAAAATTCTGGCAAGCATGGGACTTTGAAAAAATTCTGGCCAGTATGGGACTTTGAAAATTTTCGGCCAGGCGTCAGACTTAGAAAAAATTCTGGCCAGCATGGGACTTTGAAAAAATTCTGGCCAGCATGGGACTTTGAAAATTTTCAGCCAGGCATCAGACTTAGAAAAAATTCTGGCCTACTTGGGACTTTGAAATATTTCAGGCAGGCGTCAGACTTAGAAAAAATTCTGGCAAGCATGGGACTTTGAAATAATTCTGGCCAGCATGGGACTTTGAAAATTTTCGGCCAGGCGTCAGACTTAGAAAAAATTCTGGCCAGCATGGGACTTTGAAAAAATTCTGGCCAGCATGGGACTTTGAAAATTTTTAGCTAAGCGTCAGACTTAGAAAAAATTCTGGCCAGCATGGGACTTTGAAAAAATTCTGGACAGCATGGGACTTTGAAAAAATTCTGGCCAGCATGGGACTTTGAAATATTTCAGGCAGGTGTCAGACTTAGAAAAAATTCTGGCCAGCATGGGACTTTGAAATATTTCAGGCAGGCGTCAGACTTAGAAAAAAATTCTGGCCAGCATGGGACTTTGAAAAAATTCTGGCCTTCTTGGGACTTTGAAAAAATTCTGGCCAGGATTGGGACTTTGAAAATTTTCGGCCAGGCGTCAGACTTAGAAAAAATTCTGGCCAGCATGGGACTTTGAAATATTTCAGGCAGGTGTCAGACTTAGAAAAAATTCTGGCCAGCATGGGACTTTGAAAATTTTCGGCCAGGCGTCAGACTTAGAAAAAAATTCTGGCCAGCATGGGACTTTGAAAAAATTCTGGCCAGCATGGGACTTTGAAAATTTTCGGACAGGCGTTGGACTTTGGAAATTTTCGGGCCTGGTGACCCAGGCTATTGAAATGAATGGTGTGGGACTTTGAAATATTTCGGGCAGGCGTCAGACTTTGAAAAAATCTGACAACCAGGCCAGAGAGCAGGCCGTTTGCCCAAGGAGGCCGCCCCAACCCTCCTCTTTGTCGGACATAAGTCTGGTGAGCCTCCCTTGTTCGGCCCTGGAGGTGCCTCGTCTGAAATTGCTCCCTTCTGAAATCGTGACAACTCCATTTTGCGGTTTGGGTGGAAAGGCCCCCAGATAGGGAACCGGGTGCCCTATCTGCAGCGCCTCCCGATGGTGGCCGGCGGTACTGCAACCCTTTTAGCCCAGGCTATTGAAAAGATTGGTGTGGAACTTTGAAAATTTTCGGAGAGGCGTCAGACTTAGAAAAAATTCTGGCCAGCATGGGACTTTGAAAATTTTCGGCCAGGCGTCAGACTCAGAAAAAATTCTGGCCAGCATGGGACTTTGAAAATTTTCGGCCAGGCGTCAGACTTAGAAAAAATTCTGGCCAGCATGGGACTTTGAAAATTTTCGGCCAGGCATCAGACTTAGAAAAAATTCTGGCCAGCATGGGACTTTGAAATATTTCAGGCAGGCGTCAGACTTAGAAAAAATTCTGGCCAGCATGGGACTTTGAAAAAATTCTGGCCAGCATGGGACTTTGAAAATTTTTGGCCAAGCGTCAGACTTAGAAAAAATTCTGGCCTGCTTGGGACTTTGAAAAAATTCTGGCCAGCATGGGACTTTGAAAATTTTCAGCCAGGCATCAGACTTAGAAAAAATTCTGGCCAGCATGGGACTTTGTAAATTTTCGGCCAGGCGTCAGACTTAGAAAAAATTCTGGCCAGCATGGGACTTTGAAAATTTTCAGCAGACATCAGACTTAGAAAAAATTCTGGCCAGCATGGGACTTTGAAAATTTTCGGCCAGGCGTCAGACTTAGAAAAAATTCTGGCCAGCATGGGACTTTGAAAATTTTCAGCCAGGCATCAGACTTAGAAAAAATTCTGGCCTACTTGGGACTTTGAAATATTTCAGGCAGGCGTCAGACTTAGAAAAAATTCTGGCAAGCATGGGACTTTGAAAAAATTCTGGCCAGCATGGGACTTTGAAAATTTTCGGCCAGGCGTCAGACTTAGAAAAAATTCTGGCCAGCATGGGACTTTGAAAAAATTATGGCCAGCATGGGACTTTGAAAATTTTTAGCTAAGCGTCAGACTTAGAAAAAATTCTGGCCAGCATGGGACTTTGAAAAAATTCTGGACAGCATGGGACTTTGAAAATTTTCAGCCAGGCATCAGACTTAGAAAAAATTCTGGCAAGCATGGGACTTTGAAAAAATTCTGGCCAGCATGGGACTTTGAAATATTTCAGGCAGGTGTCAGACTTAGAAAAAATTCTGGCCAGCATGGGACTTTGAACATTTTCCGCCAGGCATCAGACTTAGAAAAAATTCTGGCTAGCATGGGACTTAGAAAAAATTCTGGCCAGCATGGGACTTTGAAAAAATTCTGGCCTTCATGGGACTTTGAAAAAATTCTGGCCAGGATTGGGACTTTGAAAATTTTCATCCAGGCATTAGACTTAGAAAAAATTCTGGCCTGCATGGGACTTTGAAATATTTCAGGCAGGTGTCAGACTTAGAAAAAATTCTGGCCAGCATGGGACTTTGAACATTTTCCGCCAGGCATCAGACTTAGAAAAAATTCTGGCTAGCATGGGACTTAGAAAAAATTCTGGCCAGCATGGGACTTTGAAAAAATTCTGGCCTTCATGGGACTTTGAAAAAATTCTGGCCAGGATTGGGACTTTGAAAATTTTCATCCAGGCATCAGACTTAGAAAAAATTCTGGCCAGCATGGGACTTTGAAAATTTTCAGCCAAGCATCAGACTTAGAAAAAATTCTGGCCAGCATGGGACTTTGAAAAAATTCTGGCCAGCATGGGACTTAGAAAAAATTCTGGCCTGCATGGGACTTTGAAATATTTCAGGCAGGTGTCAGACTTAGAAAAAATTCTGGCTAGCATGGGACTTAGAAAATTTTCCGCCAGGAGTCAGACTTAGAAAAAATTCTGGCCTGCATGGGACTTTGAAATATTTCAGACAGGCGTCAGACTTAGAAAAAATTCTGGCCAGCATGGGACTTTGAACATTTTCAGCCAGGCATCAGACTTAGAAAAAATTCTGGCTAGCATGGGACTTAGAAAATTTTCCGCCAGGAGTCAGACTTAGAAAAAATTCTGGCCTGCATGGGACTTTGAAATATTTCAGACAGGCGTCAGACTTAGAAAAAATTCTGGCCAGCATGGGACTTTGAAAATTTTCCGCCAGGAGTCAGACTTAGAAAAAATTCTGGCCAGCATGGGACTTTGAAATATTTCAGGCAGGCGTCAGACTTAGAAAAAATTCTGGCCAGCATGGGACTTTGAAAATTTTCAGCCAGGAGTCAAACTTAGAAAAAATTCTGGCCAGCATGGGACTTTGAAATTTTTTGGCCAAGCGTCAGACTTAGAAAAAATTCTGGCCAGCATGGGACTTTGAAAATTTTTGGCCAAGTGTCAGACTTAGAAAAAATTCTGGCCAGCATGGGACTTAGAAAAAATTCTGGCCAGCATGGGACTTTGAAAATTTTCTGCCAGGCATCAGACTTAGAAAAAATCTGGCCAGCATGGGACTTTGAAAAAATTCTGGCCAGCATGGGACTTTGAAAATTTTCAGCCAGGAGTCAAACTTAGAAAAAATTCTGGCCTGCTTGGGACTTTGAAAAGATTCTGGCCAGCATGGGACTTTGAAAAAATTCTGGCCAGCATGGGACTTTGAACATTTTCGGCCAGGCGTCAGACTTAGAAAAAATTCTGGCCTGCATGGGACTTTGAAATTTTTTGGCCAAGCATCAGACTTAGAAAAAATTCTGGCCTGCTTGGGACTTTGAAATATTTCAGGCAGGAGTCAGACTTAGAAAAAATTCTGGCCAGCATGGGACTTTGAAAAAATTCTGGCCAGCATGGGACTTTGAAAATTTTTGGCCAAGCGTCAGACTTAGAAAAAATTCTGGCCTGCTTGGGACTTTGAAAAAATTCTGGCCAGCATGGGACTTTGAAAAAATTCTGGCCAGCATGGGACTTTGAAAATTTTCGGCCAGGCGTCAGACTTAGAAAAAATTCTGGCCAGCATGGGACTTTGAAAATTTTCAGCCAGGCATCAGACTTAGAAAAAATTCTGGCCAGCATGGGACTTTGAAAAGATTCTGGCCAGCATGGGACTTTGAAAAAATTCTGGCCAGCATGGGACTTTGAACATTTTCGGCCAGGCGTCAGACTTAGAAAAAATTCTGGCCTGCATGGGACTTTGAAATATTTCAGGCAGGCGTCAGACTTAGAAAAAATTCTGGCCAGCATGGGACTTTGAAAATTTTCGGCCAGGCGTCAGACTTAGAAAAAATTCTGGCCTACTTGGGACTTTGAAATTTTTTGGCCAAGCGTCAGACTTAGAAAAAATTCTGGCCTGCTTGGGACTTTGAAATATTTCAGGCAGGCGTCAGACTTAGAAAAAATTCTGGCCAGCATGGGACTTTGAAAATTTTTGGCCAAGTGTCAGACTTAGAAAAAATTCTGGCCAGCATGGGACTTAGAAAAAATTCTGGCCAGCATGGGACTTTGAAAATTTTCTGCCAGGCATCAGACTTAGAAAAAATTCTGGCCAGCATGGGACTTTGAAAATTTTCAGCCAGGAGTCAAACTTAGAAAAAATTCTGGCCTGCTTGGGACTTTGAAATATTTCAGGGAGGCGTCAGACTTAGAAAAAATTCTGGCCAGCATGGGACTTTGAAAAGATTCTGGCCAGCATGGGACTTTGAACATTTTCGGCCAGGCGTCAGACTTAGAAAAAATTCTGGCCTGCTTGGGACTTTGAAATATTTCAGGCAGGAGTCAGACTTTGAAAAAATTCTGGCCAGCATGGGACTTTGAAAAGATTCTGGCCAGCATGGGACTTTGAAAAAATTCTGGCCAGCATGGGACTTTGAACATTTTCGGCCAGGCGTCAGACTTAGAAAAAATTCTGGCCTGCTTGGGACTTTGAAATATTTCAGGCAGGAGTCAGACTTAGAAAAAATTCTGGCCAGCATGGGACTTTGAAAAAATTCTGGCCAGCATGGGACTTTGAAAATTTTCAGCCAGACATCAGACTTAGAAAAAATTCTGGCCAGCATGGGACTTTGAAAATTTTCGGCCAGGCATCAGACTTAGAAAAAATTCTGGCCTACTTGGGACTTTGAAATATTTCAGGCAGGCGTCAGACTTAGAAAAAATTCTGGCAAGCATGGGACTTTGAAAAAATTCTGGCCAGCATGGGACTTTGAAAATTTTCGGCCAGGCGTCAGACTTAGAAAAAATTCTGGCCAGCATGGGACTTTGAAAAAATTATGGCCAGCATGGGACTTTGAAAATTTTTAGCTAAGCGTCAGACTTAGAAAAAATTCTGGCCAGCATGGGACTTTGAAAAAATTCTGGACAGCATGGGACTTTGAAAAAATTCTGGCCAGCATGGGACTTTGAAAATTTTCGGCCAGGCGTCAGACTTAGAAAAAATTCTGGCCAGCATGGGACTTTGAAAATTTTCAGCCAGGCATCAGACTTAGAAAAAATTCTGGCCAGCATGGGACTTTGAAAATTTTCGGCCAGGCATCAGACTTAGAAAAAATTCTGGCAAGCATGGGACTTTGAAAAAATTCTGGACAGCATGGGACTTTGAAAAAATTCTGGCCAGCATGGGACTTTGAAAATTTTCAGCCAGGCATCAGACTTAGAAAAAATTCTGGCCTACTTGGGACTTTGAAATATTTCAGGCAGGCGTCAGACTTAGAAAAAATTCTGGCAAGCATGGGACTTTGAAAAAATTCTGGCCAGCATGGGACTTTGAAAATTTTCGGCCAGGCGTCAGACTTAGAAAAAATTCTGGCCTACTTGGGACTTTGAAATTTTTTGGCCAAGCGTCAGACTTAGAAAAAATTCTGGCCAGCATGGGACTTTGAAAATTTTTGGCCAAGTGTCAGACTTAGAAAAAATTCTGGCCAGCATGGGACTTAGAAAAAATTCTGGCCAGCATGGGACTTTGAAAATTTTCTGCCAGGCATCAGACTTAGAAAAAATTCTGGCCAGCATGGGACTTTGAAAAAATTCTGGCCAGCATGGGACTTTGAAAATTTTCAGCCAGGAGTCAAACTTAGAAAAAATTCTGGCCTGCTTGGGACTTTGAAATATTTCAGGGAGGCGTCAGACTTAGAAAAAATTCTGGCCAGCATGGGACTTTGAAAATTTTCAGCCAGGTATCAGACTTAGAAAAAATTCTGGCCTGCATGGGACTTTGAAATATTTCAGGCAGGCGTCAGACTTAGAAAAAATTCTGGCCAGCATGGGACTTTGAAAAGATTCTGGCCAGCATGGGACTTTGAAAAAATTCTGGCCAGCATGGGACTTTGAACATTTTCGGCCAAGCATCAGACTTAGAAAAAATTCTGGCCTGCTTGGGACTTTGAAATATTTCAGGCAGGAGTCAGACTTAGAAAAAATTCTGGCCAGCATGGGACTTTGAAAAAATTCTGGCCAGCATGGGACTTTGAAAATTTTTGGCCAAGCGTCAGACTTAGAAAAAATTCTGGCCTGCTTGGGACTTTGAAAAAATTCTGGCCAGCATGGGACTTTGAAAAAATTCTGGCCAGCATGGGACTTTGAAAATTTTCAGCCAGACATCAGACTTAGAAAAAATTCTGGCCAGCATGGGACTTTGAAAATTTTCGGCCAGGCGTCAGACTTAGAAAAAATTCTGGCCTACTTGGGACTTTGAAATATTTCAGGCAGGCGTCAGACTTAGAAAAAATTCTGGCAAGCATGGGACTTTGAAAAAATTCTGGCCAGCATGGGACTTTGAAAATTTTCGGCCAGGCGTCAGACTTAGAAAAAATTCTGGCCAGCATGGGACTTTGAAAAAATTATGGCCAGCATGGGACTTTGAAAATTTTTAGCTAAGCGTCAGACTTAGAAAAAATTCTGGCCAGCATGGGACTTTGAAAAAATTCTGGACAGCATGGGACTTTGAAAAAATTCTGGCCAGCATGGGACTTTGAAAATTTTCAGCCAGGCATCAGACTTAGAAAAAATTCTGGCCTACTTGGGACTTTGAAATATTTCAGGCAGGTGTCAGACTTAGAAAAAATTCTGGCAAGCATGGGACTTTGAAAAAATTCTGGCCAGCATGGGACTTTGAAAATTTTCGGCCAGGCGTCAGACTTAGAAAAAATTCTGGCCAGCATGGGACTTTGAAAAAATTCTGGCCAGCATGGGACTTTGAAAAAATTCTGGCCAGGATTGGAACTTTGAAAATTTTCATCCAGGCATTAGACTTAGAAAAAATTCTGGCCAGCATGGGACTTTGAAAATTTTCAGCCAGGCATCAGACTTAGAAAAAATTCTGGCCAGCATGGGACTTTGAAAATTTTCAGCCAAGCATCAGACTTAGAAAAAATTCTGGCCAGCATGGGACTTTGAAAAAATTCTGGCCAGCATGGGACTTAGAAAAAATTCTGGCCTGCATGGGACTTTGAAATATTTCAGGCAGGTGTCAGACTTAGAAAAAATTCTGGCCAGCATGGGACTTTGAAAATTTTCGGCCAGGCGTGAGACTTAGAAAAAATTCTGGCCAGCATGGGACTTTGAAAATTTTCGGCCAGGCGTCAGACTTAGAAAAAATTCTGGCCTGCATGGGACTTTGAAATATTTCAGGCAGGTGTCAGACTTAGAAAAAATTCTGGCCAGCATGGGACTTTGAACATTTTCAGCCAGGCATCAGACTTAGAAAAAATTCTGGCTAGCATGGGACTTAGAAAATTTTCCGCCAGGAGTCAGACTTAGAAAAAATTCTGGCCTGCATGGGACTTTGAAATATTTCAGACAGGCGTCAGACTTAGAAAAAATTCTGGCCAGCATGGGACTTTGAACATTTTCAGCCAGGCATCAGACTTAGAAAAAATTCTGGCTAGCATGGGACTTAGAAAATTTTCCGCCAGGAGTCAGACTTAGAAAAAATTCTGGCCTGCATGGGACTTTGAAATATTTCAGACAGGCGTCAGACTTAGAAAAAATTCTGGCCAGCATGGGACTTTGAAAATTTTCCGCCAGGAGTCAGACTTAGAAAAAATTCTGGCCAGCATGGGACTTTGAAATATTTCAGGCAGGTGTCAGACTTAGAAAAAATTCTGGCCAGCATGGGACTTTGAAATTTTTTGGCCAAGCGTCAGACTTAGAAAAAATTCTGGCCTGCTTGGGACTTTGAAATATTTCAGGCAGGCGTCAGACTTAGAAAAAATTCTGGCCAGCATGGGACTTTGAAAATTTTTGGCCAAGTGTCAGACTTAGAAAAAATTCTGGCCAGCATGGGACTTAGAAAAAATTCTGGCCAGCATGGGACTTTGAAAATTTTCTGCCAGGCATCAGACTTAGAAAAAATTCTGGCCAGCATGGGACTTTGAAAAAATTCTGGCCAGCATGGGACTTTGAAAATTTTGAGCCAGGAGTCAAACTTAGAAAAAATTCTGGCCTGCTTGGGACTTTGAAATATTTCAGGGAGGCGTCAGACTTAGAAAAAATTCTGGCCAGCATGGGACTTTGAAAAGATTCTGGCCAGCATGGGACTTTGAAAAAATTCTGGCCAGCATGGGACTTTGAACATTTTCGGCCAGGCGTCAGACTTAGAAAAAATTCTGGCCTGCATGGGACTTTGAAATATTTCAGGCAGGTGTCAGACTTAGAAAAAATTCTGGCCAGCATGGGACTTTGAAATTTTTTGGCCAAGCATCAGACTTAGAAAAAATTCTGGCCTGCTTGGGACTTTGAAATATTTCAGGCAGGAGTCAGACTTAGAAAAAATTCTGGCCAGCATGGGACTTTGAAAAAATTCTGGCCAGCATGGGACTTTGAAAATTTTTGGCCAAGCGTCAGACTTAGAAAAAATTCTGGCCTGCTTGGGACTTTGAAAAAATTCTGGCCAGCATGGGACTTTGAAAAAATTCTGGCCAGCATGGGACTTTGAAAATTTTCAGCCAGACATCAGACTTAGAAAAAATTCTGGCCAGCATGGGACTTTGAAAATTTTCGGCCAGGCGTCAGACTTAGAAAAAATTCTGGCCAGCATGGGACTTTGAAAATTTTCAGCCAGGCATCAGACTTAGAAAAAATTCTGGCCTACTTGGGACTTTGAAATATTTCAGGCAGGCGTCAGACTTAGAAAAAATTCTGGCCAGCATGGGACTTTGAAAATTTTTGGCCAAGTGTCAGACTTAGAAAAAATTCTGGCCAGCATGGGACTTAGAAAAAATTCTGGCCAGCATGGGACTTTGAAAATTTTCTGCCAGGCATCAGACTTAGAAAAAATTCTGGCAAGCATGGGACTTTGAAAAAATTCTGGCCAGCATGGGACTTTGAAAATTTTCGGCCAGGCGTCAGACTTAGAAAAAATTCTGGCCTACTTGGGACTTTGAAATTTTTTGGCCAAGCGTCAGACTTAGAAAAAATTCTGGCCTGCTTGGGACTTTGAAATATTTCAGGCAGGCGTCAGACTTAGAAAAAATTCTGGCCAGCATGGGACTTTGAAAATTTTTGGCCAAGTGTCAGACTTAGAAAAAATTCTGGCCAGCATGGGACTTAGAAAAAATTCTGGCCAGCATGGGACTTTGAAAATTTTCTGCCAGGCATCAGACTTAGAAAAAATTCTGGCCAGCATGGGACTTAGAAAAAATTCTGGCCAGCATGGGACTTTGAAAATTTTCAGCCAGGTATCAGACTTAGAAAAAATTCTGGCCTGCATGGGACTTTGAAATATTTCAGGCAGGCGTCAGACTTAGAAAAAATTCTGGCCAGCATGGGACTTTGAAAAGATTCTGGCCAGCATGGGACTTTGAAAAAATTCTGGCCAGCATGGGACTTTGAACATTTTCGGCCAGGCGTCAGACTTAGAAAAAATTCTGGCCTGCATGGGACTTTGAAATTTTTTGGCCAAGCATCAGACTTAGAAAAAATTCTGGCCTGCTTGGGACTTTGAAAAAATTCTGGCCAGCATGGGACTTTGAAAAAATTCTGGCCAGCATGGGACTTTGAAAATTTTCAGCCAGACATCAGACTTAGAAAAAATTCTGGCCAGCATGGGACTTTGAAAATTTTCGGCCAGGCGTCAGACTTAGAAAAAATTCTGGCCAGCATGGGACTTTGAAAATTTTCAGCCAGGCATCAGACTTAGAAAAAATTCTGGCCTACTTGGGACTTTGAAATATTTCAGGCAGGCGTCAGACTTAGAAAAAATTCTGGCAAGCATGGGACTTTGAAAAAATTCTGGCCAGCATGGGACTTTGAAAATTTTCGGCCAGGCGTCAGACTTAGAAAAAATTCTGGCCAGCATGGGACTTTGAAAAAATTATGGCCAGCATGGGACTTTGAAAATTTTTAGCTAAGCGTCAGACTTAGAAAAAATTCTGGCCAGCATGGGACTTTGAAAAAATTCTGGACAGCATGGGACTTTGAAAAAATTCTGGCCAGCATGGGACTTTGAAAATTTTCGGCCAGGCGTCAGACTTAGAAAAAATTCTGGCCAGCATGGGACTTTGAAAATTTTCAGCCAGGCATCACTTAGAAAAAATTCTGGCCTACTTGGGACTTTGAAATATTTCAGGCAGGCGTCAGACTTAGAAAAAATTCTGGCAAGCATGGGACTTTGAAAAAATTCTGGCCAGCATGGGACTTTGAAAATTTTCGGCCAGGCGTCAGACTTAGAAAAAATTCTGGCCTACTTGGGACTTTGAAATTTTTTGGCCAGGCGTCAGACTTAGAAAAAATTCTGGCCAGCATGGGACTTAGAAAAAATTCTGGCCAGCATGGGACTTTGAAAAAATTCTGGCCAGCATGGGACTTTGAAAATTTTCAGCCAGGAGTCAAACTTAGAAAAAATTCTGGCCTGCTTGGGACTTTGAAATATTTCAGGGAGGCGTCAGACTTAGAAAAAATTCTGGCCAGCATGGGACTTTGAAAATTTTCAGCCAGGTATCAGACTTAGAAAAAATTCTGGCCTGCATGGGACTTTGAAAAAATTCTGGCCAGCATGGGACTTTGAAAATTTTCAGCCAGGAGTCAAACTTAGAAAAAATTCTGGCCTGCTTGGGACTTTGAAATATTTCAGGGAGGCGTCAGACTTAGAAAAAATTCTGGCCAGCATGGGACTTTGAAAATTTTCAGCCAGGTATCAGACTTAGAAAAAATTCTGGCCTGCATGGGACTTTGAAATATTTCAGGCAGGCGTCAGACTTAGAAAAAATTCTGGCCAGCATGGGACTTTGAAAAGATTCTGGCCAGCATGGGACTTTGAAAAAATTCTGGCCAGCATGGGACTTTGAACATTTTCGGCCAAGCATCAGACTTAGAAAAAATTCTGGCCTGCTTGGGACTTTGAAATATTTCAGGCAGGAGTCAGACTTAGAAAAAATTCTGGCCAGCATGGGACTTTGAAAATTTTTGGCCAAGCGTCAGACTTAGAAAAAATTCTGGCCTGCTTGGGACTTTGAAAAAATTCTGGCCAGCATGGGACTTTGAAAAAATTCTGGCCAGCATGGGACTTTGAAAATTTTCGGCCAGGCGTCAGACTTAGAAAAAATTCTGGCCAGCATGGGACTTTGAAAATTTTCAGCCAGGCATCAGACTTAGAAAAAATTCTGGCCTACTTGGGACTTTGAAATATTTCAGGCAGGCGTCAGACTTAGAAAAAATTCTGGCAAGCATGGGACTTTGAAAAAATTCTGGCCAGCATGGGACTTTGAAAATTTTCGGCCAAGCGTCAGACTTAGAAAAAATTCTGGCCAGCATGGGACTTTGAAAAAATTCTGGACAGCATGGGACTTTGAAAAAATTCTGGCCAGCATGGGACTTTGAAAATTTTCAGCCAGGCATCAGACTTAGAAAAAATTCTGGCCTACTTGGGACTTTGAAATATTTCAGGCAGGTGTCAGACTTAGAAAAAATTCTGGCAAGCATGGGACTTTGAAAAAATTCTGGCCAGCATGGGACTTTGAAAATTTTCGGCCAGGCGTCAGACTTAGAAAAAATTCTGGCCAGTATGGGACTTTGAAAAAATTCTGGCCAGCATGGGACTTTGAAAATTTTCAGCCAGGCATCAGACTTAGAAAAAATTCTGGCCTACTTGGGACTTTGAAATATTTCAGGCAGGCGTCAGACTTAGAAAAAATTCTGGCAAGCATGGGACTTTGAAAAAATTCTGGCCAGCATGGGACTTTGAAAATTTTCGGCCAGGCGTCAGACTTAGAAAAAATTCTGGCCAGCATGGGACTTTGAAAAAATTCTGGCCAGCATGGGACTTTGAAAATTTTTAGCTAAGCGTCAGACTTAGAAAAAATTCTGGCCAGCATGGGACTTTGAAAAAATTCTGGCCAGCATGGGACTTTGAAAATTTTCGGCCAGGCGTCAGACTTAGAAAAAATTCTGGCCAGCATGGGACTTTGAAAATTTTCAGCCAGGCATCAGACTTAGAAAAAATTCTGGCCAGCATGGGACTTTGAAATATTTCAGGCAGGTGTCAGACTTAGAAAAAATTCTGGCCAGCATGGGACTTTGAAATATTTTAGGCAGGCGTCAGACTTAGAAAAAAATTCTGGCCAGCATGGGACTTTGAAAAAATTCTGGCCTTCATGGGACTTTGAAAAAATTCTGGCCAGCATGGGACTTTGAAAATTTTGCAGCCAGGCATCAGACTTAGAAAAAATTCTGGCCAGCATGGGACTTTGAAAAGATTCTGGCCAGGATTGGGACTTTGAAAATTTTCATCCAGGCATTAGACTTAGAAAAAATTCTGGCCAGCATGGCACTTTGAAAATTTTCAGCCAGGCATCAGACTTAGAAAAAATTCTGGCCAGCATGGGACTTTGAAAATTTTCAGCCAGGCATCAGACTTAGAAAAAATTCTGGCCAGCATGGGACTTTGAAAAAATTCTGGCCAGCATGGGACTTAGAAAAAATTCTGGCCAGCATGGGACTTTGAAAATTTTCAGCCAGGAGTCAAACTTAGAAAAAATTCTGGCCAGCATGGGACTTTGAAATATTTCAGGCAGGTGTCAGACTTAGAAAAAATTCTGGCCAGCATGGGACTTTGAAATTTTTTGGCCAAGCGTCAGACTTAGAAAAAATTCTGGCCTGCTTGGGACTTTGAAATATTTCAGGCAGGCGTCAGACTTAGAAAAAATTCTGGCCAGCATGGGACTTTGAAAATTTTTGGCCAAGTGTCAGACTTAGAAAAAATTCTGGCCAGCATGGGACTTAGAAAAAATTCTGGCCAGCATGGGACTTTGAAAATTTTCTGCCAGGCATCAGACTTAGAAAAAATTCTGGCCAGCATGGGACTTTGAAAAAATTCTGGCCAGCATGGGACTTTGAAAATTTTCAGCCAGGAGTCAAACTTAGAAAAAATTCTGGCCTGCTTGGGACTTTGAAATATTTCAGGGAGGCGTCAGACTTAGAAAAAATTCTGGCCAGCATGGGACTTTGAAAAGATTCTGGCCAGCATGGGACTTTGAAAAAATTCTGGCCAGCATGGGACTTTGAACATTTTCGGCCAGGCGTCAGACTTAGAAAAAATTCTGGCCTGCATGGGACTTTGAAATATTTCAGGCAGGTGTCAGACTTAGAAAAAATTCTGGCCAGCATGGGACTTTGAAATTTTTTGGCCAAGCATCAGACTTAGAAAAAATTCTGGCCTGCTTGGGACTTTGAAATATTTCAGGCAGGAGTCAGACTTAGAAAAAATTCTGGCCAGCATGGGACTTTGAAAAAATTCTGGCCAGCATGGGACTTTGAAAATTTTTGGCCAAGCGTCAGACTTAGAAAAAATTCTGGCCTGCTTGGGACTTTGAAAAAATTCTGGCCAGCATGGGACTTTGAAAAAATTCTGGCCAGCATGGGACTTTGAAAATTTTCAGCCAGACATCAGACTTAGAAAAAATTCTGGCCAGCATGGGACTTTGAAAATTTTCGGCCAGGCGTCAGACTTAGAAAAAATTCTGGCCAGCATGGGACTTTGAAAATTTTCAGCCAGGCATCAGACTTAGAAAAAATTCTGGCCTACTTGGGACTTTGAAATATTTCAGGCAGGCGTCAGACTTAGAAAAAATTCTGGCCAGCATGGGACTTTGAAAATTTTTGGCCAAGTGTCAGACTTAGAAAAAATTCTGGCCAGCATGGGACTTAGAAAAAATTCTGGCCAGCATGGGACTTTGAAAATTTTCTGCCAGGCATCAGACTTAGAAAAAATTCTGGCAAGCATGGGACTTTGAAAAAATTCTGGCCAGCATGGGACTTTGAAAATTTTCGGCCAGGCGTCAGACTTAGAAAAAATTCTGGCCTACTTGGGACTTTGAAATTTTTTGGCCAAGCGTCAGACTTAGAAAAAATTCTGGCCTGCTTGGGACTTTGAAATATTTCAGGCAGGCGTCAGACTTAGAAAAAATTCTGGCCAGCATGGGACTTTGAAAATTTTTGGCCAAGTGTCAGACTTAGAAAAAATTCTGGCCAGCATGGGACTTAGAAAAAATTCTGGCCAGCATGGGACTTTGAAAATTTTCTGCCAGGCATCAGACTTAGAAAAAATTCTGGCCAGCATGGGACTTAGAAAAAATTCTGGCCAGCATGGGACTTTGAAAATTTTCAGCCAGGTATCAGACTTAGAAAAAATTCTGGCCTGCATGGGACTTTGAAATATTTCAGGCAGGCGTCAGACTTAGAAAAAATTCTGGCCAGCATGGGACTTTGAAAAGATTCTGGCCAGCATGGGACTTTGAAAAAATTCTGGCCAGCATGGGACTTTGAACATTTTCGGCCAGGCGTCAGACTTAGAAAAAATTCTGGCCTGCATGGGACTTTGAAATTTTTTGGCCAAGCATCAGACTTAGAAAAAATTCTGGCCTGCTTGGGACTTTGAAAAAATTCTGGCCAGCATGGGACTTTGAAAATTTTTGGCCAAGCGTCAGACTTAGAAAAAATTCTGGCCTGCTTGGGACTTTGAAAAAATTCTGGCCAGCATGGGACTTTGAAAAAATTCTGGCCAGCATGGGACTTTGAAAATTTTCAGCCAGACATCAGACTTAGAAAAAATTCTGGCCAGCATGGGACTTTGAAAATTTTCGGCCAGGCGTCAGACTTAGAAAAAATTCTGGCCAGCATGGGACTTTGAAAATTTTCAGCCAGGCATCAGACTTAGAAAAAATCCTGGCAAGCATGGGACTTTGAAAAAATTCTGGCCAGCATGGGACTTTGAAAATTTTCGGCCAGGCGTCAGACTTAGAAAAAATTCTGGCCAGCATGGGACTTTGAAAAAATTATGGCCAGCATGGGACTTTGAAAATTTTTAGCTAAGCGTCAGACTTAGAAAAAATTCTGGCCAGCATGGGACTTTGAAAAAATTCTGGACAGCATGGGACTTTGAAAAAATTCTGGCCAGCATGGGACTTTGAAAATTTTCGGCCAGGCGTCAGACTTAGAAAAAATTCTGGCCAGCATGGGACTTTGAAAATTTTCAGCCAGGCATCACTTAGAAAAAATTCTGGCCTACTTGGGACTTTGAAATATTTCAGGCAGGCGTCAGACTTAGAAAAAATTCTGGCAAGCATGGGACTTTGAAAAAATTCTGGCCAGCATGGGACTTTGAAAATTTTCGGCCAGGCGTCAGACTTAGAAAAAATTCTGGCCTACTTGGGACTTTGAAATTTTTTGGCCAAGCGTCAG